>NC_056745.1:1080679472-1081014472 GCF_019279795.1 Protopterus annectens
TTATCTAAACATATTTTAGAAGCAGTTAAATACAGTTGGAAAATAGTTAGGAGAGAAGTTGATTGTTTAGAACATAAAAGGTTGTGTTTCTGCTTTAAAAGGGGTAGGAGTATAAAAGATTTTATAGTTCATAGTAGATTTCATATGCCTAATAGTGCTGTAATGAAAATAACAGACATAAAAGGTACAGCAGCATGTGGAAGGTGTAGTATCTGTAAATATATTAGTGGTAAGTTCACTAAAATTATTGGCATTGATTTTCAAACTAATGGATATTTTAATTGTAAAACTGAAAAAGTTATATATGGACTTAAATGCCCCTGTAATAAATTTTATATTGGAGAAACTAAAAGACAATTGTCATGCAGAATAAAGGAACATATTAGGGACATTAAAAATAATAAACAGACTAGTCCTATAGCTATACATTTTAATAAGTACCATAAGGGGAGCCCAGATGGGCTATTAGTAACAGTTTTAGATAGTATTGGGAATAGTAGGTTTATGAATGAACAACAAATTAAATATATTTTAAGAAAAAAGGAAGCATTTTTGATTCTGAAATTTAATACAATGAGCCCTGTGGGACTTAATCAAGAATGTGTATGGAAACGTTTTGTTTGATTGTTATACCTTTAAGGTTTCATTGTTTAATGTTTTAATTAATTAATTGGTTAATATGAACAATGTTAACATATAAATACACTTGATGTATATGGTGAGATATACTCTGTTAAAGGAAAGTGGCCGAGGCGCTAGAGAAGTTTCATGTGATTTGGATATTTATTAAATCTTTTTTCTTTTATTTCGTGTTGCTGGTCTTCAGTTTGTGGTTCTACAACACACATATGTTTAGTTTAATTAATAGAACTAATCATAAAAAATAATAAAACATAGTGTCTACTAAGATTAAGTTCTGTTCAAAAATATAGGGCAGTTTCTGAAAATGAAACTTGTCTGTTTAAGAAAGGTAAAAAATAAATACATTTATTTAAAGTAGTTAAATGATTAAGATGCAGTCATTTTACAGACAAGAAAACTAATCAAGACAGAATATAACAAAGGGGCAAATGGGTCTGTTTTGAAATATGCAAGCTATAGTTAACAATGGCTGACCTACAAACAACACATTACCACCTCTCTCCTTGAACACTACATTTCTATTTAAAAAAAAAGTCAATTCTCAATTCAAACTGCACCTCCCCTCAATATGGGGTATCTGCTGTCACAATATAGATTTTTCTCTCGGATATATATATATTACCTCATAGGGGTGCACTGACTCAGAGCAAAGGGAATATATTTCTTCTTTTTCCTCTAAGCTTATGCAGTCTTGAAGGCAGTGTATTCAGACCATGTGTGAGTAAGTAGAGCCTTCATTTTGTGAGATTTGTTGTATCTTTCAGCTTTTCCCGGTTAGGGGTCGCCACAGCGGAACTCCGGTCTGCTAATGATTGGCAGTAGATTTTTACATACCGAGTTGCCAGCTCTGATGCACAACCTTTAATGAAGGTATGCCCATTCACGCATGTCTCCACGCAGAAGACGCTTTAGCTGAGAATTGAACAGGACAATGTCTTACTATGAGGCGACAACGCTACTGCAGCACCACCACCGCAGTCCTTCATTTTGTGAGATTATATTTTATTAAATACATTGCAGTGGTCTTCCAGGTGGCAGTAAGATCACACCTATATCTACAACAATAGAATTAGCATTGTTAAGCAGAAACAATCCTAAAATTAATTTAATTTTTTGTTAAAATTATTACACTTTCATTTGGATATTTTCCTTGATATAAAACTATGGAACATGTTCCAAAAAACAATGTGATAATTACTGATGTTTTTAAACACTTTCTAAATGTATTTGCCATAATTAAGTGCAATGAGAAAATTTACTACTCAAAAGAGCTACTATAATTAATACAAGTCATAAGATGGGAAGATGCATGTATTATACATACACACTAGAAGTAGGTTTACTTACACATACAATATACTGGTAATGGAAACAATACAAGATAGAACATCAGTCCCAGTAAAGGACAGGGTAAGTGGAGAATTTCAGCATTTTATTATAAGAATTTGCATCGAAAACCATCTGATATAGTTTCATTTTGAAACAAAGATATTAACAACTGTTTAATTATATACAGAAATATGCAGTTAATTACAGCTTGTTAAAAATACTGCCCGACACTACATCTCATGCTACACATTCAAGTTTCTTTTTCATTATGACTGAATTCAGAAACAATACAGTACAATACAGACACACACACACACACACACACACACATTTGTATATGTGTGTAATTGTGTTTACGCACACATATACACACTGCAAACACATCACATACATGTATTACATCTGAACAACATTCTACATATAGAATGTTTTTAAGAGCAGGGTTTCATAAATTACATACCAGTACCTACTAACAGCTTTACAGAGGTCCAGTGAAATAAACACAACCATGAATATATAACTATATATGATATGCATATTATACACATATAAATAGAATGTGCATACATTTGGGCATTCACACATTGCATATACAGCAGGTTTATTTAAAAGGGTTTCCTCTCTTCTTTCCAGATCCCCATCCAATACTTTGCTGCACAGGGTTATCCCGAAATGAAATCCTCTCTTTCTTTGAAGGTGCTGAATTTGATTTCAAAGGGATGTGCTTTTCTGTGGTTCAAAATAAATAAATAAAATAATTTAAACATGGCAAACACAAAACATCAAATGAAGTTACTGTAGTCTTACAAAGCTGACCTCTGAAGCTGCTACTGCTCCCTGAATTGCTAAATATTAGTAGTTCTCTCAAATCTTCAAGACTTTGGTTTCTTTCATGTAGCTTTCTATGATATGGGAATGCTAAAGGGCTTTACTTTGACCTTATGAAGTGCACTTCTGCACAGCACATACTCAAAGACTGTAAGAAATAACAATATTAAATGAAAAGAATACTGAAACAGCAGACACAAAACAAAAGGAACAGTTCATAATTAGCTTTGAGAAAACATTGGGGAATGTGGTATTACTTTCCAGCTGTCAGAGCATACCAACCAGATTATGACTGGTCAACCTGAAAAAATAAGATCATCTTGCATTTGGAAAATGTGTTAAGGGGCCTTTGGAGTACAACACTGATCTAGTAACATAAACATACAAAACATACTAATGAAATTCTCATGCATACAAGTGTCTCACTGCTTAATTATATTTTCTGAAATTTTGAAGCCTGAATTTCAATAATGTTTGCTTTTTCAAAACCTGTACTCTGTTACGCAATGACTGTTCCAAGGATCAGGTACCTTTACATATATTTTGTCTGGATATATTAATCACCAATGGGTCGACACAATATTACATCCATATTAACATAACATGGTGACCTTTATGGCCTAGTCTCCCATCACATTCCTCCAGTCTTTTTTACATTTCCATTTCTATCAGAGTTAACTATTCCCTCCATTTTAACAGATGTATCTGTCATTTTTAAATTTTTGAGATTAATTATGTCAACATATGAAACTAACAGAAAGAAATGGTCGCAAAAGGGAATGATCACAGGGTAATGGAGCCTACTGATAACAAAATGTGCACAGTACTTCCAGTTACTACTTTACAACATTATGTAACAGAGCACTGAGGATAAAAATGTATCAGGTAAATACAGGCTTTTGGCACTGGGCAGCATTAACCAACAATGCTAAGTTTGATGGAGATACAAATATTTTATAAAAATTAGTTGTTTAGAAAACACAGGAAAACATCATAAGCAGAATCAGATAGCATAGCAGTCAAAAGATAAAAAGTACAAAACTGTCAACTTAAATCGAACTTCACCCAAAGACAATTCATAATTCTTATGATGACAGTCACTCAGTGGTCTGTTCTTTTGGATAACCAACTCTTTTTTTTATGTTCACCTTCAAATGGGGAAAAATTAATGAAAGACGTCACACTCTGCAAGTGGATATCACACAAGAGGCTTACATTTTTTCATGTGACTACATCTGATAGTGTTATTCCTCATTACTAAGATCTGTATACGGTTATAGTTATATGATGAGCAGGTGGTCTGTTGATATGGTGCAAGGTATTGTATCTGGATGCCCAGATGAAATTAAAAGCAACTGTGAATTCTTGCTTATAAATGTAGTAAACTAAATATGTCCATATACATACATACACACACATATACTGTATATATATATATATATATATATATATATATATATATATATATATATATATATATATATATGCATATATATATATATATATATATGTGTGTGTGTGTGTGTATATATATATATATATATATATATATATATATATATATATATATATATATATATATATATATATATAGCCCAATATATACATATATATATATATATATATATATATGTATGTATATAGATATATATATATATAGCCATATATACACATATATATATATATATATATATATATATATATATATATATATATATATATACAAAGATTGATATATACACATATATATCTACATTTCTCTATATAGATATAAGTATATATAAAGATATATATAAATCTGGATCTACTTCAGAAGTTCAATTCAACAAAAAATAGAATGTCATATGGTCGAGAACATATGATTAACTTTCCGAAAAGTTGAACAAAGGAAAACAACAAAAATCTATGTTTTTTGCGGGGGAAGGCAAGCCCTCCTGCGTCCCCCACACCCCCTGCATTTTACATATACCAGCTTCGAAAATCACACTACAGTCAGCACAAGCATAAATTCCCCAATCCCCACTGTACTGCAATCTCCATTCAAAACCTTCAACATTTCGGAAAGTTGATCATATGGTCTCGATTACATAATGTTCAACTTTCTGTTGATTCAATCTTCTAATCTATCCATCTCTCTCTTGATATATATATATATATATATTTATAGTACAGTTCTGTAAAATCTTACCATAACAGTAAATATCCTTTCCTTCACTGTTGCAGTATTCGTAACATCTGGGATTCCCAAAGTCCAGCCAGTATACAAAAGCTTACTGTTGCTTTAAGGTACACCGTACATAGGTTCATAGATAGGTACTGGGCTATCTGCCCGAGGGCATTTATAAGCCTAGCCAGAGTGTGTCGGCTTTCGCCGCCCCATTGATTAATTAACTGAGCCTCTGTTAAGCAAAGCCAATGAAGTGATCCCAGGGGTGTATTTTCGGTTACCCATCCACTCGTCAAGGCTTCTCTTGAAGAATGTTAGTGAGGGGCTCGTTCCAAAGCATGGGGAGTCTCTGTGACAGGAATCTATCCCTCCAGCATGTTCTATTTATTGTTGTGAAAAGGTTTGGCTCACTAGAGCACATGGCTCGCAGTGACTTGGAGTTCTTTAGGTGGAGCATGTCCATCAATTCTGAGTTGGGCATGGCCTTGTAAGTCAGGCAGAGATCACCTCTGAGTAAACAATATGTCACTGAGTACAGCCGGAGTTTTTTCAGTCGGGCTGCAAAGGACATATGTTTGAGGCCAGTAATCCTCTTGATAAGGTGCTTTTGTGGTGTTTCCAGCTGTTGGAAGTGTCTTGTGAGGTACAGCCCAAATGGGGCATTGTACTCTATGATGGGTCTAATGAGTGACAAGTAGAGGGGCACTATAACCTCTTTATTTCTAGATGCGAACCCTTTAGTAATTAGATGGGCCACATAGAAGGATTTCCTAACTACTTTGGCAATATGGTTGTCAAAGGAGAGATTACTATCTACCTGGGTCCCCAGATCTCTTATTACCTCTTCTGTATTAAAGGGGCTGCCGCCTATGTTGTAATTCGTGGGTATTTTGTTTTTCCCAAACTGGATGGCTATGCATTTTTTGGCATTTAGCTTGAGGCCATGACTTTGACACCAGGTGTCTGTCTCAGTAAGGCCTTTTTGAAGGATGTCCGTGTCAGCCGGAGAGTCAATTATGGCTCCCAGTTTGCAGTCATTGGCGAACTTGGTTAGCCATAGTCCTCCTGTGTTTGCCTGTACTTCTGAGAAATATATGCCGAACAGTAAGGGTCGCAGAACCGAGCCTTGCGGGACACCACTTGTGACTGGTTTCGAGTCGGACCTGGAGCCCACTATTCTTACCGTGTGAGTTGTGCCTGTAAGCCAGTTGGCAACCCATCTTGTGACGTAGGGGTTTATGTTCAGGCTGGTGAGTTTTTCTATAATACCCGAGTGAGGAATGGTGTTGAACGCCTTGGCGAGATCAAGGGAGGCTGTGTGAACCACCTTTCCCTTGTCTATGGCCTTGGTGACTGTATCGAAGAAGTCAACCAGGTTTAATAGGCATGATCTGCCCTTAACAAAGCTGAACTGGGTCAGGTCAAGTGTTTGGAGGTTCTCAATGTCTTTGTTAATGAGTTCCATGATGATGCGCTCCATAGCCTTGCAGACCAGGTTAGTCAGGCTTATGGGGCAATAGTTTGCTCCTCATGTAACATAGGGCATAAAGGTGATGTCCGGATGTACCATCCTCAGAACTGATAACCCCAGTAGGAAAGCCAGTCCAAGGAAAACTAACATGTAACCAGTACATCCAGGAGGGAAATGGACCAGGGAGTGAAGGGAGGGAGTAAATACTGCAATAGTGAAGGAAACCACATCTGCTGTTATGGTATGAATTTACACAACTGTACTATCTCCTTCCATTCACTGGTTGCAGTATTTGTAACATCTGGGAGAGTGTCAAAACCTAAGAAGAAACTTGGGAGGAGGAAGAACCTGCAGTGCCCTTTAGGAAGCCAAGAAAGATGACCCTAACAAAACCAGCTCTAGCTCTGGAGATTCATCCAACGTGTAGTGCTTGGAAATCCAGGTAGTTGCCTCAAAAACAGAGTATGCATCTAAACCCTTGGAAAAAGCACCAGAAGAAGCCATAGCTCTAGGAGAATGAGGCTTTTCACAAGAAGGAATGCTTTTACCTTGAAAAGAATAACAAAAAGAAATAGCCTTCAAAATCCAAAAATAAATTGTTTGCTTGGATACAGCCAATCCCAGAGACCTAGGATGAAAAGAAACAAACAAATGATCAGATTTTTAATAGACTTAACATAATACCACTAAAGCACAAAGATACAATAAAAATAACAACAAAAAGGCCACAGGTCCAAAAGTATCACAATTCTAATAAAATTCTTAGTGCCTCGGCAAAAACCTGTGACATTTTTGTTGTTATTTTCTAATAGACTTAGTCTTATCCAAATAAAATCTTAGTTGCCTATGCACATCCAAAGTATGCAGCACCCTGGCAGATCATGAAGAGGGGAAAACATAGGCAAATAAATAGACTGATTAAGTGACAACTCATTACCTACCTTGGGCATAAAAGAAAGATTAGTAAGCAAAGACACCCTGTCCTTATGAAACAACACAAAAGGACAAGCCATAAAGGCTTGAAGCTCAGACAGCCATCTGGCAGAAGTAAGGACCAACATAAAAGCTCTTCCAAGAGCAAAGCTGCAAGGAAGCTGAAGCAGCAGGCTCAAAAGGAGCTTGTGTCAGCCTCTCCAAACCAAAATTAAAATCCCAGGGAGGAGGAACAGCCTTCCTGGGAGGCCTAATATGAAGGTTCATAGATTAGCACTAGGCTAACTGCCCTTGTGGGCCATTTTAAGCCTAGTGAATTACCCCAAGTGGGGATCAAACCCAGCACCTTTTGTCTATAAGGTAAACACCTTACCCATTATGCCAACCTCCCACACCTTTAAGGAATAGTTTATCTTCAAATCTGGAAGTCAAAGAAGGAGATAAAGGCAGACAGGCAGAGATAGTTGATAAGTGGGCCTTAACAGAAGAATAGGTCAAACCAGCATTGAGCAATTCATGCAAACAAGAAAGAACCTATGGCACATCCACAGTAAGTGGATCGAGGTTACGAGGGAGACAACAAACAGAAAACCTCTTCCATTTGGATACGTAGGATTTCCCAGTATTGGTTTTCCTGGCCTCCTGCAGGACCCTAAGCATGTCCTCAGAAAAAAGGTGTCAATGTGGAATCAAAATCCTATCACCCACAGTGTCAGCTGATGAGTGGACAGGTGGGGATGGATAAGAAATCTCTTGTCTCATGTGAGTAGGTCCTCCCTGTCAGGTAACTTGTGAAGATTGCCTTTGGCTAAATGCAGAAGAAAAGGGAACCAATGCTGTCTCAGTCAAAAGGAAGTCACCAAGAAATTTTGGGATTATCCTGTTGAATTTTGAACAGAACTTTTGGAATAAAGGTAAGGGGAAGGAATGCATAAAGAAACATCCCTTTCCAATAAAAAGAGAGGGCATCCACACTGGAACTGGGACTCTGACACAAAACAGAGGAAGATGTCTGTTCAGATGGGGGCAACAAGATCTACTTGAGGCAATGATGGACAATGTCCAGAAACATGCCTGTGAAGCATCCATTTGTGGGACTGAGTTAATTGTCTGCCACAATTGCCAAAATAGTTTGACCTGAGGGAATGTAAACTGCCTGAAGAGTCACTTGATACTTGACAGCAAGATCCAATACCAGGACTGCCAATGGTAAAGAAGGTAAGATCTTGTTCCCACCTATTTGCTTATATACAACATCACTGTGGTATTGTCTGTAAATACCTTGAGAGGTCCTGGGGGAAAAAAGGATGAAAAGCCTGAAGAGACAGCAGAAAAGCTTTCATCTCTTTGACACTGATGTGTTCCTTCTGTTGAAGAGGTGACTACATCCCCTGTACTTTTAGAGAGACAAATACTGCTCCCCATCCCACATCAAAAGCGTCTATGAACAGGTCCTGACAGGAAAGAGGGGGATGAAAAGGGGCACCTGGATTTAGAGATAACTGCTGGATCCACCAGTAAAGTCCCTTCTTGAGACAAGGAAGAAAAGGAACTACAAAGTCTAGAGAATGTGCATGATGAAGCCAAACTAACTTCAGAAACCACTGAAACTTTCTCGTGTGGAGTTTGGCTGGAGGGAGCATAAGGGTGGTAGATGTCATGAAACCCAGAGCACTCAGAAACTCCCTGGCTGTAATGAAGACCAGAGGAAGAAGACTTTGAAAGAAGGAAATGAGAGTTAAAGCCTTGGGAGGAGGCAGGGATGCCAGCATAGGCAAAATCTGAATCCTGCAACCCAGAAAGACATAATCATAAAAAGGCATCAGAGAAGACTTTGGGGATGGCAAAATGAAGATTTTGCAACAGAATCTCTGTAGTGGAGGTCTGAATCACTAGGTCGTCCAAGTAAGGAAATACTCGGATCCCCTGAAGCCTGCAAAAAGCAATCACAGGAGAGAGGCATTTGGTGAATACACTTGGGGAAGTAGAAAGGCCAAAGGGCAAAGAGAGAGAACTGAAAATGCCAGGAAGCAACAGAGAAGCACAAAAACATCTTGAAAAGGGGATAGATAGGAATATGGAGATAAGCAGCCTTGAGATCCAGAGACATCATATAAGCCTGAGGAAGCAAAAGAGGGCACAGAGTCTGAAGGGACAGCATTCAAAAAGTGGTCACATTCAGAAAAGTATTGAGATGAGAGAGGTCAAGAATAAGTCTCCAAGCACCCTCTTTTCTGGACACTAGAAACATCCTAGAGTAAAAGTCCCTCCCCCTTTGGGACACAGACACCTCTTGAATAGTACCGAGTCAAAAGGTGTCGAGGCACATCTGGGAAAATGGGTAGTTGTTCCTCATAAAATACCCCTGCTGAATAATGGACAGAACCCATGAATCCTGAATAATCTGAAGTCAAACAAGAAGGGAGAGAGAGAAAGAGAAAGAGGAACATGTCTGGGAAGAGACGGATAGTCATACAGCACCTGGTTTATCTGGAAAGGAAGACTTCTGAGTTCCTGAAGTTTGAGTAGCCGTAGCAGGAGGAGCATGCTTGCCACTCTTTTTACCCACCCTTAGGAGGAGGTCGAGAATGACTGCAAACAAAGGCAGGCTTATTGGGGTAATTTCTCTAAAATTTAGGAAAAGGAGAGACAAACACATTTCAGATCTTGTAAGACCTTCTCCTTATCCTGAAGTGACCTAAATAAACCAGCAGCAGCTTCCCCAGACAAGTGTTTATTATCAAGAGGGACATCAATCAACTTAGCCTTGATATCATCAGGCAATGGCTGAAGTTGAAGCCAAGAATATTTCAACACTGAACCAAAAGCAGCAGCCCTAGAAGAAGCATCTGCTGTATCATAACTACACCTGATGGAAACAAGAAACACCTGTGAGGAAGTCCCTAACAGTGAAAGAGCAGAAGTTTTACCCCCAGAGTCTGGGAGATCAGAAATAACCTGACAAGCCTGAGAAAGGAGAGTTAACACATACCTGGACATAAGGTTCTGATAATTAATAGCCCTAAAAGCCAAGGTAGAAGAAGTGTAAACCTTCTTAACTAGCCATTCCATGGTTCTGCTGTCTTTATCAGAAGGCAGTAACTTGGGTGAAGGAAGCAATTGAGAAGGCTTGTCAGAGGCTACAGAGAGCACTGAGGGGTCAGCAGAAGGACACTTACACAAAATGTTACAGTACTCAGGCACCCTATAAAACCTATTAGGCTTCTTAGGAGCTGAGGATAGAGAATCAGGAGCTTTACAGGCATATGAAAATGCATCCAACAACGCAGCCAAAACAGGAATTCTATCTGCATCAACTCATAGTGCCTCTTATGGATTTCAGAGACCTGAGCACAATCCCATTTAAAAAAAAAACTCCATCATCCTGGAGATTGTGTCCCCAAAAGAAATTTCTTCAAAGGGAGTATCAGGACTGTTAGATTCCTCTCCATCAGACCTATAGTCCAAAGAGAAGGAATTTGGGAAGAATAAGCAAGGGATTCCTCATCAGAATCCAACTCCTCCTCAGAGGAATCCTGTTCCCTGGGACTTTTAAGTGGAGTACAGGACCAAGGGGCAGCTGGAACAGAGACACCCTGAGGAGGTTTCAATGCCATCGAAGTATTAAATAAACCCTGAGTAAAGGCCTGCCACCCACTCTGTGGATCCCTAGGGGTAGGAGAAACATGTTTAGTTTTTTTGTTTATTTAATGGGACATCTGCTCTATAAAATGTAGAGGGCTCTGACCAGGATGGCATTCAATAACAGTAGTAGGGACTTCTTCCCTAACTAAAATCTGTGGAACACCCTAGGTAACTCAGAAATAATCAACAGTGGTTTCCTCTGAATGTCCGAAACGGATGTCTGCAAAGCCCCATCAGATGTGTTGAAAGCCGGCTCCCCGCCAGCCTCCAACCAGGTCATGGCATTGGACTCTGACAACAAAGCCAGGCAAACCTCCAGGTTCTCACTCACCTTGGGAGAAATGTCCAGCGGAAGCTGGACAGCAGAAGATTCTGGTTTTGGTTTCTTAACTTTCTTCTTCCCTAATGGCTGACTCTCGGGGCAGGAAGTTCCTTCCATAGTATCCTTAGTGAGAAGTTTAAGTTGCTGATTCTCCAGATACAATGCAAGGGAATAAAGCCTACTAAGCAGAGTCTTCAGTATAAAAGCCTGACAAAGAGAACAAATCGTATAGTTGTGAGAAGTGCCTAGCCAAAACAAACACTATTCGTGGTGGTCTTTATGGTTCAGTATAAAAGCCTGACAAAGAGAACAGGTTGTATGGTTGTGAGAAGTGCCTAGCCAAAACAAACACTATTCGTGGTGGTCTTTATAGGGAATCTGTCTCGCACACTGTCACTTACCCTTGCTGGATGACAAGAACTCCCAGAAGCAACCAAAAGTCAGGAAAAAATGAAACCCCAAAGGGGCATGTATCTGTAATGGCTCAGAAACCAGCAAACAGGATGTAGGCTTTCAGACCGGCGATCAAGAAATGTGTTCAGAATGGCGGCAAAGAGTCCTGAGAATGGTATGTCTGGATGCCACCTTTATGCCCTACTCTACGCAAGAAGCATACGTGTGACATATGGCGTACCTTAAAGCAACAGTAGGCTTTTGTATACTGGACGGACATCAGACTACCCGAGGCAGGGAATCCCAGGTGTTAAGAATACTGCAATCAGTGAATGGAAGGACATAGATATAGATTAGATATAAATATATATATCTATATATCTATATCTATATTTATATATATATATATATATATATATATATATATATATATATATATATATTTTTTTTTTACATTTGTTATCCGGGATAGTCCGACTGGACAGAGGGCCATTTACAGCGGAGGCCCAGGGAGAAAAGTTCCACAGTTTAGTAACAATAACTAAAAGCTGAAGGACAAAACAAGCAAACATGCAACCATATATAAATGAAACATTAAAAATGCAGTAGTACTCACAAGTTGTTGTGTCTTTCGGCTTTTCCCGGTTAGGGGTCGCCACAGCGGAACTCTGGTTCGCTAATGATTGGCAGTTGATTTTTATGCGCCGAGTTGCCAGCCCTGATGCACAACCTTCAACGAAGGTACGCCCATTCACGCATGTCTCCACGCAGAAGACGCTCTAGCTGAGAATCGAACTGGACAGAGTCTTACTGTGAGGTGACAACGCTACCGTATGTTTACAAATTATCTAGTGTTATTTGTTTGTCAAGTTAACAGGCTACAGCTATTCAAGATTATATAATCCTAAGAATTAAGTAAAGGAGAGAGGGGGAATCTAGGGGTAAATTATGTGATACAGGGACATATCCAGTTTTTAGTAAGATGAAGCTTGAGTAAGTGTTTGAAAGTCTGGCTGGAGGAGGCAGAAGTAATAGAAGTAGGGAGATTATTCCAGGCTTTTGCTGTGGTGTGGGAATATAGTGCTTTTCCTGTTGTGTTATTTGCTCTAGTAATAGTAAGGAGAGACTTGTTAGTAGACCGAAGAGGGTGAGAGGTAGAATAGTGAGATAGTAGGGGATTTAGGGCAGGAGTTTTTTCAGGGTAAGAGAGAATGCCGAAGGCTGTGAGAGGTTGTTGACAGCTAAGCAGTTGCGGAAGTTCTAGCGATTGCAAGTCCCTTAGAGCCTGACAATGATGGGTTCTTTAGGAAGAGTTGTTAGCAAACCTAGCAATGTTATTATAACATGCCTCAAGTTTGGTAAGGTCTGGTCTGAGTTAGGATAGGTGCAGCATACATCAGAGTGGATAGAAGGTGAGTTTGGGCGAGGGTGATTCTTGCCTTGTCTGTAAGGCATTTTTTATGTCTATAGAGAGTTCCCATTTTTGTGTACTTTTTTATAGTTTGGGCTATGTGGACATCAAAGTAAAGGTCGTTATCTATTTCTACCCAGAGGAGTTTAGTATGGCTAGTTGGAGATATGACAGTGCCGTTAATACAGATGATGGTGAAAGAAAGGGGGTGGGTTTGGATTTATTAGGAGAGAACAGAAGTAATTTGGTCTTGTTTGGGTTGAGAATAAGCTGGATTTTGTCATCCATTTTTCTGTGGAGGTAACGAATTATTGGGTAAGCTTTTGTAAGGTGGTAAGGCATGGGGATGCACAGATAAGTGTTGAGTCATCTGCATACTGTATGAGTGAGGCTTGCTGGGTAGCAGTAGCATGGTTGTTTGCAAAGACAGAGAAAAGAAGTGGACCCAGGATTGATCCCTGTGGAACACCTATGGTTGTTGGAAGTTGGGGAGATAGAACTCCTTGCCATAGAACTGACTGTTGTCTGTTGGAGAGGTAGTTTGTGAACCAGTCTATAGTAGCAGGAGCAAAGGATAGGGCAGCTACAGAATTTAAGAGTATTTGGTGTGAGACCATATTGAATGCTTTTGATAGGTCGAGAAATATGGCGGAAACAAAGTTATTTTCATTTCTGTACTGGTTGACCTGACGTGTAAAAGAGAGGAGGGTAGTGGTTGCACTATGGTAAGGGTGAAAACCATGTTGTGTGGGGAAGAGAAGGTTATCAGTAGTAAGGAATTGCATGACTTGTGTGTGAATACATTTCTCAAGAAGTTTAGAAAGGGGAGACAGGATGGCGATGGGGCAGTAGTTGGAGAAGTCATAGGAGTTACCAACTTTGTGGAGGGGAATAATATGAGGAACTTTCCAGAGCTGTGGAACATAAGATTCCTGAATAGACCGGTTGAAAAGAATAGAAATGGGGTAGGATAAGGATTCGGCAGCTATTTTTAGGAAGTGTGCAGGTATATTATCAGCTGCGAGAGTAGTAGGTTTAAGATTTAGGAGGAGTTTTTTAATGGTGGAAGTGGGAATGGGTGAGAGAGTAAAGAAGGGTATGTTTACTGAGTTTTGCGATGGGGAGAGTGAGGAGTTATTTGAGGATAGATTTTAGATAGTGACTGGATAGAGTCTATAAAGTGATGATTAAATTGGGATGCTATGTCAGTGTTGTTATTGGGGGGGGGGGGTTGGAGAGGGGGTGGTTGTTTTACCAGGTTTTAAGAGGGAGTTGATGGCTTGCCAAAATTTTTGGGGGTGTTTTGAGTGTTTATTTTGTAGTCCTAGGAAACAGTTCTGATTGTCCAGATTTGTCTGTTTTTTGGCTTGATTCCTAAGTAGTTGATATATTTGCCTATTTTGAGGGCAATTGTCTTTTTCCATTGTTTCCAGGCTTTGTTTCTAGATTTTAATAAGGCTCTAGTATCCCTGGGAAGTCATGAAGCATAATTTATTTTTGCACTAATTTTCCTGATGGGTGCAATAGTATTAAGGACATTGATAAATGTGCTGTTACAGTAGTCAACTGCTTGGTCTAATCATAGGGAAAGAAGTGGTTTCCAGTTACATAATTTAAGTATGGTTTTCAGTTCCTGGGGATTTAAGTTGCACTCATCTCTAACTTGTCTATATGTTACAAGTTTTGGAATAGTGGCATGTTTCCCTAGGAGAAAGATGGGGTGGTGGTCGCTGAGGTCATCTGAAAGGCAGCTAGATGTGTAGTTGGGTTTGGGATAGTTTAGTAGTATCCAGTCAATAATAGACTGTTTATGGGATTTTTTATCTGTTTTAGTAGATTCCTGGATAAGTTGGGTAAATCCAAAGAGGTTAATGTGATTAGTGGGGTTGTTGGAGTTACAGGTTGACCAGTTGATACTTAGATCACCTAGTATAATGGTCTCTTGTAGAAAGTTGTTTGAGATCCACTGGAGGGTTTCCTCAGTTACTGGGGAATTGCTTCCTGGAGGAATATAACTAGAGAGAATGTTCATTCTCTTTGTGTTGTCAATAGTTAACATGGAGCCTAAGGTTTCTGCATTTTGGAATTTTGGCAGTGAGAGTTGTAGAGGCTGAAGGATGAATGTATTCTTCAACAAAATTGCCACTCCACCTCCTTACCTTCCTGTTCTGTCTATTCTTAAGACTGTTCCAAGGATCAGGTATTGGGTTTCAGCCAGGTTTCAGTTATGGCAAGTACATCCAGGGAGTGTTGGGATATAAATGCATGTAGATTGGTGAGTTTGTTAGAGATGCTAAGAATATTTATGTGAATGATTAGTAGGTCAGATTTATGCCTGTTGGAGGGTAGGGTAGTATATGGTCATGGGTTAGGATGTATATCACCTGAAATGAGTAGCCTTATGCTGGATAGTATAATGTGTTTAATGGTGTGAGCTACTTCTATATAGGAAGTATTTTGTAGTGGTTTGGTGTATGTATTTGGTAGGCAAATCCTCTGTGAGTGTAGTATATAAGTATCTCTAAATAGTGAAGGGTAGGTAAGGAAATGTATGTGAGTTGTGGGGTATGGTATACTATGTGTTGTGTGGTAGGAGGTATTGTGAAGAGGTACATTAGTTTGATGTAAGGTGAGCTAAGGTGGCTAGAGTTAACAAGAGAAGTGATAGTGATGTTTGCATTGTAGTTTTGAAGCAGTGTTTGACTAATGGCAGTTATGAGTGATAAGTATAGGGCAGGGGAAGTTTGTTATAGTGAGAGTCTTTATTTGGTAGGAGGGTGGGGTGTGGTTTGGGTAAGTGGGAATCTGTAGCTGATTGATGTTGTGGATGGTCAAGTGATATGGGGTTAGAAATATATTTGGCTGTACTGGGGTGTGTGGGAATGGGGGAAGGGTAGAGGAGCAGAGCGAGGCTTAGCCAGACCTCAGTCACAGAGCAATCTTTGAGTTCTGTTCAGGACAGAGTAGGCATGGAGCGCAAAAGAATAGGAGTGCTAAAAAACAAGCCATTTGTTTTACACAAACTGTATCTCTTGTCTGTAGCTATTTGATTGCTACTTTGCCAGAAATAGGACAGGGGCCTTAATGCCTATTGCCAGTGCTGCTGATTCCCTAGTGGGACATTATCTAATGTTACATACGTAAAGACTAAAAGAACTATTACTAGTTAACAACCTAATTTCCTTTTTCAGTACTACAGAAAAGTAGACTGTTTTTAGGTTCAGGTTCACAAAAGGAGTAGTCTCCTAGCATTACAAGCCTTCAAATGGGGGTGGGCAGAGAAGGGTGAGAGAGAAGAACAAGCGAAGAGTTCCTGGGGATGAAGAAAGGAGAAATATATAGCTTGATGTTAGAATATATCACAAAGCAAGGTCTGTCTACAGGCTACATCTACGCTTAGTAGCACAGTTAAGCTCTACATTGTTCAAGGCAGTGTAGGGTATGTTATACAAAACAAGCACATGTTCATTGGCATCTTACTAGCTTACCAACGGATGAGGCAAATTCGTCTTACAAGCGTGCGGTAATTAGAGCTCAGCTATAATACATTAACACAAGAAAACAGTCTTCTGTTAGGTATTAGCAGATAATACAATATATATATATATATATATATATATATATATATATATATATATATATATATACATGTGTGTGTGTATGTATATACACACACATATATACATATATGTATGGCATGAATTACTTAACAGGTAGCAAAAATAACAGTTTGACTTGAATGCACACATACATGCATGCAAACACACACACACATGCACAGATATCCACGGGAAATTGGATGTGTATATTGTGTGTGTGTGTATACATGTGCGTGCATATCTGCGTGTGTTTGTGTGTATCTATATGAGTAACTATTATTTTACAAGAATGGACAAGTATCAAAACACAAGTAGTTGATGCTGGCATTTCAAAAATCAACACACCAAAAATCCACATAAAAAGGTCACAACAGGAAAACAAACAGTTTCCTTTTGCAATCTTTTAATCAAAATTCTACCATTAAATTCAGACTTATTTTGTCTGAATAGAGGTAGTGTTACAAAAAGGGTTTTCCTAAGGTAAGGTGTAGGGCTGGAGTTAGGGCCAAGTGCAGGGTTAGGGTTAGTGTGCATTAGTAACTATGGGCAGAAAGGCATCACTCCCCATACCATATTGCAACTGATATAGCAACTGAATGTGCCAAAAAACAAAAGAAAGAATATAAGGTGAAGAACCAGTTGAAAAGGCAAGAAATGTGGAAAATGCATAAATATCATAGCAAGTATAGAAAACTTCTGGAAGAACCTCAAGTTGATCTGGAACAAATGCAGGAATGGTTAAGGAGAAGCAAATTCAAACCAAGAGATGAAAGGTTAATATTGGCGGCCCAAGACATTGGGCTACGTACATGCTGGTTTACAAAGTTCATTGAATATGTAGGAGAAACAGACGAATATAGGTTTTGTAAAACAGAATTGGAAACAGTCGCACACCTTGTTGCTGTTTGTGACATACTAATGGCAGAAGGACTATATACTGAAAGGCATAATAATGTGGCAAGATTGTTGCACTGGGGATTGTACAAACATTATGGTACTGAAGTGACTGACAAGCACTGGAAACATGAGCCACAAAGCATCATAGAAAATGGTGAAGTTTACATAACATGGGATCACCCATTACCAACAGTTCAAAAGATAGATGCTAGAAAACTGGATATAGTGGTCCCTGAAAAGAAGACAAAAGTGGCATTGATCATTGAAATCGCCACACCCAATGACTACAGTGTCTTGCTTACAGAGAGACACAAAGTCATAAAACACCAGGATCTGCAGGCAGAAATGAGAGCAATGTGGAAGAAAGAAACCCAGGCAGTTCCAATAGTAGTAGGAGCAACAGGTCTTATAAGAAAATAATCTACAATCGTATTTAGATATGCTACCAATACATGTAAACCCATACAAATTGCAGGAGGAGTCATTATTGGGCACATTGCGGGTGCTGCGAAGAGCACTTTTGGTTGACATCAAAGATTGAAACAATACTAATTTCATGAACTTTAATCATACTGTGACTTAGAAATGGGTACATTCCTGTCATGGTATTAGAAGCCCAAAAAATTTGGAGAAATTAAAAAAATAAGGTATTGTCATAAATCCATGAAAACTATTCAACATAATATAGCAAGAAACCTTACCCAAATTAATAAGGGCAGTTTCCAGCAGACCCTAAACATGCTAACTAGAACATTCTAAAAACATAATCCTTATATAATGTTGTAAACATCTCCTTAATATATTAAACCAAGCTCCACTGCACAGAAAAAAAATAAAAACTTATTCAGCTCCTTGGCTGACTATGTCAACAAAAGAGCTAATAAAAGACAAAGATAAGGCATGGCATCAGGACATAACCTCCTCTAGCCTCTAAACCTACATACATCTAAGAAATTCTACCAAGAAACAAATTTATAATGATAAAGAAAACTAAAAAAAACAACTACACAAAAATCCAACAAGCACACCTTCATAAGCATAAAGAATTCTGAGCACCTATAAACAAATTAATAAAACCAGGCCAACAAAAAAGAACCCAATCCATTGTCCCTTGAGTCCAACTCAACCATCATATGGAAATTCAGCAACCATTTCATAGCATTTGCCTCCTACTACACACCATAGAATGAAAGCACTCCATCATCCATAACTTGGAAAACAGTTACAAGAATTCCTCAAACTTTCCTAAATGAGGTCCACACCAACACCATAGGAAAACTCCTACTACAACTAAAACCCACCATTCTAGCAGCTAGTAATCTTCTTGGTGAAAACATTAGAATAAGAGATGAAGCCATAGCTTATCCAGTGTCTGTTCTAATCAACCAATCTATCACAGAATTTTATATGCCCAGCCACTGGAACAAATCCTACAACCCCCCCCCCTCCCACTACATATGGGAAGGATTTCTACTGAATTTTCAGACTACTGACCCATTGCCATACTACATCCTTTATTAAATATCCTCGAGAAATCTATACACACTTAAATCCAAAATTACCTTACAGAAAAACTACTATCTCCAACAAAACATGAATTGTTGCCAAAATACAGCACAGATTCAGTTCTGTTATCCTTTTTTGTTACAGTATGGCAAAACTTAGACCAAGGCCAAATAGTGCCCATCTTGCTTCTAGAACTATCTAAGACTTTTTGATAATGTTTCAAATTCCCTGCTAATTCAAAAGCTGTCTGCACAAGGCCTGGATGAAGGTATATTACTTTGGTTTACTAGCTATCTAACAGAGTACAGGCTGCTAAATTGTAAGACTCCATTTCCTCTTATATCCCATTGTTAACAGGTATTTTACAGGGGTCTGTACTATACCTGCTCCTATTCAATATCTTCATCAGTAATATGCACACTGCAACTAAGCAGACTAACATAATACAATACACAGGTATTTCAACATTAGTGAGATTGTCCTAAAGTCTTCTGCACCTCCAGGAATTAAATTTTCAGACTACTAACCCATTGCCATACTACCTCCTTTATCAAATATCCTTGAGAAATCTATACACACTCAAATCCAAAATTACCTCACAGAAAAACTACTATCTTCAACAAAACATGAATTTTTGCCAAAACACAGCACAGATTCAGCTCTGTTATCATAGGTTCATAGGTAGATACTAGGCTATCTGCCCCAGGGCATTTACAAGCCTAGCCAGAATGTGCTGGCTTTCGCCTCCCTTATAGTCTAGATTCCTGAGCCTCTGTCCAGCAGGGCCATAGAAGTGATCCCACGAGTAAATTTACGATTTCCCATCCACTCATCAAGATTTCTCTTGAAGAGGGTCAGCGAGGGGCTCTGCCTAACATGGACTGGGATTCTATTCCAGAGCAAGGGAAGCCTTTGGGATATGAATCTATCCCTCCAGCATGTCCTGTTTATTGCTGTTCTAAGGTTTAGATCCCTGGAGCGTGTAGCTCTGATGGATTTGGTTTTCATGAAGTGGAGCATGTCCAACAATTCTGGGTTAGACATGGCCTTGTATGTCAGGTAGAGATCGCCTCTGAGTAGGCGGTAGGCAACTGAGTAGAGCTGGAGTTTCTTTAGTCGAGCTGCATGGGGCATCGGTTTGAGGCCCACAATCCTCTTGGTGAGGTATTTTTGAGGTCTCTCCAGCTGTTGCAGGTGTCGGGTAAGGTACATCCCAAATGGGGCATTGTACTCAATTATGGGCCTTATGAATGATGAGTAGAGGGGCACAATGACCTTTCTTGATCTAGATGTGAACCCTTTTGTGATTAGGTGAGCTATATAGAAGGTTTTTCTAACCACTTTGACAATGTGATTGTCAAAGGTGAGGCTGCTATCTACTTGGGTCCCCAGATCTCTAATTACTTCTTCCGTAATTAGTGGATTACCTTCTATGTGGTAGTTTGTGGGCACTTTGTTTTTCTCAAAGGGGATGACTATGCACTTTCTAGCATTTATCTTGAGGCCATGGTTCTGATACCAGGTATCCGTCTCCATAAGGCCCTTCTGGAGGATGCTTATGTCAGCCAGTGAGTCAATTATGGCTCCCAGTTTGCAATCATCTGCGAACTTGGTAAGCCATAGTCCTCCCGTGTTTGCCTGTACCTCAGAGAAGTATATACCAAACAAGAGGGGTCCCAGGACTGAGGCCTGTGGGACGCCACTTGTAACCGGTTTAGAGTCGGGCATGGCACCCGCAACTCTGACCATGTGAGTTCTATCCATGAGCCAGTTTGCAAACCATCTTGTGACATATGGGTTAATATTTAAGCTGGTAAGCTTGTTTATGATGCCAGAGTGGGGTATTGTGTCGAAGGCCTTTGCGAGGTCCAGGTAGGCTGTGTGGACTACCTTTCCCTCATCTATGGTTTTGGTTACTATTTCGAAGAAGTCAACTAGATTTAAGAGACAAAATCTGCCTTTAACAAAGCCGAATTGGGTAGGGTCCAGTGTTTGGAGGTTCCCAATGTCTTTGTTTATGAGATCCATGATGATGCGCTCCATAGCTTTACAGACCAGGCTAGACAGGCTTATAGGGCAATAGTTCCCTGGATCCGTTGTGGCACTACCTTTGTGGAGCAGGATCACTGTTGCTGTACGCCATTTTTCGGGCACATTATCTGAGGTAAGGCTGAGTTGGAACAGTGAATTTATGTGAGGGTTTAGTTCGTTTTGGAGCTTGTGTAAGACACAGCCAGGGATACCATCCGGCCCCACTGATGCTGTATTTTTTACTTTGGAGAGAGCTGCTTTCACCTGTGTGTCTGTGATGTCCGGGGGATTGCATTCTTCTGGGATAGACACTGGCTCTTTTGGTGGGGAAGGGGGGGGGGTAAAGTTTGCACTGAACCTGTCCGCCAGGATTTTGGCTATGTCAGTGGGTTCACTGTATTTTGTGCCATTTTGCACCAGCTCAGAGCATATCTGAGAGTTGCCACCCAGATTCTTGACATAGCTAAAGAACGCCTTGTGGTTGCCTTTAGAGTCTTTGGCGATTTTTCTTTCAAAGCTAGCCTTTGATGATTTTATGAGGGATCGAAGTTTCTTACTAGTACTGATCAGGGATGACTCCCTTTTTGGGATTTTGCCCTTACATGGAATAGTTTCCTCCTTCTGTTGTATAGCTTATTTATGGCAGGGATCCACCAGACTGGTCTCCTGTTTTTAGAGGAATGTGTCTTGGTTTTAATAGGGATGGCACGATCCATGCATTCCTGAAGGTGCTCATAGAGTGCAACTGTATAGGATTTTGCGGTTTGGGTAGCATTTTCCACATGCTCAGGGGCTTTGAAATTTTCCACCTCAGTCTTGAGGAGTGTGAAGTTTGCTTTTGAGAAATTTTTCACAGTGATTTCCTTTGCTGGGGGTGGGGTCGGGATATGGATGTCCATTGTGATTAGTTTATGGTCTGATCTTAACAACGAGGGGTTTACCTCTGGTATGGAGCATTTGGCCCCCATGTTGGTGATGACCAAGTCCAATATGTTGTCCCCTCTTGTGGGAGTGGTGACCAGTTGTTCCAAGGCATTTGAGTTTATAAACTCAAGGAACCGTAGGGAAAAGGAGTTGGGGCTTGAATAGTTTTCCCAGTCGATGTTTGGGTAGTTGAAGTCACCAAATATCATGGTGTTTGGTGAGACCTTCATATTTTCCAATGTTCTCAGGAATACCGAGTGGTGGTCCTGAGTCTGGGTGGGTGATCTGTAGAAGGCTACAAACTGAAAAGCAGTTTTACCTACTGTTAGTTGCACATGGATGGTCTCCTCTGCCTCATGCAATGTCACTAACCTGGAGGTGTGAGTATCTTTGATGAAGAAGGATACTCCCCCGCCTTTAATATTTTGGTCTGAGTTCTGAGGCCAAAAGGAGTGGTATGAGTTGTATCCTAGTAATGCTGGGGTGCTCTCTGGAGCATTGGACCAGGTTTCTGTCACTGCACAGATATCAATCTTCTCTATGCTGAGGAGTGCCTCGAGTGTGTGCATCTTCAGGTTTAGACTTCTGGCGTTGAGTAGCATTACCCTTAGTTTTTTGTTTCTGGTATTGTCTATGGAGGTGGTTTTGTCTTCTGAGCCTTGCCTAAAAAAAGGCACTATGGGGATGGCAAGAGCCTTTGCCAGTATTCAAAAGCCCAAGGGTGACAGGTGCAAGCCGTCTCTGGCGAAGCAGCATGGCTTGTCGAGCATGTCATCCCAGGCTGACAGATCTCTTTTCATGTAGTCCAGGGAGGTACGTCTCAGGTCATTCACACCAACATGGACAATGACAGAATCACATTTGTACCTGCTGTGGAGTGACCTGAGAGCTTGTGTTATGTGGTGGATCCTGGCACCCGACAGGCAGCTTACAGTGACCTTCTCCTTATTCAGTCTGGTGAGTGGGACGTCAGTGTGCCTGACAAAAGAGTCTCCAATTACTAGTGTATTAGGTGTGTTATTTAGCCTTAGGGGCTGTGACTGTGTGGCACACTGACTTTGTGAAGTATGTGTTATGTGGATGTTGTTGTGTGGTAGTGGTTGCTTGGATGACTGCTTTAGAGGTCTCTGTTGTTTTGGCAGATTTTTATTTAGAGCCTCCATGTCTGTTTTTGTGACTTTGTGTGTCTTGTTTGCTAGTGCAATTTGTCTATGTGAGACTGGTTGTGTGATATGAGTGTCTTCCTTCACCTCTTGACTGGCTGTGCCAGTCTTGGGTTGCGAGAGCCCGGCCTCCAGTTTGGCTGTATAGTTGCATCTGTCACATATATTTGTGTTTGTTGGAAGGAGGAGAGGGTTGTCTGTGTACATAAGGCAAGTGTAACATTGCCTCAGGATTCCCAGAGTCACCAACTGGACTGGAGAGTATACCTGAAACTGCTGTTTGGACATGCCTGGATGGTTTACAGAACTGATTGTTGATTGTCTGGAGTGGACAAATAGGGAGCCTTGTACAACTGTATAATATAGGGTAGTGCAGTGCTAAATTTTGTTAGTGCTTTACTGAGAAATTTCAGCAAGTGCTGGGCTGTAGAAAGAAGATTGAATGCTTATTTTGCAAGATAGACTAATTCTAAGGGAGAAAATGAAGAGCAGACTTTGTGGAGCCGGGAATAGCTTAAATCTGCTTAAATGGCACTGTGAGTTGTTGCGCAATGTGCAAAATAGCGTAAAACCATGCTAAAGAGGGTTTTAAAGCAGGGGACTTGAAAGAGCTATGAATTAGCCCAAAATGGCCAATAAACAACTAGTTTCTGGGCTGAGACCACTCCTCCATGGAAAGATAGGCTGGTCAAAGCTCCCCACTCTCAATGGTGAACAGAGAAGCTTCCTCCTATCCAAGTAAGGATATGGGCAACACAGGAACTTGTACAAAAGCCCAGAATTAAGCAAAACCTGAACTCAGGACTAATCTAGCTCAGAAAAGGCGGGAAACAAGGATATATTTTTTTGTTTATTTTTTTTTTTTAAACAGTAGCAGATATTAACAGGAAAACATTGTAAATGCTTTGCGCAGGCTAGCGCACTGGAGTGGGCAGCCTAAAACAGTTAAATTAAACAAAAAAACTAATTTTAAAGTGCAGGTAAGCAAAAATGCAATAACAAGCTTTTTAAAGGTAGTAAAGCAGTTACAAACTCGCTTTTCGGCGATAATAAGCAGTCGCTAAATGAAAGGCAGTGAAAAAAATACTTTATCTGGTAAAAGTCACTCTTTGTTGTCACTCTGCTGTTTGCATCAGTCTACAGGACCACGAGGAGCTTTGTTGAGTTGGAAACAAGCGCAAAACCGTGCTAAAGCGGGTTTTAAAGCAGGGGACTTGAAAGAGCTAGGAATTAGCTCAAAACGGCCAATAAACAACTAGTTTTTGGGCTGAGACTACTCCTCCAGGGACAGATAGGCTGCTCAAAGCTCCCCACTCTCACTAGTGAACAGAGAAGCTTCCTCCTATCCAAGTAAGTATATGGGCAACACAGGAACTTGTACAAAAGCCCATAATTCAGCAAAACCTGAACTCAGGACTACTATAGCTCAGAAAAGGTGGAAAACAAGGATATATATATATATATATATATATATATATATATATATATTTTTTTTTTTTTTTGAAACAGTAGCAGATATTAACAGGAAAACACAGTAAATGCTTTGCAAAGGCTAACGCACTTGAGTGGGCAGCCTAAAACTGTTAAATTAAACACAAAAACAACTTTTAAAGTGCAGGTAAGCAAAAATGCAATAACAAGCTTTTTAAAGGTAGTAGAGCAGTTATAAACTTGCTTTTCGGTAAGAATAAGCAGTCGTTAATGAAAGGCAGTGAAAAGAATACTTTGTCTGGTAAAAGTCACTCATTTTCATCACTCTGCTGCTTGCACCACTCTGCAGGACCACGAGGAGCTTTGCTGAGTTAGAAACAAGTGCAAAACCGCGCTAAAGTAGGTTTTCAAGCAGGGGACTTGAAAGAGCTAGGAATTAGCCCAAAACGGCCAATAAACAACTAGTTTTTGGGCTGAGACCACTCCTCCAGGGACAGATAGGCTGCTCAAAGCTCTCCACTCACACTGGTGAACAGAGAAGCTTCCTTCTATCCAAGTAAGGATATGGGCAACACAGGAACTTGTACAAAAGCCCAGAATTCAGCAAAACCTGAACTCAGGACTATTCTAGCTTAGAAAAGGTGGGAAACAAGGATATTTTTTTTTTGAAACAGTAGCAGATATTAACAGGAAAACACAGTAAATGCTTAGCACAGGCTAACACACTTGGGTGGGCAGCCTAAAACAGTTAAATTAAACACAAAAACAACTTTTAAAGTGTAGGTAAGCAAAAATGCAATGACAAGCTTTTTAAAGGTAGTAGAGCAGTTACAAACTCGCTTTTCGGCGAGAATAAGCAGTCGCTAATGAAAGGCAGTGAAAAGAGTACTTTATCTGGTAAAAGTCACTCTTTTTCGTCACTCTGCTGCTTGCACCACTCTGCAGGACCACGAGGAGCTTTGCTGAGTCGGAAACAAGTGCAAAACTGTGTTAAAGCGGGTTTTAAAGCAGGGGACTTGAAAGAGCTAGGAATTAGCCCAAAACTGCCAATAAACAACTAGTTTTTGGGCTGAGACCACTCCCCCAGGGACAGATAGGCTGCTCAAAGCTCCCCACTCTCACTGATAAATGGAGAAGCTTCCTCCTATCCAAGTAAGTATACGGGCAACACAGGAACTTGTACAAAAGCCCAGAATTCAGCAAAACCTAAACACAGGACTATTCTAGCTCAGGAAAGGCGGGAAACAAGGATATATATATATATATATATATTTTGAAACAGTAGCAGATATTAACAGGAAAACATAGTAAATGCTTTGCACAGGCTAGCGCACTTGCGTGGGCAGCCTAAAACAGTTAAATTAAACACAAAAACAACTTTTAAAGTGCAGGGAAGCAAAAATGCAATAATTAGAAGTTATGTACCTACCATAATGTTCCATGTTAGTTGTCTTCTCTCGCCTCCTTTCTTGCTGAATGGGTTCGGAGCCGATCCTCGGCTCCGACTCGGCACTTGCTAAGCTTGAGAGCTAATTTTACCAGCTCAAAGCAACCCTATATCCCATGATGCAAGGCGGAGACTACACAGATCTCGTTTGGTAGCTAAAGAAATAGCAATATTTTCTTCCAACTGAAGAGGAGGAAGAAAAATAATAATACTAAATAACATCATAACCCTCTAGAAAGGATCAACGTAATCTAGTGACACTAGAAGTTGAACAGCTAGAAAAAGGTGATAACCTCTTAATAGAAGATGCATAATCTTCCCGGTCTGACCAGGCTAGGGGGGTGGAGGGCGGGACGCAAGAAAGAAGGCGAGAGAAGACAACTAACATGGAACGTTATGGTAGGTACATAACTTCTAAATGTTAAGTTGTCAATCTCGCCTTCATTCTTGCTGGATGGGACCGCGTCCCTAGCACCTCTATCCTGGGTGGCACAATGGAACAGACTCTTGAGAACGGTGGAACCAAAATTCGCTCTGTCTCTGGAGGCCAAATCTAATTTGTAATGTAAAACAAAAGTATGAGGAGAGGCCCATGTGGCTGCTGCACAAATAGTGTCTATTGGAAGTCTAGCTTGAAAAGCTGTAGATGTAGCTAGAGCTCTGGTAGAATGGGCTTTTGGGTTAGAAATCAACTCTTTGCCTCTGAGCTGATAAATGTAAGTGATCACAGAAGACAGCCATCTAGATAAATTTACCTTAGAAACTGGAAGGCCTTTCCTGTTCTCTGTATAGGATAGAAACAGTTGATCAGATTTCCTAAAAATTTTAGTCTTGTCCAGATAATATCTGAGCTGGCGGTGAACATCGAGATAATGTAACTTTTGTTCCGCTCTATCAGAATAATTCGGGAAAAATACTGGAAGATCAATGGATTGATTTAGGTTCGTCTGCGATGCCACCTTTGGTAAGAAAGATGGATTAGTCCTTAGAGATACCCTGTCTTTGTGGAATATTAGATAGGGAGGGCGAATACAGAGAGCATGAAGCTCAGATACTCTTCTGGCAGAAGTAATGGCAACTAGAAAAAGTGTCTTCCAAGAAAGCAATTTCAAAGAACAGGCAGCTGCAGGTTCGAACGGGGGAAGAATCAAGGATGTTAAAATTAAATTTAGATCCCACTGTGGTGGGGGGTCTCTAATCGGAGGTTTCAATAAAAAGATACCTCGAAGGAATGCCTTGCAAAGTTTATGTGACATAATGTTGTGGTCCAAAAAGCCTATATGAAAATTTGAAATGGCTGCCAGTTGAACTTTCACTGTGGAAGAAGAGGATCCTGAATGAAAAATGTCAGCTAGGAAATCCAATACCGAATGAATTGGAGCAGTATAGGGGTCTATGTTCCTATCTTTTGCCCAGAAAGAGAAACATCACCATTTACTAGTGTAAATCTTTCTGGTAGAAGATTTTTGGGAAGCTACTATGATATCCCGTACAGGATTAGAAATCATAGGAAGCCTGGCTAAGGATGGAAGTGGAGCAACTAAGCAGTGAGGTTGAGAGAAGGTATGGATTGGTGCAGTTGACCCGACTGGTGGGTCAGAAGATCTGGAACCGGGTCTAGATGCCATGGCTGTACTAAGAGGTAATGATGTAGGAACGGAAACCATATCTGTCGAGGCCAATAAGGGGCAATGAGAATCAACTTGGCTTTCAAGGCAGTTGCTTTCTGAATTAGCTGAGGTATCAGCGGAAAAGGGGGAAAGGCATAAAGAAGTCCCCGGGGCCAATCTTGGGTTAGAGCGTCTCTGGGGGGATGGCCTGGAAGGGGGAAGAGAGAGAAGAAGTCTGGGCATTTGCTGTTTTGAGGTGTAGTGAAAAGGTCGCAGCAAGGAAGGCCCCACTTCTGAAAAATCTCTTCCGTCACTGACTGTTTGAGGGACCACTCGTGAGGCATGAGAATAGCTCTGCTCAATCTGTCCGCTATGATGTTGGATTTCCCGGGGATGTGCGTTGCTATCAGAAACCAGTGAGAGGAGATTGCCCATTGCCAAAGTCTGAGAGCCTCTCGACACAGTGGATAGCACTTGGTTCTGCCCTGTTTGTTTATATACCACACTACGGACATATTGTCCATTTGGACTGCAATAGTTCCCAGGGGAAGAGAGTAGTTGAGGGCTTGCAATGTTAAAAGCACTGCTCTCATCTCCAGAACATTTATGTGCAGATGGTACTCGAAAGGTTGCCAAGTGCCATGGACCATTCTGCCCTGATAATGCCCCCCCACACGATCAGGGAGGCGTCCGATGTAACCGTGGCAACCGGGGCAAGAGGAACAAATGGTCTGCCTTTATGGATTTGAGGGGACGATATCCACCAAGTCAGATGTCTTTTACAAGTTGGAGTTACCATGATCTCGTGACACATGGGAAGTTGTTGAAAAGACCATTGGGTGAATAGCATCCATTGTAGAAGACGCATGTAAAAGAGGGCGAGGGGAAGAAGTGTTATGGCAGCCGCCATAAGACCCAGTACCTTCAGAGCAAATCTGGCCTGAATTTTGTTGCTGAGAAGAATTACCTGGACGTGTCTTTGAATGTCCAAGATCCTTTGGTCTGTTAATTTTGCTGAAAGTTGTACGGTGTCCAATCTTGCACCTATAAAAGTAATAGATTGACAAGGCAGATTTTTCGAAATTTATAGAAATTCCTAGCCCTCTGCAAGTGTGAATGGTGTAATTTCTGGCTTGGAGAAGTTGATGCCTGGTGGTGGCAGTGAGGAACCAGTCATCTAGATATGGAAACACCTGGAATCCTTGACGTCTCAGGTGAGCCGTAACCACTGCCATGCATTTGGTGAACATTCTGGGGGCTGTAGTGAGTCCAAAGGGCAGGGCTCTGAATTGGAAGTGACTGGTCCCCAGCCGAAAGCGGAGAAATCTTCTGGAGCGTCTGTGAATTTTTATGTGATAGTACGCATCCTGAAGATCTATCGAGCACATCCAATTGTCCTTGCCCAGAAAGGGCAGAATGGACTGAAGCGTGACCATCCAGAATCTTGATTTCTTTACAAACTTGTTGAGTTTGCTCAGATCTAATATTGGTCTCCAGTCCCCTGTCTTTTTTGGAACTAAAAAGAACCTTGAGTAGATTCCGGATCCTATTTGGTCCGCTGGGACTGGCTGGATGGCTCTTTTTACTAGCAGTTTTGATATTTCTAGTACTGCTAGTTCCCTTAGACCGGGTGGAACGTCTGGAAGGGTTCCCTTTTGTTGAATTGGGGTTTGAATAAAGGGAATTTTGTAACCCTCAGATATAATTGACTGTACCCATTTGTCTTGAGAAAGGGAAAGCCAGGCAATTGGGTACAGCGATAATTTTCCCCCGACTGCCTCCGAAGGCAGACAATCGGGCAACATCTCAGGGATGCTGGAAGGGTTTGTCAGAAAGAGGCTCTCTGCTACCCTGATTCTGCGGACCACCTCTGCCCCTAGGGCAGCATCTATTATTGTTACCCCCTCTGCCTCTGGGGGTAAACTGACTTCGTGCGTCAGGCGTGACTCCTTGAGATTTGTGGAACCACATTTTCCCTCCCTTCTGTCCTTTGGGGTAAGGTCTAGAAGGGGTGGAGAAATAGACTCCTACGGCAGAAAGAGTCTTGCCATCTTGTTCGCATCTAGTCAAAGTGCCTTTCACTTGAGGTCCAAACAAGGTCGAGCCATCAAAGGGGGAGTTTGTGAAGGACGCCTTGAAGGGGTCTGCAAAATTACAAAGCCACATCCAGGACTGACGCCTTAAACCCACTCCTGTGCCTGCGGCCCTAATCGCTCCATCGGCTGCATAAGAAATGAGCCGCATGGAGGAGTTAGCAATGGAGTTAAGGATTCCTAGCTGTGAGCTAATCTTATCCTGAGACCCAGCAGCTGACGGATCCTGTAAAACTTCTCCCAACTCTTTAAGAACATCTCTTTGAAGGCGGGTGAAGTGGCATAAGTAGTTCAGCGATCTCATGGCAAAAGTCGCCGAAGAAAAAATCCGCTTACCGTACCTGTCCATAGTCCTAGAATCCTTGTTAGGAGGATGGACAGGTACTGAAGGATCAGCTAATTCCTTCTTGGTGGCAGCAGCCACCACCATGGCATCAACTGGAACACCCTTTGTTAAATATTGTCTATCTTGTGGGGCCATAATAAATTTTGAAGGCCTCCTAGGGATAGGTTCCACCGAATCCGGAGCCATCCACGCCTTCCGAGCCACTACCTCCATGAGAGGGTCGAAAGGCGGAGACACCCAGGAGGTGGAGGGTCGAGATCCGAATGCCTCCAGGTATACTGACTCGTCCTCGGAAGGATTAAGGGAGGGCCAGTTCCCCCTCTGCTTAAGGATTTCAAGGATGTCTGAAAATGAGACATCCTCAGAGGAGGACCTTGGGGATCCCTCCAACTCATCCAAGTCGGTATCTGATGTAGTAGACTCAGGGGAGTCTAGATGCTTCCTCTTACATGTCCTCTTACGCGGGGGTTCCCCTGATGGATCAGGAGAAGCCTCGGAAGAGGAAGATATTCCCAATGGGGAAACCTGAGGCATTGGATCTCTGGGTCCGGGAGCAAGAGAGTGGGAAGAGATGTCAGCAGGCACTGTAGTGGGAGGAGCTAATGGAACTGTCCGTTGACTAGGCCCAGGGGCTAGTACACTCCTCAACACCTCAAAGGCTCCCCCGTCAGAGAGACCAGAAAGTTCCCGCTCCGAAGAGATAGGAACTCCAGGCCTCACCAAGAGGGAAGGCTCCGAGGCAGATGTCAGGGCCGAGCTCACCAACGCCGAAGCTCCAAGAGGGAGAACGGGGTCGGACAAGGGTCCGATGCCACTCGCCCCCTCGGAGCCGACGAGAGAGACCAGATGCCCAGATCCCTCCAATGAAGGTCTCAAGGAGGAAATCGGAGCTGAGGACGATGGAAAGGGGTGGTATCGGCTCCGAAGTCACAACTGTGCCGGTTCTGAGGAGCTCCAGCTCCGAGCTCTGTAAGAGAGTCGAAGGAGGAATGTTTGGTGGATGTGAAATAGCTACCGTCTGTTGAGATGGACTATGGAGTATTTGGGCCAATGCCTGAGACTTTAATAGTCTACTCACCACTCTCTCGAGGTCATGATCAGACAGCCTGGATGATCGAGAAGAACGGCTCCGATGGCTCCGCTCCGAGAGCAAGGGTGATCTCGGAGCCGAATGTATAGATTCCACTGAAGGGGCTCGAGATCTCTTTTTTGAGATCAATGGAGCCAACAGAGCCGAAGATACGTCGGCTCCAGTCGGAGCCGACACTGAGTGTCTGGATTTGACAGTATCGGCGCCGGATGGAGCCGATACTGAGACTGGTAAGGTGGAAGGATCAGTTCCGGCCGGAGCCGATCTCGAACCTGGTGAGGATGAACCCGAAGCCAATGGCTTGGAAGTCTGAGCCGAAGGCTTAACAAGTTTCGAGGGCTTCCCCGGCGCCGACATAGTCGGGGAGCTCTCGGGCTTTAATAAGCCCCTTAATATCAGCTTATTTTTTCGCTCCTGCAGGACTCTTGGGCTGAAAGCATGACAGATAGCACAAGAGTCCTGCAGGTGCGAAGGTCCCAGGCAATAAACACAAGAAGTGTGACCGTCTGTCAGAGACATCTTCTGACAGCACGAGTCACACTTCTTGAAGCCTGAGACCTTAGTGTCCCTCGACATGACTGTGTCGAGGAAACACAATAGTAACACACACACACACAAAAACACTCAGTCCAACAATTTAAATTAAACAGGGATAACACACAGTCATACACAAACAATCCCTGACAGGAAAAAAATTTAGGGAGGGGAAGGCCTAAGGCCTAACTAGGGAAAAGGGAATAAATTACTCGAAAAAAAAAGGGAACACTGACGGGAATAGGGCTAAAGTAAGTCATTAGGTTAATAAAACACAAATATATATATAAAATTTAAAGGGGGGTAGACGAAAGGTCTCAAAAACTGTTCACTTACCTAGAGCTGGTAAAAGAAGACACCTCGTTAGCGAAGCGGCAAACGAGATCTGGGTAGTCTCCGCCTTGCATCATGGGATATAGGGTTGCCTCGAGCTGGTAAAATTAGCTCTCGAGCTTAGCAAGTGCCGAGTCGGAGCCGAGGATCGGCTCCAAACCCATCCAGCAAGAATGAAGGCGAGATTGACAACTTAACATCAAGCTTTTTAAAGGTAGTAGAGCAGTTAAAAACTCGCTTTTTGGCGAGAATAAGCAGTCACTAATGAAAGGCAGTGAAAAGAGTACTTTATCTGGTAAAAGTCACTCTTTTTCGTCGCTCTGCTGCTTGCACCACTCTGCAGGACCACAAGGAGCTTTGGTGAGTCGAAAACAAGCGCAAAACCATGCTAAAGCGGGTTTTAAAGCAGGGGACTTGAAAGAGCTAGGAATTAGCCCAAAACGGCCAATAAACAACTAGTTTTTGGGCTGAGACCACTCCTCCAGGGACAGATAGGCTGCTCAAAGCTCCCCACTCTCAATGGTAAACAGAGAAGCTTCCTCCTATCCAAGTAAGGATATGGGCAACACAGGAACTTGTACAAAAGCCCAAAATTCAGCAAAACCTGAACTCAGGGCTATTCTAGCTCATAAAAGGCGGGAAACAAGGATATATATATATATATATATATATATATATATATATATATATATATATATACACATTTATTTTTTTTTTTTTTTGAAACAGTAGCAGATATTAACAGGAAAACACAGTAAATGCTTTACACGGGCTAGCGCACTTGGGTGGGCAGTCTGAAACAGTTAAATTAAATGCAAAAACAACTTTTAAAGTGCAGGTAAGCAAAAATGCAATAACAAGCTTTTTAAAGGTAGTAGAGCAGTTACAAACTCGCTTTTCGGCAAGAATAAGCAGTCTCTAATGAAAGGCAGTGAAAAGAATACTTTATCTGGTAAAAGTCACTCTTTTTCATCACTCTGCTGGTTGCAACACTCTTCAGGACCACGAGGAGTTTTGCTGAGTCGGAAAAACCTTTCTTGTTACACTATGGCAAAACTTAGACCAAGGGCAAATAGTTTCCATCTTGCTTCTAGAACTATCTAAGACTTTTTGATAATGTTTCAAATTCCCTGATAATTCAACGGCTGTCTGCACAAGGCCTGGATGAAGGTATATTGCTTTGGTTTACTAGCTATCCAATAGAGTACATGCTGCTAAATTGCAAGACTCCTTTTCCTCTTATATCCCATTGTTAACAGGTATTCTACAGGGGTCTGTACTATATCTGCTCCTATTCAATATCTTCATCAGTAATATGCACACTGCAACTAAGAAGACTAACATAATACAATACACAGGTATTTCAACATTAGTGAGATTGCCCAAGTCTTCTGCACCTCCAGGAACTAAATCAAGATGCTTTCTTCTCAGTGGCGAAATGGCTCCGAGACTCTTTTTTACTGCTCAACTCCAAAAAGTCAAAACTAATCTTTTTCTCCCGCAGCATGCACTCTAATCCAGTCATAACATTAAACATTCATTCCTCCAACAAAACTGAAAGAGTTAGTAGATCAAGCCAAACTACAAAGTATTATCAGTATCATAAAATTCAATCACTACATTAACCATGTCATATCTAAGACCAACCAAAAACATGGCATACTCTACACATCCAAACCATTCCTCACAAATCAAAGACAAACTACCACCGCATGCTCCCTTCTACTTCCCAGATTACTATATTTCTCCCTAGTCCTTACAAACCTACAAATAGGATAACTTTCCAGGCACAGCTATAATACAATAATCAAATCTGGCACCAACTCTGATTTCAGAGCCCATCACTACTCACTTCTTAGACCACTAAACTGGCTGGAACTTCCAAGCCTTCACAAATGTGTCAAATTAAAAGTAGCATTCAAGATTTTCTACTATTCAAAGTCTCATCTGTGGCAAGTCATCTGCATTTGGTCTAGTCCTGCTAGAAAGTGAAGGTCAAAGCCAATAACAACTGCAGCAATGTCCTATGGAATAATATTCTAGTATCAATAAAACAAACAAGAACTTTCCACAATTTTAAATCTATCTTAAAATCACAAATCAGTAACACATGGCTATGTAAATGCAATTGCACCTCTGGGTAGTCATCTCTCTATGGCGATATTAGCCCACAATTAAGTTTGACTAATATTAACTAACTGTTAAGTCTAAACTCATGCATGGGATCTTTACCCTGCCCCATTTCCCCTATCTCCTCTAATTACAGTTTATAGTCTGCAGACCTATTTTTAAATGTTAAAATACTCAATACATAATATGCCTTCTTATTTGTACATTTGTAAATATTAAAATAGTGAATACATATTAAAAAGCCAAGCTCCAATATCCTTTCTGCACTTTTTTATACTAACTGTAGCATGTCTATATGTACCATGCCACTGCCAGCTGGACTAAACTATATCAGGCTGCCAATTACTAATTACTAATCACTGTTTTACAGAATCCATCCTAACTTTATCCTCCCAGCTATCCAATAAAAACCATACTCATATGCCTACCAAATACACAGTACAGTTGTGTACACTTACCATAAATGTAGTTGTTTGAGTGTATTCACTGTTGCAGTCATTACATTGGGGTTATCTGCTTGCAGGTAGCCCTCAGTCGACCTGATTATCAAAGTCTTGGGTCCGGCGTCGGTTGCTGTCTCATCTTCCATGACGTCAGGTAGTCAGGGGTATAAAGCATGCAGCCGATGCCATTACATCAGTTTTTCTTGCCCCAGATGTCAGGTGCCCCCATAATGGGAAGCAATTAAATATAAGGTTACACCTCCAACAAAAATCAAATACACCAGAAAGCTTCAGTATAGTAAACAAGAAGAGAGGTATAGCCAATAGAAGTCAGGGGGCTGGAGGGAGTGTAACCAGGACTGCAACAGTGAATACACTCGAACATCTACATTTATGGTAAGTGTACACAACTGTACGATGTTCTTCATGTTTCACTGTTGCAGTCATTACATTTGGGTAGATTCCCAAAGCTAAGGAAGAGAGGAGGCAATTATTGAGCACTAGGACTAGCTAGTAGGCCCTGCAAGACTGCAGTGGCAAAACCAGCTCTGGATTTAGAAAAAATTGGCAAGTGGTAATGCTTGGTGAAAGTATGTACATAACTCCAGGTAGCAGCTTCTATTATGTCCCTGGTAGGAACACCTCTGAGAAAGACTGTAGAAGTAGATGCAGCCCTGGTGGAATGGGGTCTTATCCCCTGTGGGGTAGGTTTTCCATGGTGCTTATAACAAAAAAGAATGCAATGGCCTATCCACTTAGAAATAGTTTGCTTTGAGATGGCCTTCCCCTCTGCCCTTGCAGCAAAGGCAACTAGCAGCTGTTCAGATTTCCTGAGAGGCTTGGTCCTGTTCAAGTAAAATATTGGTTGTCTGTGCATGTCCAAGGAGTGCAGTATTCTTTCTCCTTTGTTCTGTGGATTAGAAAAGAAGGTTGGCAAATGAATGAACTGGTTAAGGGCCACACTGGATACCACCTTGGGAATAAAGGAAGGGTTGGTCCTGAGAGACACCCTGTCCACATGAAAGATGATGAAAGGCTCCACTGCCAATAGGGCCTGTAATTCAGACACCCTCCTTGCTGAAGTGATGTCTAGAAGGAATGCTGTTTTCCAAGAAGAATTTTAACTCAGCAGTTGCAGCTGGCTCAAAAGGAGGTAGAGTGAGCTTTTCCGATACAAAGTTAAGGTCACAGGCTCCTGCCTCCTGGGTGGTCTTAAATTTTTCACCCCTCTGAGGAATTGTTTCAGTAGGGGGGGTGAGAGAAGAGTGGTGGCTCAGTATTATAATGTGCTGAAATGGCTGAGGCATCAATTTTAATGGAAGAGAAGGAAAGGCCCTTGTGAAGCATCTATGTTAAGTATTAAAGAATATGCGGTAAACTAGGCACTGTTGTGCCCATCCCCTGAGCCTGGCTCCAGGAACAGAATATTTTCCACTTTTCAGCATAGGATTTTCTAGTACAAGACCTCTTTGCCTCCAGGATGACATCCAGCACTTGTTTGCTGAGGGATGGCATAGGAGAACTCAGGTAATTAGCCAGGCTGCCAGGTTCAGGGTTTGAAGCTGGGGGTACAAAATCTGGCCCTCCTGCTGGGACAGTAGGGAAGGAGTCTGAGGCAGGTGCCATGGTTCCAGTAGTGACATACTGCGCAAGAGGGGGTACCAGCGTTGGCGTGGCCAGTCTGGTGCAATGAGTATTGTCCTTGGTTTGTCCTGTTTGATCTTTAGTAAAACTTTTAGAGGAGAGGCAGAGGGGGAAAGGCATAAACTGAAAGGCTTTCCCAGGTAAAGGACAAGGCATTCACTTTCTGTGCTTGGCTGTGGGGAATCCTTGTGCAGAATTTGTCCAATTGGTAGTTCTGAGGGAAGGCAAACAGGTCTATCTCTGGGATCCCTCATTTGTCTCTCAGAATGTTGAATATATTTGGCTCCAGTTTCCATTCATGTGGGTCCATGAGATTTCTGCTTAGGTCATCTGCCAGTGTATTTAGCTTGCCTGGCAGGAATTGAGCTTATAGGTGCACTTGGTAGCTCAGGGCTGTGTTCCATACAGCCATGGCTAGTCTGTGGAGGGGGTATAAGTGGGTTCCCCCCTGCTTGTTTATGTACCACATAACAGTGGTGTCCATCTTTACCAATAATTGTCCTGGAAGAATGTGGTGCTTGAAGGCTGCCAGAGAATTCTGTACAACTAACATTTCTTTTTGATTGATATGCAGGTGCATTTGACTCGGGTTCCATTTGCCCTAAATGCACTGTCCTGCCAAGTGAGTCCCCCATACATAGTCTGATGCGTCTGTTTTTAGGGTTTGGGTGGCAAGGAATAGAGTGAATGGCAGTCCCTTATTGTGGTGGCAGGCCTCTGCCCACCAAAGGAACTCTGTCTTTATACAAGGAATGATGGGAATCATTGATTCCAGGTCCTGAGAATGTTGACACCATAGGCTTTTTAGATACCATTGTAGTTTCCTCATATGCAGTCTTGCATATGGAATTAGTAGAATGCAAGAGGCCATGAACCCCAGGGCTTGCAGTATTTTCCTTGCAGATAGTTGGGTCTTTGTGGCCAGCAGTTTGAAGTAGGCTGTCAAACTTATTTCTCTGGCGTGAGGTAGGCCATGTGGGAAATTGTATTCAAGCTTGCTCCCAGGAATACAATTTGTTGGCAGGGTACTAGGTGAGATTTACTTTTGTTTATGGTGCACCCCAGTGAGGTTAGCAGTTTCTTCACAAATGCTAGATGATTTAATAGCATGTCCTGGCTTTCGGCCTGAATTAGACAATCATCTAGGTATGGGTATATTTGAATATTTCTTTGCCTGTAGAATGCAATGACTGGAGCTAGGCACTTTGTGAATACCCTGGGCGCAGTAGATAAGCCAAAGGGCAGTGCAGAGAACTGATAGTGCATGTAGCCTGCTCTGAAGCATAGGTAATTTCTGCAAGATTCCCTTATTGGGATGTGCAGGTAAGCTTCCTTTAAATCCAATGTTGCCAACCACGCATTTTTGCCTAACATGGGAAGCAGCTGATGAAGAGTTAGCATTTTGAATTTTGGGATTACCAGAAAGGTGTTTAGGATAGACAAGTCCAGGATAGCACACCATGTATTGTCTTTTCTGGGTACCAGGAAAAGTCTTGAGTAAAAACCTTGTCCCCATTCCTCTGCTGGTATAGGCTGAATAGCCCTGATACATAGAAGATTGAGAACCTGCTGTTGAGCATCTGCCCACTGATTTGGGGGTAGGTCTGGCCAACTGTTTGGGGTTGGTAAGGAGAGAAAGTGGAATCTGTATCATTGGGAAACTATATTTAGAACCCATTTGTCTTGGGTAATGAGTTCCCAGTTTTTTGCATGCAGGGTGATCTTTCACCCTAAAGGAACAGTCAGTTGAGCAGGGCTTGGAAGGTTTAAAGTTAAGTCATTGTGACATTTTCCTATGGGGGAGTCTTACCACTTCCAGCTTTGGAAGAGGGAGCCCCCCACTGCTTAGGCCTGTGCGTACCTTGAGACTGAAGCCTGGGTGGTCTGCTGGTCCTGGGTTTGGACTGAGAAGGTCTGGAAGAGACAGGAAAGGACCAATTCTTAGAAGGCCAGTGCCTACTAAATCTGGGAGGCTGTACTTGCAGGAAATCTTTAACAGTTTGCATAGATTTAGCTTTTTCCTCCATCTTTTTAAGTACTACTTCTGCTTTGTTGCCAAACAGGTGGTCTTGGTTTAAGGGAGCATCCAGTAATTTAGCTTTAACATGATCTGGTAAAGTTTTCTCCTTAAGCCAAGCATGCCTTCTAAGTACAGACCCAGTGACAGCCGCCCTGCAAGATGCCTCTAAGGAATCAAAACCACATTGCAAAGTATGTTTACCAACTTGTTCAGCAAAATGCATTAAATCCTGCAATTCTTTATTTTTCAGCACAGTCAGGAATCAACATAATTTTCTGTTTAAGTAATCCAATAATATGCTGCTGATACTTTAACATATGAAACTGGCAGTTTAAGGCCTTAATGGCCAAAGTAGCAGAAGTGTATACCTTCTTACCCCATCTGTCCAGGGCCCTGGAATCTCTATCAGAGGGGGTAGGGTTTTTGACAGTAGTAGCCTTAATGCCTTTGGGTCCCTGTGAAATGGTCTCTGGATCCGCAGTAGGATTCTTAAAGAGGAACTTGTGAGAATCAGGTACTCTGTAATACCTGTTAGGTTTCCTGGGAGCTGGAGGTAAAGTGTCTGGGGCCAGGCTAGATTCCATGAAGGCATCATCTACAATGTCCAGTACAGGAGGGATAGCTAAAGGCCTGTGTTGAGGTAGGAGTAAGAATTCCCTAAGCCTCTTTTTGGAGTCACAGTAATCCTGGCTTTCCCAGCGGAAATGCTCCCTAATGGTATGCAAAGTTTCACCAAAGGAGAAATCTTCTGGAGGGGAAGCAGAGGGAATGGAGTCCTCTGCATCAGAATCCTCATAGGTAGATAAGGGCAAATCCTGGTCATCAGAAGAAACAGAAATTTCAGAATCCTGATCCGAAGAATAAGAAGGAAAATCAGTTCTAGGTCTCTTAGAGGGAGAAGAGTGGCTTTTCCTGATTAGAGTAATAAGGTCTTCAGCCATTCTTATCATTTGTTTTTTAGGCATAGGGGCCTGACCATGTGGTCTGGGCATCGGTTTTCTAGGCATGGATTGAGTTTTAGGCCTTGAAGAAGAAGATAGCGTCGGTTTGATATGCAAGTCAGTAGGCCTGAATACACCCTCAGAAGCCGGTGCCTGCACAGCGGCTCCGGACCCATCCAAGGTAGAGACATCCGCAGGTTCCATAGTCGAAGAAGCATCTTGCGGCATACCGGACTCCGAATGGGTCTCAGTAGAGGCCTGGGAATCTGAAGTAGCGGGTAACAGGGGCTGCGAAAGTGCCTCACGGCGAACTGGCAACTAGCTTAACAGAAGCATCGTCGGCAGCTTTGGACCTATGCGGTCTGTCTCTATCGTTATTTTTATGTTTTTTCGGAATGTCGGTAGTCAGATGGTTTACCAAAGCCATTTCTGGATAATTGAAATGAGTACCAAAATAGTTAGATGCAAAAAGGAACCAACAACTAATAGTTTGAGGACTGAATAAGGCACATAACTGACAGCGAGGGATTTCGTGGTCTGGGCCTTAGCAAGGAATGCAGTATGAATGAAAATCTTTATGAGGTATTTGCTTTCCACAAGAAATACAATTGTTAACTTTTACTGACATCAGTTTAGAGCAAGAAAAAAGATCCCCAAAGGGATACTTAGCTTTTTCGAAGACTTTGGATCTGAAACTCGAAAACGAAAATTTCAGGAGTCGGGTGACCGGCACTTGCTAAGTGCTTCTGCTTTGGGCACCGCACAGCAAAAAAAACTGATGTAATGGCGTCGGCTGCTTTATACCCCTGACTACCTGATGGCATGGAAGATGAGACAGCAATCGACACAGGACCCAAGACTTTGATAATCAGGCCGACTGAGGGCTACCTGTAAGCAGATAACCCAAATGTAATGACTGCAGCAGTGAAACACGAAGAACATCAACAATATCCCCTCCTTTGCTCTCTCACCAGTTCCCACTTCCACAATTAAAAAACTCCTCCTAAAACTAAAGCCGACCACCCTTGCAGCTGACCGTCTACCAGTCAACTTCCTAAAAATTGCTGCTGAATCCCTATCTTACCCAGTTTCCATCCTCATCAACTGCTCCATACAGGAAGCCTACATCCCCCAACTCTGGAAAGTTTCATATATTATACCACTTCATAAAGGTGATAATTCTTATGACCTCTCAAACTACCAGCCTATTGCCATTCTATCCCCCTTATCTAAACTGCTTGAGAAATGTATTCACTCTCAAGTCATGAAATTCCTAAACACACACAATCTTCCCTCCTCCACACAACATGGCTTCCGGCAAAATCACAGCACAACAACTGCTCTCCTCTTTCATCAACCAGGTCAACCTTCAAAGAAATAACAACACTTTTGTTTCTGCAATATTTTTAGATCTCTCAAAAGCATTTGATATGGTCTCTCACTCCAAACTTCTAGACTCCCTGGCCTCCCTATCCTTTGCCCCTTCCACTATTGCCTAGTTTAAAAGCCATCTGTCACATAGGCAACAATCAGTTCAATGGCAAGGCATACAATCTCCTTTATTCCCAACTATGACAGGCATACCACAAGGCTCGACTTTAGGCACACTATTCTTCTCCATATTTATCAACAATCTACACACCTCTACCCAGCATGCCGCCCTCATACAATATACTGACGATTTGACTCTTTATCTGCTCTGCTCCATCACTTTTCACTCTACAACAACTCACACAGGAATCCTTCAGTTCTGTAGAAAGTTGGATTACTGATATCCAACTAATCCTAAACCCCAATAAGACAAAATTGCTACTTTTCACCCCCAACAAATCTATACCTACCCCCCTATCTTTTTCAATCTCTTCCAGAAATGGTACCATCATATCTACCTCTGACCATACCAAACTCCTCAGTGTAGAAATTGACAATAACCTACTCTTCTATCTCCGTATCTCACAAACCATAAAAAAGGTCCACAAAAAATGGGAACCCTATATATGCATAAACAATTCCTCTCAGAACAGGCACAGATCACTCTAGCCCAAACCCATCTACTCTCCACTCTAATGTATGCTGTACCAATTCTTACCCAATTCAGAAAACTTGATCTCAACAGACTTGAATCATGTTACAATAAAACTGCCAAGTTTGCTAACAACTGCACCTTCAGAACCCATCACTGTCAATCTCTAAGGGAACTATGATGGTTAGAACTTCCCCAGCTACTCTATTACCACCACCTAGTCATTGCCTTTAATATTGTTAGACATCCTGAAAAAACACCAGCACTAAGCCAGTTACTCTGTCCATACAGAACTAATCATCCTCTCCGATCTACTGAGAAATCCCTAATCTGCATCTCTAAAGCTAACAACAACTCAGGGAAAGCTCTTTTTTCTCATGCCATAGCTAGATCCTGGAATAACCTCCCCCCTTCCCTGACCTCTGCCCCCACTAACACACATTTCAAAAATGCTCTCAAATCACATCTTATGAATACATGGCTATGTCCACGCATCACATGAATCTCACAATCTCAGCACACTTTAGACCTTCCTTCCTGCTATCTCTACTGTATACAGTTAGGTATCTTACTGTCAACTTGAAACTGCATAATATGTCATGTCTAATCATATGATTTTTTTATTCTTTAATCCTATCTCACTAATCAATGTTAAACCTTTGTTGTATGACACTCTCTATCTTTGTAAATTTACTCACTTACTGCTGAGGTATTGTTTATTGTTTAGACTGGATTGTATGAGACTTTTTATGTCTGTATTTACCTCAATTATCACTGTTATATGATTGTTTCTATTACCATGTTGATGTTAATCTAATTGTGGAGCTTTTCTCCTTGGGCCTCCTGTAAATGGACCTGTGTCCAGTTGGACTATCCCGGTAAACAAATGTAAAATAAAATAAAAAATAAATTATTATATCTGTTACATACTCTTCATTACTAACACCTTAACTGTATTTAATCTTTGATCAGGATATTTAACTGCATGATCTGAACATGACCAGTTGCTTTTCATTATAATGAAGTGACATCAGTGTCTTTCTGTGATATGTCATTTTATTAATCATTTTATTACATTGAGCTAAATGTATTTTGTTGTATTTCATTTTAGATCATTTCTCCGGGGCTTCCACTGAAAATGGGTACCTACCAAGTTAGAATTTCTTGGTTAACAAAAGCAAATACACATGCGCGCGCATACACACACACACACACACACACACACACACACACACACACACACACACACACACACACTCATAAAATGACTGCTGATCCAGGGAAATGCACTATTTAGTGTGGTATTGTTTTTGCTATTTATTCATTGGTTGGGATTGCTTTTACCAGAAGTGAGTCACAGAGGGGAAATAAGGAGTTCAACGTCTGAATTAGGCCAGCAAACCAGAGACAGGCAACTCTCTATGACAACTGATAAACAGCAGCTGTTTTTAAGAGTATATCATGGTCACTACCTCTTGAGGAAGTCAGCATCCTGAACTCTGGATCTATTAAGAGCTCTAATCAGGAATCTCCAGGGAACTACATGTGATGTATGAAGGAGGTGTGGAACAGTTATCAAGCAAAGGAGAAACTAACAGAATTACCCCTGCCTGTACAGTAAAGTATGTTGAAGTTAAAAGAGTATTTATTTTACAGTCCAAATTTTAAAAAATTGTAATCAGTAAGAAGGAATACTGAAACTGTGTTGACTACAAAGGGGCCACACTGATGACAATTTGTGATCTCTGTTCTAAGCAGTATGACTTTTTATGTGCTTGCATTCACAAGAGCATTTACTAAAAAGTATTCTTTTCTTATAATCTCTCCCACAGGATTGAGCCTCTTCTACCTGTTCCCAAATGTCCGATATGTTCCACAGTCACAGAAGCCATGAAAGCCCAGGTGAAACAAGAGCCCTAAGACCCATTCACTCCAATCTAGGAATCCCCAGTGAACTCATCCACTTGTGACAACAGCCAGCTGCAGTTCCTCCAGGGTCTGCTATAACTGCCCTCCAAGGGGAAGTGTTCCTGTATATACTGAATTCCCCATGGCTAATTTATGGTTTACACATAGCAGCAAAGGCTTGACAGATGTGAAATCCACAGAGTAGACACCTAGTGCTCCCTGGTAAGCCAGAGCCACCTCTCACCTCCCAGGATTGGTGAGACAGAAACAGCCACTCAATTCTAGCCATCCCTGTCAGCTCCTACTAAAGACCAAGCTACTGTTCAAACTCTGGTCATCTGCAACTTAGTTAGGACTTTATCCCTCTATACAGAACCAGCTCCAAAAACTAAACTGAAAAAAAATGAAACAGACCAGCAGTGCATTTGAGGCTAAATTTCCTTTTTGTTACTCCTCATAATGTTTACAAGAAATAATTCAGAAAAGTAGGTATCAGAGTCAATTTTGTTAATGCAACAGTGCAGTCTTGTTATAAACTGTGTAAGTTACTGAAAGCAAATGCTTTGCATGAGTTGTTCTTCCCCACCCTGCAAAAGAATGCATGCCTTCCTGTCAAATGCTAATTATTGACTGTTAAAATTACAAACATTTTTGGTCCCTTTCCACTTGTGTACACTAAACTGTAGCTTTTGTGTTATGTTCAGAATAGAAAAAAGGACTGAGGCTTTAGTGGTCTACTACAGTTCTTCAAGAAAGTGCAGCCACTGACCAACACCTGATTATCGTCCAACAGCAGAGGAACATAGGAACAACATTAACTAAGCAGTCACAGAAACCATAAGATGTCAGTCCACATGCATCTTCAAGTAGACACAGTTAAACATTCTTGCTACACTTTATAAGCTCTTAACAGTACTCTCCTCACAGACATCCACTATCATAAGCCAACCATCCACCTCACAGGGTATCCCAAAACAGTACACTTCTAGTAAAACTTGGAATGCAATATGATGTGGAAGCTTATTTGGCAATGTGTGTGAGAGATAAAGGGAGAGAAAGAGAGATACAGCAAGAAAAAATAATCCCATGCTGAGTGGGTCAGGATGCTGTCCTCCAGGCTAACCTGGGACTCGTTTAAAGCATAAATGGAAGTTGAGGTTGCTAATGCACACATTTTTCAGAAAGGAAAAAGACAATTTTGGTTAAGGCTGGGGCTTCACATAAGGCACAGTCACTTAAATTTCAGAACAGGACATTCAATGTGAAGGGGCATGTAAGGACACAGATGGTAGACTTAATACATATTTTAAACTGTGACTAAAACTTTATAAAAATAATGCAAGCAAAATTCTACAAATCTTAGTCTTAGATAAATGTAAAAAGGCATTTCCTAGCAACTTAAAAAGGGGCATTCCAGAGTGATCCTACATTTTCTGAACAGTTACACATTTAGTAGAATATCTGTTGTTAACTGAAACTGTAAACCTGAATTCAGAATTGCATGGATCAATGGCTAATAATAAGCCTTCATCAAATGTATGGGTCTTTGCAAACAAGGAAAAAAATGTTTCCATCTGAGTTGGCTTCTTTTAGATATTAGTGAAAAGACCATGTATCAAAATAACGCAGAGCCATAAACAATACTGTAGGTTCATAGGTTCAGAGGTAGGTACTAGGCTATTGGTCCTAGGGCCTATATAAGCCTAGCCAAAAAGGTACCCTGGCTTTCGCCACCCAAGAAAATTATTTTCCTGTGCCCCTGTCGAGTAGAGCCCCAGAGGTGATCTCCGGGGTGAATTTCCTATTTCCCATCCAATGTATCTAGAAAAATGTTACTGCTGGACAATAAGCTGTGCCTGAACAAATACATGGAATATGAAAATGTTGAACTTTTAACAACTAGAACTGTAGAATGTGTATTTTGTGCTGCTACTTAACTACTGTGTTGAAAGGGAAAGAGATGCAAAGGTTGTTGGACTCAGGGAGCATGATTACATTAGTTAGATCGCAATATAGTTAGAAGCAGCTAATAAAAACAGTGTAAATACTATGAGTATATGGAGACAAAAGGGAATACTATATAAATCAGATATACATACAAACTCTTTTACGCAAAATCTGATACTGAAGCTTGTCAAAAGATTCTAGTTGTTAAAATAATACATGAGGTCAGTGTGGAGGCTGACAAGACTCTTAGCTAAGAACACATCAAGCAAAACAGATGTAGTAACTAAGGAAGAAACAGTTGAATCTCATACTTACAAGAAAATGGAAGGTGGAACTTGAACAGAGGCCTAAGCTTCTCTCAGCTATAAAAAAGCAGAGGGCCAAAGGGTAAAAAAGTTAAGTATTGAAGTAGAGAAAGGAATACTACCACTGCCACTCATGAAAGAATGGTATTATTTTTATTTGCTTTAATGATCAATTTCAACAATTGGCTAAGCTTCTGGTGTCATTCAAAGGGAATCCAGTGTCTGCCAGCCTGGGATGACATGCTCGACAGGCCTCATTGCTTCACAAGAGACGGCTTGCACCTGTCACCCCTGGGCTTTCAAATACTGGCCAAGGCTCTTGCTGCCCCCATAGTGCCTTTTTTAGGCAAGGCTCAAAAGTCAAACCCACCTCCGTAATCAGCACAAATAAAAAAATGAGGGTTATGCTACTCAATGCCAGGAGTTGAAATCTCAAAATGCATGCGCTTGAAGCACTCCTCAGTATGGAGAACGTCGACATCTGTGCAGTAACTGAAACCTGGTTCAAGGCTCCACAGATCACCCCAGCACTACCGGGCTACAACTCATACCACACATTTTGGCCACAAAACATGGACCGAAACACAAAAGGAGGGGGTGTATCCTTATTCATCAAGGATACCTACACCTCCAGGTTAGTGGCGCAGCATGATACCTCCGAGATCATCCATGTGCAACTAACATCAGGCAAATCTGCAATGCAAATTGTGGCCTGCTACAGATCACCCTTCCATGACCCAGGACCACCATTCCGCCTTTCTGGAGACACTGGAAAACATGAAGGTCCTACCAAACACCCTGATATTGGGCAATTTCAATTACCCTATCGTTAACTGGGAAAACTACTCAAGTACAAACTCCCAGGCCCAGCGCTTCCTGGAATTTAGCAAATCAAATGCCCTGGATCAGCTGGTAAACTCCCCTACCAGAGGTGAAAACATATTGGACCTGATCATCACCAACATGGGTGACAGGTGTTCCACACCAGAGGTCAACCCATCACTGGTTAGATCAGACCATAAACTAATCACTCTGGATGTCCACACCCCACCACCACCCCCAACTAAGGAAACCACAGTAAAAAACGTTTCTAAAGCAAACTTCACCTTACTTAAGACAGAGGTGGTAAGTTTCACTGCCCAAGATGCAAAAACCTTTACAAATGCACTCTATGAGCACCTACAAGGATGCATGGATTGTGCCATCCCTAGCAAAACCAAGACTCACTCCCCTAAGAGAAGGAAACCAGTCTGGTGGACCCTTGCCATAAACAGGCTATACAATAGAAGGAGGAAACTAGTTCAGAAAAAAAGCAAATCCCAAGAAGGAAAGACATCCCTGATCAGTATCAGTAAGAAACTAAGGTCCCTCATAAAATGCTCCAAGGCCAACTTCAAAAGAAAAATAGCCAAGGATTCGAAAGATAACCACAAAGCCTTCTTTAGCTATGTCAAGAATCTAAGTGGCAACTCACAGATATGCTCTGAGCTAATGCAAAATAGGACAAAATATACTGAACCCACTGATATTGCCAACATCCTGGCAGATAGATTCAGTGCAAACTCCACCCCCCCGCCCCCACCACCAAAAGGGCCCACAACAATACCGGAAAAGTGTATTGTCCCAGAAATCACAGATGCACAGGTGAAAACAGCCCTTTCAAAAGCCAAAAGCACAGCATCAGTGGGGCCAGATGGTGTCCCAGGCTGCGTCTTGCACGAACTACAGAACAAACTAACCCCCCACCTAAACACACTGTTCAGCCTCAGCCTCCCCACAGGCTACGTGCCCATAGAATGGTGCACAGCAATGGTTATTCCTCTCCACAAAGGAGGGGCCACAACTGACCCTGGTAACTATCGCCCCATAAGCCTGACTAGCCTGGTCTGCAAGGCTATGGGTTGCATCATCATGGAACTCATTAACAAAGACATTGGGAACCTCCAAACACTTGACCCAACCCAGTTCGGCTTTGTTAAGGGCAGATCATGCCTACAAAACCTGGTTGACTTCTTCGAGACAGTCACCAAGGCCATAGATGAGGGGAAGGTAGTTCACACAGCCTACCTTGACCTCGCCAAGGCTTTTGGCACCATTCCCCACTCGGGAATTACAGAAAAACTCACCAGCCTGAACAAAAATCCCTACGTCACGAGATGGGTTGCCAACTGGCTTATAGACAGAACTCACACGGTAAGAATAGCGGGCTCCATGTCCGACTCTAAACCAGTCACAAGTGGTGTTCCACAAGGCTCGGTCCTGGGACCCCTACTTCTCAGAAGTACAGGCAAACACAGGAGGACTGTGGCTAACCAAGTTCGCCGATGACTGCAAACTGGGAGCCATAACTGACTCACCGGCTGACACAGATATTCTCCTAAAGGGCCTTACTGAGACGGACACCTGGTGTCAAAGTCATGGTCTCTTGCTAAATGCCAAAAACTGCATAGTCATCCCATTTGGGGAAAAAAAAAACACCTATGAATTACCACATAGGTGGCATTCCCCTAAATACAGAAGAGGTAATAAGAGATTTGGGGACCCAGGTAGATAGTAATTTCTCCTTTGACAATCATATTGCCAAAGTAGTTAGGAAATCCTTCTATGTAGCCCATCTAATTACTAAAGGGTTCGCATCTAGAAATAAAGAGGTCATAGTGCCCCTCTACTCATCACTCATCAGACCCATCATAGAGTACAATGCCCCGTTTGGGATGTACCTCACAAGACACTTCCAACAGCTGGAAAGACCACAAAAGTACCTCACCAAGAGGATTACTGGTCTCAAACATATGTCCTATGCAGCCTGACTGGAAAAACTCCAGCTGTACTCAGTGGCATATCGCTTACTCAGAGGTGATCTCTGCCTGACTTACAAAGCCATGTCCAACTCAGAATTGATGGACATGCTCCACCTAAAGAAATCCAAGTTACTTCGAGCCATTCGCTCTAGTGAGCTAAACCTCGCCACAACAATAAATAGAACATGCTGGAGGGATAGATTCCTGTCACAGAGACTCCCCATGCTTTGGAACAAAATTCCTAACTACATTAGACAGAGCCCCTCACTAACATTCTTCAAGAGAAACCTTGACGAGTGGATGGGTAACATAAAATACACCCCTGGGATTACTTCATTGGCTTTTCTTGAGAGAGGCTCAGTTAATTAAACAATGGGGCAGCGAAAGCTGACACACCCTGGCTAGGCTTATAAATGCCCTCGGGCAGATAGCCTAGTACCGACCTATGAACCTAATTAGATGAAGGAAAAAGTCTGTGCCTGTATTTATATGAGAAATCAAGACCACAAGCTCAACTCAGATTACTGATGAAAATAATATGGATTTAGCTGATCTGCACAGATGCCATGTAAATTTCAAGAAGGCCCAGTAGGAAGCCAGTGCACTACACAGAGCCACAGAGAATACAGCACTTTGTGTCTTTTTATTATACTTCAAATACAATTGTCTAAATTGTTATAGTGTTTAGGGAAATGTTAGTACTGTTACTGCAATGTAGTAAGAATTAATTCAGTATCTTTTAAGTCTGCAGTTCAGCTATGTTTAGTTTATTTAAATATATTTTGTGTAATTTGCTAGTTTCATAATTGATTGGGCAATAGTGACACTTTCCAATTAATCAGCTATAATTTATTTTATTTATAAAACACACAGTCCATTCTGTAGAAATAAAATACCATCCAGGAATCTTTCATTGCAAGATTTGAAAGCTGGCCAGTGGTCATATACTTGGCAGGATATAACCCAACTAGTTTAGGCTACTACAACTGTCATCTCATGTTGAACATCAACAGGAGCATGCAGGAGAGTATGAAAAACTTTTAATTCCTATGACTCATCAAGAGCCACATATTTATTTGTTCTCCTAGGCAGAGTTTTAACTATGTAAGGGTAAATGCTTTAACACATTGCAGTAAAATGCATACCACAATCAAACGATAAAAGGAATGCAAAAAGAGAAATTTGCCATTCACACACAGCAGTCTATACTATGGTAGAGTCTGTCTGAATGAATGTTTTACAGTAAAATCATCAGCTTCAACTTCATCTTCACTACAGGGCTTGTCAGCTAGAAACTATACAGTTAAAAATGGCAGGAAACAGAAAGTCAGCAATAAACAAATTATTACAAATAAAAGAATTGCCAAACAGGAGAAAATAATAAATTGATAAATATACATGAAAATCAACAGTGCAGTCACAAGACAATATGAAAAAGCAGCTTAAACAACATCTTGCTGTGAGGTAACAACACTACCGCAGCACCGCGGTAGTGGTGCTGCAGTAGCGTTGTCACCTCACAGCAAGACATTGTCCCGTTCAATTCTCAGCTAGAGCGTCTTCTTTGTGGAGGCATGCATGAATGGGTGTGCCTTCGTTGAAGATTGTGCGTCAGAGCTGGTAACTCGGCATGTAAAAATCCACTACCAAACATTAGCGGACCGGAATTCCGCTGTGGCGACCCCTAACCGGGATAAGTCGAAAGACACAACAACAAAAACAACCAAACAGGAGAAAAAAATAAATTGATAAATATACATGAAAATCAACAGTGCAGTCACAAGACAATATGAAAAAGCAGCTTAAAGATAAACCGTCACAGCAAATGAAACTCAGTTCAGTCAGATAAACCATAAAATTAATGTCCAACTAGAGAAGCTCTTCAAGGAAACTATCCCAAGAGAGCAATAGAAAAGAGAGAGCACTAGAAAAGATGCCGGAAGAGCTGGTCTCCTCCTCCTCCTGGACCAGAACCAGAGACAATCCACTCCAAACCAGGGCAGAGGAGAAAGCAGAATGCAGTCCCACAAAATCCATCCTGGGCTTTGCTATAATTTCTGACATAGTCATTATGAGTTCATCATTTCAGCATGATTCTTTTCCATTTCCTTTAATTTCTACTTCAGCATATGAAGAAATGATGTTGTGCAACTATGGTAGTGTAGATTTGCAACAGTATTGTTTACTGATCATGGGCAAGACCGACAGACAGACTAGCTTCCGATTTAGACAATTAAGTGTATCTCTCACAGTTATAACCAGTTCATGATTCAACTTAGTTCCTCTCCATTTCCTTTCATCTCTACTTCAGCATACGATGGGAATGATGTTGTGCAACTGTGGAAATATAGAGTTGTTGAGGTGTATTTTACTGATCATTGGTAAGACAGACAGACCAGCTTCCAATTTAGATAAATATGTGTATCTCTCATAGACAGAAACACTATGTGAAAAAAGAATTGATTTGCCAGCAAACGTTTGGTAGTTGCTATATTGTCTTAGGAAAATCAAGTGCTGGTATGGATGAGATTAAAGCATTCTGAGACACCATGGGACAGGTAGTATTTTTTGAGATCAAAAGTACAGATAAAGGCTGATACAATGTATACACAAGACTGATCTATAATCAGTCTAAAAGAGTAATAGTTGAGGGCATGCAAGTGCAGCCAGCTTAGCTAGTATAGAAAGGGGGATAACTTCTGAGTGAGATTTTGTAAAAGAATAAGTGGTTTCACTCATAGTTAACTGTGGATACTCCGTTATTCTGCATCTAATTTGAATCCTGAATACAGGATTATGTGAGTAGAGAAGAACAGACTGACATGTTATTAACAAAGATGCTGAAATGTGAATAAGTCCTGATCCATGCACAATACCTACCTGAGTAAATTTGGAAGAGGATAAAATGTCAATGCACATCAAATGGCTGTGCTAAGTCAGAGAGCTCAAAATTATTTATCAGATGAGTATTCCAATTCAAATAGCTAAAGTATGGTGGAATAAGGTACAACATATTTAGTTTTATAGAAATCCAAAAATGCTAAACTGATCCTTTTCCTCATAATAATTTGTTACATATAAAGTCAGCAAACTCAATTAATGTGTACTCTGTGCCGTGGCAAATCTGAAAACCATGCTGAGTTGTCAAAAGTAGATTATATGATGTCAAAGTGGTCATCAGCTATTTATGTATGCATCTCTCAATAATGTTAGTGAGATATGAGAGCAGGATAATGATTAGTTATACAGTAACTCCACCTTTACTGAAAGGGACCATAATAGGAGATTTGCAAACTTGAGCAATTCAATGGCTAATGAGACTAGATATAGGATAGAATAATAATGTGGTTACAATGTGAGATCATCTTGAAGAAGGATACCTAGATCTGGCGAGAATGGATTTAATTTTGAGATTAATATCTCATAGCAAAATTCATTTAAAATGGGTTACGAAAGCCAAACACACTCTGGCTTGGCTTATAAATGCCCTAGGGCAGATAGCCTAGTATGAACCTATGAACCTAATATCCGTATTTGGGATACAGAAACAGATAAAAGACTAACATTGACAACTGTAGCTAATGGGTGATACCTGCAGTGGTTTTGAACATTATATAAAATATTTCTTATGCATCCTAAGTCCTTAATTTGAATTTCTTCCTTGTAAATTTATACTTACCTGGAGCTTTTCTCCTTAGGCCCCCAATAAAAAAGGGCTTTAGCTCTATCAGACTGTCCCAGTAAATAAATGGAATAAATAAATAAATATATATATACATACATACATACATACATAAATATGCAAAACTACCAGGCAGCATGTCAGGCTGATGCACTAATTAGAATAAGCAGTTAAGGAATTTCAAGCAAAAATACATGCTGAGAAAGAAAATATTTTATCCACATGTAAAAAGGTAGGCTACTTTATTATGTAGTTCTTTGTACTTGTGTTAGATGAAGAAATACTAAAATATATGTCAGAATAATTCTCAAAATGGAATTTTGTACTTTAGAATTATTTCCAGCCAAGATAGTTCAAAAAAAGTACAGTTTTGTACCTACCATAAATGTAGATGTTCGAGGATCCACATTGCTGCAGTCCTTACTATTGGGTAGTCCGCTGTCCAGTCGGCCCGAATACCAGAGTATATGGCTGACGTCGGTCAGGGCGCATTAGACTGACGTCAGTACGTCAGGGTACTAATGCGCATGACCGACGTCATATCCTCAGTCTTTTCTTGCCCCAGATGTCAGAAGACCCTAAAAAGACAAGGCCCAAAATACCTGCACCAAAAATATGTACAATATATACAAAAATATATACAAAAATATCAGCATATAACCTCACCTACACAACCACCCCTAAACACAGAGGGGAAGGAGGGAGGGTAAATTGGACTGCAGCAATGTGGATCCTCGAACATCTACATTTATGGTAGGTACAAAACTGTACTATGTTCTTCGTTCCACATTGCTGCAGTCCTTACTATTGGGTAGAATCCCAAAGCAGAGGTAAGGGAGGCTGGCAAATCATAAAGAAGTAGGAGCTGACAACATGCCTTGCAAAACAGCTGTGGCAAAACCAGCCCTAGACTTAGAGTAGATAGGAAGGTGATAATGCTTAGAGAAAGTATGCACTGAACTCCAAGTAGCTGCCTCCAAAATATCCTTAGTTGCCACCCCCCTTAGAAATGCTGTTGAAGTGGCAGTAGCCCTAGTGGAATGAGGCCTAATCCCAGCTGGAATCTCCTTGCCATGATGGGAATAACAAAATGCAATGCAAAACCCAATCCACCTAGAAATAGTTTGTTTTGACACAGGCTTGCCCTGCGAACCCAAAGCAAAAGAAACAAACAACTGCTGAGACTGCCTAAAATCCTTAGTCCTGCTTAAATAATAACGCAATTGCCTGTGTACATCTAAAGTGTGCAAAATCTTTTCCCCTTTATTTTGGGGGTCTGCATAAAAAGTAGGCAAATGAATAGTTTGGTTTAAAGCCACACTAGAAACCACCTTAGGCATAAAGGAAGGATTAGTACGTAATGATACCCTATCCTTATGGAAAATCAAAAAAGGGCTCTACTGCCATAAGGGCCTGCAACTCAGACACCCTTCTTGCAGAAGTAATAGCCAACAGAAAAGCAGTCTTCCATGACAAGTATTTCAATTCAGCAGTAGCCGCAGGCTCAAAAGGTTGTAGAGTAAGTTTTTCCAACACAAAATTGAGATCCCAAGCAGGAGTAGGAGCTCTACGTGGGGGTCTTATATTCTTTGCCCCTCTAAGAAACTGCTTGAACAAAGGATGCGAAAACAATGGTGGGTCACAATCATAGTGAGCTGAAATTGCAGCAGCATGAATCTTAATGGAAGAGAAGGACAAACCTTTGTCCAATAACTCAGTAAGATATTGAAGAGCCACACTCAAATTAGGCTCAGAAATCTCCAAATTCTTTGCTGTACTCCAAAATAAAAATCTCTTCCATTTTTCTGCGTACACTTTCCTTGTACTAGGTCTTCTAGCTTCCATAATCACATTTAAAACTTGTTGAGGAAGTTGAGACCTGCTGTGTTTCAACACAGAATATGCCAGGCTGTTAGATGAAGAGAGTGAAGCTTGACATTGAGCAGATGACCGTCCTTCTGAGATAACAGATGAGGAATCAAAGGTAAAGGCCATGGAGGCTTCCTTACCAGACTCCTTAGTAGTGGGTACCAGTGTTGCCGAGGCCAATCTGGAGCTATCAAAATCATCCTTGGCTTGTCTTGTCTGACTTTTAATAGCACCTTTGGAAGAAGAGGCAGAGGTGGAAAGGCATACACATGAAGGTTTTTCCAACTGAAAGACAGAGCATCCACTTTCCAAGCTGTGTGATGAAACCCCTTTGTGCAAAACTTTGGCAGCTGGTGGTTTAGTGGAGAAGCGAACAGATCTATGTCTGGAGTTCCCCATGACACTGTCAAGTTCTGAAATACATGAAGATCCAGTTTCCACTCGTGGGGATCCATGATTTGTCTGCTTAACACATCTGCTAAGGAGTTCTGTGCTCCGGCAGAAACCTTGCCTGAAGAGTTAGTTGCAAGCTTAGCGCAGTCTCCCATAAAATCATTGCTTGCCTGCATAGAGGATAAGAATGTGTTCCCCCTTGCTTGTTGATGTACCACATGACAGTTGTGTTGTCTGTTAGAATCAACACCTGCCCTGGAAGAAGTAACTCCTTGAAAGCCATTAATGCAAACTGGACTGCTAACATCTCCTTCATGTTGATATGCAGATGCTGTAGTCTGGCAGGCCACTTGTCTTGTATCCACTTTCCATTTAGATGAGCTCCCCAAGCAATGTCCGAGGCATCTGTCGTTAAAATCTGACTCGCCTCTGGCCGGGTCACAGAGAGTCCCTTGTTTAGTTGACATTCCTGAGCCCACCACAAAAATTCTTTTTGAAGGCAAGGTATTATTTGAATGACAGTGTCCAAATCCTGGCAGTGCTGTGTCCATACATTTTTGAGATACCATTGTAGCTTCCTCATATGCAGTTTGGCATTGGGAAGCACCAGAATACAAGATGCCATGAACCCTAATGCTTGAAGGACTGTCCTTGCAGTCAGCACGGACTGATGAGATAGTTGATGGAAGTAAAGTGACAGACTCTTTTGTTTGTCCGGGGTTAAAAAGGCCATCTAGGCTGCTGTATTCAGTCTCACACCCAGAAAGCACATGTCTTGAGAGGGTACTAGACTGGACTTTATTTCGTTCACAGAATACCCTAGGCATCTTAGCACTGCTATAACATATTCCAGATGCTGTAGAAGGTCTTCCTTTTCTTGAGCCAGAATCAGGCAGTCGTCCAAGTAAGGATAGATTTGAATTCCTTTTAGCCTGAAGTAAGCTATCACTGGAGCCAGAACCTTTGTGAATACTCTGGGCGCAGTAGATAAGCCAAAGGGCAATGCAGAGAACTGATAATGAGAATTTCCAGCTCGAAAACGCAGATACTTCCTGCAACTTAGTCTTATAGGCACATGAAGGTAAGCTTCCTTGAGATCTAAAGTTACCATCCAGTGATCTTTGCCCAGCAGAGGTAAAAGCTGTTGTAACGTCAACATCTTGAACTTTGGAATGTCCAGATAAGTGTTGAGGATAGATAAATCCAAAATTGGTCTCCACGTGTTCCCCTTCTTTGGTACTAGGAACAGGCGAGAATAAAATCCTAGGCCCCTTTCTGATACAGGGACTGGCTGAATGGCCCCTATTTGGAGTAACAGAGAAATTTGCGTGTGAGCCTCTTTCCTTTGTGGAGGAGGAACGTCTGGCATGCCTTTGAAAGGGGGCAATGTATGGAAATAAAACCTGTAACCGTGGTGAATGATATCCAACACCCATCTGTCTTGAGTGATTAAATCCCAATTTTCTTTGAAAAGAGACAGTCTTCCTCCCAAAGGAGCTGCCAGGCGAGAATCTACTGGCAGCTGAAAAGGCAGGTCATTGGGTCTGTTTACGAAAGGACTGACCCCTGCCCTCACCAGAAGTCTGAGCAGGTGAACTCCCTGTTCTAGGCCTAAAAGAACCTTGAGCTCTGCCCCTACCACGTCTAGACCTACCCCTAGACTGTGAATCATAAGCAGGATATGTCCATCCCTTAGTAGGCCAATTTCTACTAAACTTGGTGGCTGCACCTGCAAAAATCTTTAACAGTTTGCATAGACTTAGCTTTGTCCTCCATTTTCTTTAAAACTGCTTCCACAGGCGAACCAAACAACACATCAGACTGTAAAGGAGCATCCAAAATCCTTGTCTTAACATGCTCAGCTAAATTCTGATCCCTCAACCAGGCATGCCTGCGAAGAACAGAACTAGTGGCAGCCACCCTCGAGGAGGCCTGTACAGCATCAAAACCACATTGCAAAGAATGCTTACCCACTTGTTCAGACACATGAACTAAATCCAGCAACTCTTTACACTCAATACCTTCCGCCAAAGCATCCACCTTAGATTTCAGTTGTGAAAGGAGATAATTTTGATATTTAAGCATGTGAAACTGACAATTCAACGCCCTCATGGCTAAAGTGGAAGAAGTATACACTTTCTTTCCCCATCTATCCAAAGCCCTTGCCTCTTTATCAGTGGGAACAGGGTTTTTAACCACAGAGGCCTTAACACCTTTAGGTCCCTGAGAAACAGTTTCGTGGTCTGCCCTAGGACTCTTAAAAAGATACTTATGAGCTTCAGGCACCCTATAGTACCTATCAGGTTTAACAGGAGCAGGAGGCAAAGAATCAGGGTTCAGGGAAGCCTCTGCAAAAACATCTTCCACCACATTCAACACAGGAGGTATAGCTAAGGGCCTATGCTGGGGCAAAAACAAGAATTCCCTAAGCCTTTTCCTGGAATCAGAGTAATCCTGGCCTTCCCATTTAAAGTGCTCCCTCATGGAATGCAGAGTCTCTGAAAATGAGAAATCCTCAGGAGGAGAAGCTGTAGGAGTGGAATCATCCACATCAGAATCAGAATAAGGAGGATACTCCTGCAAATCTTCCGCAGAAGACTCAGAAGCCTCTGAACACTGTTCAAAACTATCAAACTCGGTTCCACCCTAGGCCTCTTATCAGGAGGGGCATAGAACCTCTAATCATAGTAATCAAATCTTCTGCCATTTTAAGCATATGTTTCTTAGGCACAGAACCTGAAATGCTAGGAGAAGCCCCCACTGAAGCTGAACTTGGCCTACCTCTCAAAGAAGTTTTGGCAACAGAAGGAGAGGCTCTAACTACCTTGGGAAGAGAGGGAAGAACAGTTACCTGAGAAGCCCCCTCAGCCTGGCCTACCTCCTGAGAAGGCACATCCTGTAACAGTAAAGTCTCGCCTGAGACTCCAAAGAAACTCCTGGCAAAACCTCTGGCTCCACTGAGCCTTCTAAAGAACCGACGTCCGGGACTGCCGATTCATCAACCCTAGGCTTCGCTGTTTTGTCCTTGCGCTTCTTGGACGAAGCGGGCGTCGGAGCATCCGACGGCATTTTATAATTGCAACGCTTCCCAAACACTAACCTGGCACAGTCTAACCGTCTCTTAATAGTGCGTTTGTTAAACCTAGCACAAGAGCGGCATCCAACAACGTCGTGCTCAGGCCCTAAACAAGGTATACACAAGGTATGGTAATCCCTATGAGGTATCTGTTTCCCACAAGAAATACAGTTATTCACTTTTTCTGACATCCGGTTAAATACTGAGGCAAGAAAAACCAAAATGTTCCCCAACGGGGTACTTAGCCAACTCTGATTCGGTCTGAAACTCCGGCTTCGGAAATATTTCAGAACGCCAACCTGCACTCGCAAAACTGCTTCTGCATCGGACCATGCGGCAAAAAAGACTGAGGATATGACGTCGGTCATGCGCATTAGTACCCTGACGTACTGACGTCAGTCTAATGCGCCCTGACCGACGTCAGCCATATACTCTGGTATTCGGGCCGACTGGACAGCGGACTACCCAATAGTAAGGACTGCAGCAATGTGGAACGAAGAACATCATGCTTGTATTCTGTGCCACATGGGTACAGCAGCTGTATGTTGCAGTTTTAGATGGAACTCATACTTCCGTCTTGCGATGGACAAAAAATATTATGGAACATTACCTTCCTAGGGAAAACAGAAACGTAAATAGGACACCACTGTAATCTGTCCTTGTAAAGGGAAAATTGCTGCATGGATAAAGTCATAAGAAACAGTTTGGAAATTAAAACACTCCAAACTATAGCTATCTGTGCAGGTACTAAATGATGATTGCATTATTATTATTATTATTATTATATTATTATTAATCTGTCATTTTAAGAATATAAATTATAATTGGAGGGAATATTCCAAAAGGAGCCACTTGAGCTAGCCAGTGCCTTGTTTCATGTATTTAAGTTGGTAGTCTGTAGTCTGCCATATTATAAATAAATTGCTTTTAAATTTGTATTATTTGGATTATGTGTAATTGCAGCTTGCTGACACTATTTTCTGAACAATAAATATCTTGCCATAAACTATCTTTATGTTTCAGAGAATTTACTGATGATGGATGGTAACAAAAAATTCCTAATAAACAGGAGTGAAAGTAGAGTTTTGTGTAAAAATGGTATAACTTCCAAATATGAACATGTAAGATGAAGAAGTTAGAAGCAGATTGTGTAAGATGGCAACTGTTCATGGGGCTGCTACCCCTCCTATCTTCTGTACTTCTACCCTTATAAACTCCTTTCTTTCTCTACTCCCTTCTCATAGGTCTCTTCCTGCCTTTCTAACCAAGCATAGTATGTCACATTGTTCACTTGCTTTTTAAAGGTACATTGATGATGTTGACTATATACTACCTCTCTAACGAAACTTAGTTATAATATTTTCTTCGCCATTTATATTGCTCCTTATTTATATATACGCTACTGTTGTTCTGTATGGTATGTTACCTGTGCTGTTAATTTAATCATTTTTATCTTGCCTCCAGGGTGAGCCTGATATTGGTCCACATGGGTCAATGATCTACATTAGTGAACAAATTACAAATAAACATATAAATCTGATATGATTCAGCAGCACTAGCTGGATTATTCAAGACAAAGTATAAGCCTTTTTTGTGTCAAATGGGTGGTACATTTTTAAGAACTGATAGGAATGTCATATTAAAGTAATCTACTGTGGCATCCAATTTCAAATATTTTAGAGAAATCCAATTAACATGATTAAGAGTAAAGATAAATAATGGAGAATGTAGATTTTTGGTATTCTTGGAAAAAAAAGAGCCGAGATGTTTTTTTTTTTTTTTTATTTGCTACCAGACAACAAAAATATACCCCAGTATTCAGAAACATTACCACCACCACTAATCTCTTTTTATCACAGGCAGTAGCTCTTTCTGATTCACAGATACTCCTATGTTTACCACAAAGAGGTACAACACTGTGCTGGGCTATATCTCTGACCTATAACAAATGCTAATGAGGTTTTCCAGAGGAAATGCATATGATAATTAGCCATGTGGTCTTACCCAGAAATGCCTGCGATAAGTGATTTACATAGTCGAGAGATTCACAGAGAGTACAGTTATTGTGTAAACTTACATTAGAGTAGATGTTCAAATGGTAACTGCTGCAGTAGCCAAAGCTATATTGGTTATATCCTGCAAAGGATGTAACAGTCAGCCAGCTTTCAGAGCTTCAGGGCACCTTACACATGCCCAAACCGTTAGTCAGTTCAAGCTTAGCTTTTTGGGTGTTAAGCCCTTCAAAACTTTTAAACCAAATGAGAGAGCGAGACTGAACCCTGAAAGAACATTGTTAGGAACAAGAGAAAAAAAAAAAAAACAAATGTCCAAACTCTGGAATAAAAAATAAACCAAAACAACAAGGGCATGTAGGGAGGAAGCTGCTACTGCAACAGTGATCATTCAAACATCTATAGTTATGGTGTTTACTTACATAACTGTACTGTGTACATCACACTGATCACTGCTACAGTAGCCTTAGCTATGCAAGTAGATCACTGTAGCTTAGAACAACACAGAGGTGGAGGATGAAGAGTCCAGAAGCCCTTGGAAAATGGTCGTAACAAAGTCTGACCTTGACATTGAGAAGGAATCTAGCCTGTAATGCTCTGTAAAAGTATGCAAAGTGAACCAAGTTGCTGCATCTAGAATACTTCTAGAATCTAACCTTTCTAAAAAGCCATAAGGCCCTGGCAGAATGTGCCATGACCCTGCCTGGAAAGGTTTTATTGTAGGGAGAATAACAAAAAGGTAATAGCCTGAGATAACCACTTGGAAACAGTCTGGTTTAACATAGGTTGTCTCATTTTCTTACCTTCACAGGAAGTAAACAACTAATCAGAAGTTCTGAAAGATTTTATTCTGCCAAGACAGTACCTGAATTGTCTGTGGACATTCAAAGTATGAAGTATCTTTTCTCCTCCATTACTGGGTTCAGGGAAGAACACACGGAGATGGACAGTTTGGCTCAAAGTAAACTAAGAAATACACTTTAGGCATTAAAGAAGAATTAGTTATCAAAGAAACTTGTCTCTGTGGAAAATGAGATAAGGGTGACTCACCATAACAGTTCCAACTCAGATACTTTTCTTGCAGAGGTCAGAGCAATCAGTAAAATAGTTTTTCATGTTAAGAACCTCAGGTCAGCTGGGTGAGCTGGTTCAAAGGGAGCAAGTATAAGCTTCTGTAACACAAAATTAAGATCATAAGGAGCAGCCACCAGTTTTCTTTGTGGTCTCTTATGTAAAACCCCTTTCAAAAACATGAGAATGCCTTGAAAGAAGAGATCCATGGTCAGACATGCTGAAATGGCCAAATAATGAACTCTGATAGAGGAGTAAGACATGCCGCAGGAAAGTAATTCACACAACTATTGTAAAACCAGAGAAACACTAGCCTACAATCAGTGCTTGTTATGTTGATGGCATCAACTAGAAAACCTTTTCTATTTGCTTTTATATGATTTTCTAGTAGTAGGCTTTCTTGCCCCCATTAGTACCCACTGCCTAAAAGGTATTAAAAACTTATCATCCAGGTAGTCAGTTGAAGTTGTTTGAGGTCAGGATGTATCAAACACTCCTGTTCTTGTGTGAGTAGATCCAGTCTATGAGGAAGTCTGTAGTAATTGACCCTGGAAAATTCCAAAACAAGGAATTTTCCAGTCCAAACTGTTGACTTGGCCAGAAGGGAGTTACCACAATGACCTTGAGGAATTCCCTCTGAATCTTCAGAAATACACTGGATATCAGTAGAAAGTAGAAAAAAGCATATAGGAACATCCTGTCCATGAAAAAGAAAAGACAAGGCTCGTGTCTACCAGGGTATTTTGCATGCAGTCCTGGAGCAGACTTCTGCCAACTGATTGTTCAGAGAACAGGCAAAAAGGTCTCCCTGAGGAATTCCCCAAAGATGGACAACCACCAATCTAGTTTCTATTCATGAGAATCTGCCTTTATACTGTTCAGCTTGCCTGCCACACAAGTTTGCTATGGCAGACTGGTGGATGCCTGCAGAGCGAAACTGTGATGTAACGCTATATCCCATGCTAACACGGCTGTTCTACAAAAGGGGTAAGATCTGGTTCCCCATTACCTGTTTATGTACTGCATCACTGTGGTATTGTCTGTAACAACTTGAAGTAGCTCTGGGGACCAGGGTTGATTCAGAGAGTTGAGTGCCTTGATGATAAAGGCAAGCATCTCTTATATTTAAGTGCATGTGTCTGCCTTTGTTGTCCCAGATACCTTGTACTTTTATCTCCCTTGACATTGCTCTCCAGGCAAAGTTTGAGGAGTCTGTGGTGACTGACTGCTTTGGAGCTGGAGCAGACAAGGGAAGACCTGGATTCGGGGATATTTGATTACTTCAGTAAGTGATTTCCCTTCTCACAAATTTCAGAACTGGAATCTGAAACGATAACAGGTGGTGGTGGTGCTGAGACTTTATGTTTCTCATGTGGAGTCTGGTCAGAGGTATCATGAGTCACAGATGTCATGAGACCTAGAATCCCGAGGTATTCCACTCACACTTTGGTTACTGAACTTAAAAGCTCTTTTTACTGAAGTGACTAGCAGACAACCAGGAACACAAACTTGTGTGATGGAGTCAAAAAGATATTTTGAACGTTTTCTTTGACTCTCCACCTGTAAAGGAGATCTCTCACCCAAGTGAGAGATTCCTGATACTTTGAAGGAGACTTTGCAAAGATAAGCAAGCTGTCTAAATATATAAATATATGGATTCCCTGTAGTCTGCAATGGGCTAAAATAGGAGCTAGGTACTTTATTAACACTCTTGAAGCAGTAGATGGCCCAAAAGGTAAGGCAGAAAACTGACAATGTGATCCAGACACATAAAACCTGAAGAAACTTCTAAAGTCTGGATGAATAGGAATTTAATCTAAGGTTATGAAAAAAATCAAAATGAATAAGAAGGGGTAACAGGTTGTGAAGAGAAATTATTTTGAACTTGGGCACTACCATGTACTGGTTTAGGAAAGAAAGGTCTAGAGCTGGTCTCCAGGTATTTTCTTCCTTTGGCACCAAAAAAATTGTTGAATAAAAACCTTTTCCTAACTGGGAAGGAGGAACTGTTTATTTTCCTCCTAAAATAGCATGTGCTGCAGGACAGGAGGGAACATGGGGTTTCGTCTGATGAATGTGGAATAATTCTCTGGAAGGAGGAATTACTTCACAGTGCCATATGTTGCCATGCTGAATCAGTCCCAGAATACATTTGTCTGAAACAATCTGTCACCATAGAGAGAAATGGAGACTCAGTTGTTCTGTTGCAAAAGAGAGAAATGCAGATTCAAATGTTCTGGAAGGTATAAGGGGCTTTCAGGGTAGGAGAGGGGACAAAGTCCTTTATATAGTAATTCTGCCTTATTTGACTGTCCTTCATTCTGGGGGGTGGAGTCCTGCTTTCTTTTTGTAGCATCCTAGCCATTCTTTTTAAACATCTGCTTACTACCATTTTACTGAGACTGTTTTCTTTTTTTCCTGCCAAAATTAGATCAGGGAGCAGAAAATCCCTTTAAAAATTTGAGAAAGAGAGCTGAAAAATCTGAGAGATTCCCTCTATCAGCTTACATCTCTCATCATATTTTTGGTAACCTCTGCAGCAGAGGGTCCAAATACTAAATCTCTATCCAAAGGAGAATTCAAAATCTCATTTTTAATATCTTCTGGGAGGTTTTGAGAATGCAGTCAGGCAAACCACCTCAATGCAGTACCAATGGTAGAGTCATATGCACACTTTAAACAATGAGTAGTGACCTAAACAATTAAAAAAAAAAAAAACTAAACCACACAAAGCAGATTTCTCCTCACAGAAGAGAACTACAGATAAAATGTTCCATGTACTTTCAAAATTAGTTAGAAGAGAATAAACTTTAAGATATGAGCTTGGGAATTCAAAACTCTAAAGTTAAAGTTGCAGAAACATACTCTTGTTCCCAAACTTATTAACTTTTTACCATCTTTGTTAGAAAGTGGAGGATTAGAATTAAAAAAAAATGCTTGGCAGGAGGTGGATTAACTAAAGCTATAGCTGCTGGGTCAGGGTTAGGATGAATGTTTAAGAATTTGAAAGGCTGAATAACTTTGCACACTCTAGCTGCTTTCTTAGGTGCAGTAGGCTGACTTGTCAGGAAAACCACAGGCTCTGACAAATACAACCTCCAGTGTTGACAAGCACTGGGGAATGGGAAGAGATTATGGGAATTGCAGTTGTAACAGCTCATAGTATTTTCCGAAGGACTGAGATACCTCAGTGTTCTCCCACTGAAAACCCTGGCACATTCTGGAAATAGTCTCTGACAAAGAGAATCTTTGGTAGGGAGATTCAGTTAACATGCTCTCCTCTGACTCAGAATTAGAAATCTGAGGAAAAAAACCTGTATCTGCCCCATAATATTCCTCTCAGGATTCAGTTTCTTGAATCTCTTCAAAAAAGAGGAATCCTTTTTTCTTTTTCTTTTACCAGAAACCGCAGGATAAAAAGGGGCAACAGCCTATAAAAGACCCCAAGCCAAACTTAATAAACTATTCCTGTCCACTGAAACTGGTGCAGGAGAATATACAAATAGGATTTATTAATAGCAGCAAGCTTCTCCAGGGATGAACACAACATTCTGGCTAAGCATGGGCACCTTCACTGCCCATTCACCCAAGACCAATAGGATTGTCTCTCCCTTGCCCACTGAGGGGACTCCAACAGCCACAGAGGATGTGGTTAACCCCTGTTTCATAGTAGATGCATGGACAACACCTGAGGGATCCAAGGAAAAATATGTCTGGTTTGAGGAACCGTCTTGGCCAAGCATAGTCACCCATCTGTGACAGTCAAATTGCTAGCCTGCTGTGGTGGCAAAAGTTATTTAGTTAACGGTTTCTTTTTGGAGCTGGAAGACAGGCGGACTTGTAGCACAAGTAGGTTGTTCCATGGTCAAGCCAAAAAAGTGGTGCTTCTTTCACTGGAAAACAAAGCAGTACAAGCTGTTAAAATTTAAAAAGTAATAAAAAGTAACTTTTTCCTGTAAAAACAGTGAAAAGCACTTTATATTTTACCAGCCCACAAAAGTAATTTAAACACAGTTTCTCCACTGGAAAAAAAAAAACAGTTTAAAAGAAAGTCACAAGACAGTCAATAAAAAATACTTATTCCTAGCATGAAATATACTTTCTTAAACAGGAAAGCAAATTTAAACATCAAAAATAATATGTGGAAGTTTTTTTCCCAAAGGGAACTTATCTACTCAGCAATGAAACAGCACAAGCCTACAATCTATCTTAAAAGCCTGCAGAGGAGCACCCTGTTCGACTGCAGGAAAGCTCTAAAGGGCTTGGCACCCAAATGTGTCTTTTAGTCAAGCTCAAGCCGACTAATAGTTTGTGTGCATGGAAGGTGCCTGAATCTTTGGAATCTGGCCGGCTGTTTCATCCTATGCAGGCTGTAACTCATATAGCTTAGGCCGATGTACGATGAACATTTGAATGGATTCATAAATCCTTACTGCCAGACACAGTAATTAACTTGAGTAAAAACTCAGTTTCACCCATTACTTTCCATGGTGGGTGAGATTATGTTAGAAGTGCATGCTAGGGAGTTTAAAGGACGGGGTGTGTGTGTGTGTGTGTGTGTGTGTGTGTGTGTGTGTGTGTGTGTGTGTGTGTGTGTGTGTGTGACTGCCTAGGCAATATATCGATGAGAAGTGTAAGAACTATGGGGAAGGGGAACATTAGACACTAAGGAAATATTTTAAATAATACAGAAATCTATGTGAAAGTTAATGAAACAACAGACTGTGCAGCAAGAAGCTGCACATTTAAATGAAGAAGTGTGAAACTTTTAACATCTGGCATTATTGGCTGACTCAAAGTGTCTGTGACTTCTGAAGGCCATGCTTCAGACTTCCACACAAAGCAAGGTGGAACACTAGATGATACCAGGGAGTCTTTCTAAATATTACTCTGATCCATTTAAAGAATTACTAGAACCACTGGTCTTGCATATTAATGCATTTTCCAAACAAGAAGAAGTGTTTGGCAGTACTGACTGATCATACTCATGTCTGATTAATGAGGGATGGGGAAAACTAGGAGACAACATCACTGATGTACTGTTAACTCAGGGATAGGTAAGAGGTGTGGTGGTGGGCTGGTGTGTATGTGTTTTTTTTAAGTCTGTATGCATGTGTGGGGGAAAGAATGGATGGGTGTGTATGCTAACATGATGTATCAGCCACCCGTGAAGATTATCACAAGGGCAGGAGAAAAGGTTCTATTTGTGTCTGATGTAAATCACTGGGTTCATAGGTGTGTACTTGGCTAACAACCATTGGGGCCTTTTTAAGCCTAGCCATGCATCACAAATCTCTGACAAGTTCTGGTACCTTCACTAAGTGTAAGCAGGGGCTTGGGAAATAAAAAATTTACAAGCAGGGGCCTGGGAGATGAACCATTTACAGGCTGCCTGTGTCCATTAGAAACACAGGTGCCAAACCAGGAATTAATTTCCTGTTCTCCATCTAATTGTATTATAGGCTAGGTTTAAGTCTCTAATATAGATAATTCTGGTGCTGTTTGCTTTGTGGATATGCAGGAGGTCCACCAGAGTGGGTTCAACAATGTCATGTATGCCAGGCATAGCTCTCCCCTCAATAGCCTGTAGGAGTCAGAATACAGTTATATGGCTTCGAGGAGGTCTGCATAGTAAATGCCATTTATGCCCTGTATGTTTTTAGTGAGGAACCCCTCTGGAGATTCCAATTGCTGGATGTGCCTGACTACATATATACCAAAGGGGGCACTGTACTCAATGAAAGGTCTGATGAATGCAGAATACAGTGAGACAATGGCATCCTTGAACCTAGATGCCATAACATGTTGCACAACACAATGATTTCCTAAGTACTGTAGACACATGATGGTCAAAGGCTAGATTACTATCTACAAAGGTCCCCAAGTTCGCAACTACTGGATCAACTCTTAGGGCTGTATTTTCAATATGATAGTTACCAGGGGTGGCTGACTTCCCAAAGGATACTATTATGTATTTTTTTGACATCTGGTTTTAGTCCAGGGCTCTGACACCAGTTATTTGTCTGTGTCAACCCTTCCTGGAAAACATTAGTGCCAGTCTGGGATTTTATGACTGCTCCTAATTTGCAATCATCTGCAAATCTGGTCAGCCAGAGGCCACTGACAATGGCCTCGACTTCAGAGAAGTAGATGCCAAAAAGGAGTGGTCCCAGGGCTGATCATTGAGGGACTCCATTGGTGACTAGCCCTTTGTAGAGATAAACCCTCCCAATTCTAACTTCCTGGGTCCTGTCTGTAAGCCAGCTGGCTATCCACAGGGCGATATAATGGTATATACCTAACCTCTTGTGTTTGTTAGCAATGCCCAAGTGGTATATTGTGTAAAATGTCTTGTCCATGTCAAGGTAGGCAGTGTGAACCATTTTGCCCTCATCCATTACTTTGGTGACCTTGTCAAAGAACTCCATCAGGATGAGTAGACATAACCTTCCTTTGATGAAAATATATTGGGCTGGGTCCAGTAGATGCAATTATTCAAGCCAGAATACTTCCCTTACTGCATATTTTATTAGTTCTGGAGACAGTGCTAATCCATGAAACAGCATATGATGAAAGTAAATGTCTAAAAAAAGTTTGATATCACTGTTAGGTCTCCAAGCTCAACTAGTTCTCCTTTTATTTTGCTAGACAACTAAAACAAGGCATACTTTATTGTGAATTCTGGTGAGTCAGAGGGACACAGAAACATTCAAGAGCAATGAATTTTAACTGAGTAATTTCTGCTGAACTGATAACTGTATCCATAGAAAAAGAATGTAGTACCTGAAGTGGATGTATAGAGCAAATGATACTGCTGGAGTATACACATGAAACCCTATCTGCTCTTTTATGATGTTTATAATGTATTCTGTTAATACAGCCAAGTGTCTCAACTTCAGAATGCAGTTTTAGCCAGGTTTTAGTGAAATCAAATATAATGGATTTCATAGGTTCCTAAGAGGTTATTAGGCTAATGGCCCTAGGGCCTTTACAAGCCTATCATGTAATACCCATGTTCCCAAATTCACCATTGTTAGACGGTTTGTTTGCAAAGTGAATCTATGATCAGTAACAGTTGCCCCTGTCCATGAGGGACATAGGTGCCACCACAAGAGTGAATTTATTGTCTCTCATCCAGTTGTACAGGTTGAGCTTAAATAGGGTCATTGAGGAGCTCTGCTTAACATGAATTGGGAGTTTGTTCCAGAGTAGTGGCAGTCTCTGGGAGACATAACTGTTTCTCCAGCATGTTTTGTTTAAGTCATAGGCTAGGTTGAGATCTCTGGAGCGAGTGACTTTTGATCCATTTCAATTGCAGATGTGCAGCATTTCCATTAGGGCAGGGTCAGAGACTGCTCTGTTGGCCAGACACAGGTTGTCTCTCAGCAGCCTGTAGTACACAGAATACAGTGATGGGGCTTTCAGTCTTTACATGTAGGTCATGTTTTTGGAGTCCCTAAATTCTCTTGATCGGGAACTTCTGTGGTCCTTCCAACTACTGCAGGTGTCTAGTGAGGTACATGGAGAAGGGAGCATTGTACTCTGTTAGTGGTCTGATGAGGGTGGAGTACAGAGGCATTATAACATTCTTGGTCTTGGATGTAATGCCCTTACTTATGAGGTGTGCAACATAAAAGGCTTTCCATATCACTGTGGACACATGGGAATCGAAGTTTAGATGGCTATCAACTTGTGTTCCCAATTTACACACAACTGGGTTCAAGCTTAGGGGGTGCTGCCTATATTGTGATTTGCAGGGACTACCTCTTTACCAAAGGGGACAATGATGCACATCTTTGCATTTAGTTTTAGACCATGGCTTTGGCACCAATTATTTGAGTGCATTAATCCCTTCTGTAATATGCTAATATCTTCAGGGGACTCAATGATTGCTCCCAGTTTGCAGTCACCTGCAAACCTGGTATGCCACAGGCTGTCTACTTTCACCTGGACTTTCAAGAAATAGATTCCAAACAGTAGAGGGGTAAGCACAGAACCTTGTGGTACCACACTGGTAACTGTTCTACTGGAGGAGGTGGAATCCCCAACTTTGAGAGTATGGGTTCTGCCTGTATGCCAGTTGGCTAACCAACTAGTGACATATGTGTTAATCCCCAGCTGCAAGAGCTTCTTGTTGACACCCGAGTGGGGGATTGTGTTGAAAGCCTTGGCTAAGTCAAGACAGACAGTATGTACTGCTTTGCCTTCATCCAGGGCTTTGGTGACATTCTCAAAGAAGTCCACCAGGTTTAGTACGCATGATCTACCCTTAATGAAGCCAAACTGGGTCGGGTCAAGAGTTTGAAGGTTGCCTATGCCCTTGTTGATAAGGTCCATGATGATTCTTTCCATGGGACGGTTGATGGACTCGCTTTGCGCAAGCAGATTACAGTTGCTATTCTCCATTCTGCCTTGACAAAGCCAGTGCTCAGGCTATGGTTAAAGAGAGTGCCAAGTGGATCTGCTTGGTCATGTTTTAGGTTGTTTAGTTAGCAGCCTGGGATGTTTCTAGTCCCATAGAGGTCATATTTTTGGCCTTGGAGAGCTCAGACATGACCTGCTCAATGGTGATACTGGGGAGAGGAAAGGTGTCAGGTATGCTTTGGAGCATGGTTGGTCGGACGGGGGGGGGGGGTGAAATTTGCACCAAATCTGTCAGCTAACAGGTTGGCAATTTCCTCAGGGTCAGTGTCAGTGGTACCATCCACTTTAAGTTTAGCACACAGCTGGATTTAGATTTTAGACATAGCTAGAGAATGCCTTATGACTGTCCTTAGCTAGGGAAGCTAGTTTAGCCTCACAACTAGCTTTAGAAGACTTCATCAGATATCTAAAGTGCTTGTTCAAGCTGGTGAGGATATTCTTTTCCTGCTGACTAAATTCCCTCTTGTTTTAAATATCACTTTCTTTCTTTTGTTATATAACCTGTTTATACTTGAGGTCCACCAGGGTGGCAATCCAGCTAGATAATGCAGAATGCTTACTACACAGACTGTGGTCTTGGTAGTAATGCCCTTACTTATGAGGTGTAAAACATAAAAGGCTTTCCATACCACTGTGGACACATGGCGATCGAAGTTTAGATGACTATCAACTTGTGTTCCCAAGTTACACACCACTGTGTTTGAGCTTAGGGGGTGCTGCCTATATTGTGATTTGCAGGGACTACCTCTTTGCCAAAGGCAACAATGATGCACCTTTTTGCATTCAGTTTTAGACCATGGCTTTGGCACCAGTTATTTGTCTGCATTAATCCCTTCAGTAATATGCTAATATCTTCAGGAGACTCAATGATTGCTCCCCAGTTTGCATTCATCTGCAAACCTGGTATGCCACAAGCTGTCTACTTTCACCTGGACTTCCAAGAAATAGATTCCAAACAGTAGAGGGGCCAGCACAGAACCTTGTGGTACCACAATGGTAACTGTTCTACTGGAGGAGGTGGAATCCCCAACTTTGACTGTATGGGTTCTGCCGGTAAGCCAGTTGGCTAACCATCTAGTGACATATGTGCTAATCCCCAGCTGGGAGAGCTTCTCATTGACACCTGAGTGGGGGATTGTGTTGAAAGCCTGGGCTAAGTCAATATAGACAGTATGTACTGCTTTGCCTTTGTCCAGGGCTTTGGTGACATTCTCGAAGAAGTCCATCAGGTATAGTAAGCATGATCTACCCTTAATGAAGCCAAACTGGGACAGGTCAAGTGTTTGAAGGTTGCCTATGCCCTTGTTGATAAGGTCCATGATGATTCTTTCCATGGCTTTGCAGATAAGAGTTGGTTGATAGACTCGCTTTGTGCAAGGGGATTACAGTTGCTATTCTCCACTCTGCCTTGACAAAGCCAGTACTCAGGCTATGGTTAAAGAGCATGCCAAGTGGACCTGCTAGGTCATGTTTTAGGTTATTTAATTAGCAGCCTGGGATGTTTTTGGTCCCACAGAGGCCATGTTTTTGGTCTTGGAGAGCTCAGATATGACCTGCTCAATGGTCATACTGGGGAAGAGGACAGGTGTCAAGTATGTTTTGGAGCATGGTTGGTGGGGACGGGCGGGGGGGGGGGTGAAGTTTGCACCAAATCTATTAGCTAACAGGTTGGCAATTTCCTCAGGGTCAGTGTGAGTGGTACCATCCACTTTAAGTTTGGCACATAGCTGGATTTAGATTTCAGACGTAGCTAGACAATGCCTTATGACTGTCCTTTGCTAGGGAAGCTAGTTTAGCCTCACAACTAGCTTTAGAAGACTTTATCAGATATCTAATTTGCTTGTTCAAGCTGGTGTGGATATTCTTTTCCTGCTGACTAAATTCCCTCTTGTTTTGCATATCAGTTTCTTCCTTTTGTTATATAACCCGTGAATACTCGAGGTCCACCAGGGTGGCAATCCAGCTACATAATGCAGTATGCTTACTACACTGACTGCGGACAATAATATACATAATTTTAGCTAATCTGTACAATGTCAAGCCATATCAACACATTCAGGAAGTGTAAAGTTTTCAAAAGTAGGTCTTGGATTAGTATCGGCATCACTTATAACAAATTAGAACTCTGCTGCTATGTTTCTCTTGTTTTATTCCCATGGGCTATACTACTACAAAATTCACCTAGTGGCTTGTGTTCATAAGCTTTACAATAGCTTATACAGTATGGTAATTTGCAACTACTGATGGATGCCCATTTCAATTTAAGAAGTAGAGAAGAGTACTCTAACAGAGCTGGAAGGTATAGAGGATGTAGGAAGATACGAATGAGGATAAGTGAAGATACGAATGAGGATAAGTGAAGATACGAATGAGGATAAGTGAAGTTACGAATGAGGATAAGTGAAGATATGAATAAGGATAAGTGAAGATACGAATGAGGATAAGTGAAGTTACGAATGAGGATAAGTTCACTGAATAAACTATAATACTGAAAAGACAAGGATGGTATTCGGCAGTATCATGGAAACATTCAGTTTTAGGCATATCATATCTGGGCAAGGAATGGACAGAACATTGTTGTAGGTTAAGGAGAGAGGGTGGTTGAGGTGTGTGAAAGGGCAAAGCTACCCAGGTTTGCACACCCTGGTTTGGAAATATGATTAATTCCTAAAAAATACACTGCTAGTCCTCCTAGATAAGAATCATGATCCAAGGACAAAAACTTATCGAAGTGTTTTCAGTACTTAATGCTCAGAAGCCTGATAAGTAGTTAAAACTGCTTTTACTGATTGTGGAGTGTTGTCTGCAGAAGAACTGAAGGCTATAATCTTAGAAGGATTCCACTTGACTCCTGCATGAGTGACCTTCTGGGTATCAAAAACCAGTTGCCTTGCAGAAATGCCAATTATACTCTAAGTTACTGTCTTACATGTGCTTTACTCTTCCTCTATGTTGGAAGAGAAAACTTAACAAATTGGAAATGTGCTACTGGCTTGAAGCCAGCTTTTGGCTTTAAGTACCAGCACTACATTTTGGCATAACATACATCACTTTTAATACTGCAAGAGCAATGAGGAAATAAAAAAACATACAGCAGACTTAGAATAAAAAATAAATCGTTAAGCTACAGAATACTTTTACTATGTATAAGTATAGTTACTGTGGGGGAAATACATTTATACTATGAAATGGTAGGACTATAAAATACTGTACCACTTGTCTGTCACTACAACCATTATGTGGGAATGACTGCTTTCCATCTTTCTAGTTAAACAACATATCTGGACAGATACAATGCTGACAGTAGACCACCCATTACTAACTACTACGAGGAACTGTATGGAAGGATGGATGGCTGAACAGATGGAGGGATGGATGGATGGATGAACTCCACTTTAAAAGCTTGTTTCAAGACTAAAAATAATGCAAGCTATGAAACTGGAAAATCTTAAATTAAAACTTTAAACAGCATGAAAAGGAGTGGCTATAATGTAACAGTACTTTGGAATACCATTACATAAATCAGCTTGCCTGCCCTGCTTGGAATATTAAATTCAATGGTACAATATTTCTGTCATTTAAAAAACCTGGTCAGAGTAACATTATGGAAAACTTAACTGAGGAAAGGAAGGGAGGACAATAAATCTATGTATCAAGGAGCAATGACAGCTGGTGCATCACATTAGGGCATAATTAACACATGGTGCCATTTGAGAGAAGTAAACACAAAAACAATTTTTTAACAAAAGTTACTGTTTCAGAGAGGTATTAAAAGCAAGCAGTCACTGCTGTTTTTCTTAGGCAGCCTAGGAAATATAATAAACATTATGAGAAACAGGGTAATACTCCCCACTTCTATTGCATGATGGCACCAATCATTTATTTGTAGGTAAAAGTAATCTGGAAATGGTGCCAAGTATTAAGATAATTATGCCACAATCATGTGTTTTAGTGAGTGGCCCCAGGAAAACCCACATCATCAAACACCTTTGTACTTCATGGCTTTATTATTTATTTATTTATTTTACATTTGTTGACCGGGCTAGTCTAACTGGATATATGTACATTTTCAGTATAGGCCCGGGGTGAAAGGCTACACGCACTAGCAGTGCCAAAGAATACAATATATAGTAGTAGTCAAGTGAATTACAGTACATTGGCTACATTGGTCAGAACAAAATTGTACTGAGTCGTTTAGTAGGTTGAAGTTAATATCAAAATACAGAGAGAGAAAAAAAAAATAATATAATTTTTTTTTGTGTTATGAAGGAGATTATAAATTACAAAGTAGGCAGCATAGAATAGTAGAGAAGAGAAGTATAGAGAGAGCAAGAAGGAGAATGAGATATCAGTCAGGGTTAGAGCATGGACAAAGCCAGTGAGATTTAAGATGTTCTTTAAGATGTTTTTTAAATAGGAAAGTGGAAGCAAGGGTGGAAAGTTCAGTAGGAAGCTGGTTCCACTTTTTACCTACTGTGTTGGAGAAAAGTGAGTTCCCAGCTTTGTTTTTTGACTTAATAGTGGAAACAAGGAGCTTATTAGCTGAGCGTAGTGTTTCAAGATTTTTGTAGGGTATAATCAGATTAGTGAGGATAGGGGTATTGTTAGGATGATAAAGGATCTTTTGGGTGATAACAAGTTGTTGACAAAGTAGTTGGTTCTGCAGTTCTAGCCATCCCAGTTGTTTGAGGTTGAGACAGTGGTGAGTTCTAAATGGGGTGCCAGTGGCAAATCTGGCTATATTATTATAAATGGTGGAATTTTTGGTAAGGTTGTTTTTAGATAGATTGGTATATATTGCAGAAGCACAGAACACGGTATAGATAAGGTGTGTCTGGGCAATAGTCATTTTGGCTGAAGGGGTAAGGAAGGGTTTGATTCTGTAAAGGGTACCTAGTTTTTGTTGACAGACTTTATTGTAGAATTAATGTGGTCATCATAGCTAAGGTTGTTATCAATTGTTACTCCTAGTAGACGGGTTGTACTGTCTGGGGTTATGTTAGTTGCATTGTTTGAGGTTAAATTGTGAAGTACAGTTGAGGTGATTTTTGAGTTCGAGCAAAGAGCAATAATTTTGTTTTTTTGGGGTTCAGGAGGAGGCAGTGTTGCATGAACCAATTTTCAACACTACTGAATACAGTTTGAGTGAGGGACTGGAGAGAGGCTATGGTCTTGGCTGAACAGATTAAAGTAGAGTCATATGCATATTGTATGCAGGTGGCTTGAAGAATTTTGGTATGTAGATCGTTAATAAACAATTAAAACAGTAGAGGTCCTAAGATAGAGCCTTGGGGTACACCAATATTCACCTGAAGGGATGTACAAAGATTATTATCCCAAAGTACTGCTTGCTGTCTGTTTTCCAGGTAGGACTTAAACCATTGTAATGCTTGTGGATCAAGTGATTGGGCTTTTAGTATGTCTATAAGTATGTTATGGTTCACCATATCAAAGGCTTTTGAAAGGTTAATAAATAGAGCAGAGGAAAAAGTGTTATTGTTACGATTTGTGTTTATGGAGTCAGAAAAGGATAGCAGGGCAGTGGTTGTGCTATGGAATGGCCTGAAGCCATGTTGGCAGTTGGCAAGTAGATTATTTTGGAGAAGGTGGTCAAGTAGTTGTCTGTGAATGCATTTTTCCATTATCTTAGCTATTGGAGAGAGTAAGGCAATAGGCCGAAAGTTGGAGAGCTCAGTAGATGACCCACCTTTATGTAACGGGATGATGTGGGATACTTTCCATATGGCAGGGATTTTGCTTTCTAAAATAGTTCTATTTATAAGGATGGAGATGGGATAAGCTATGGCTTTTGCTGCAATTTGCAGGTATTCAGCTGGCAGACAGTCAGCAGATGGGGTGCAAGGTTTTAGTTTTTGAAGGAGGTTGCAGATTAGGGATGTAGGTACAGGTTGTATTAGAAAGGTAGGAGAAGGAGTCTTAGTGGTATTTAATGGGGAAGTGGTCATACGTGGTAGAGTATTGGCTAGGATTTGAATGGCTTCAGTAAAGTAGTTATTAAAGGCATCGGGAATCTGGTTGGAGTTATTATGGTTGAATCCTGCTGGGGCAGGAGTTGAAGAGTGCCCTGGCTGAAGAAGTTTATTTACTCCTGACCAGAATTTTTGTGGTTTTTGTTGACGGGTTTATTGGAGATGAAGGTAATACTCCTTTTTGTCTCTCAGAATATCTTTCTTGGTGGAATTTCTTAAATGTTTAAAGTAAAGGTGATCTGATGGACATTTGGAGGCTCTCCATTTAGCCCAGATTTTATTTCTAAGGAGGATGTTTTGCCTAGTATGTTTTGTGAGCCAGGGCGCAATTTTGGTTCTTATTCAGGAAGAGCGATAGAGGGAGTGGTAATCTAGGATTTGAGGAAATTTAGTGTTAAAGTAGGTCACTGCTTCATCAAGCTGAAGATGAGACATTGGTGACCAGTCACATGCTTTCAGTTCATTTAGGAAGCTCTCTGGATTAAAACATTTTTTGGAGCGAGAGGTTTTAAAATTATTAGTAGTTGGGATATGGACTCTTTGTTTAATAATGTAGGTTAGCATATGGTCACTGATATCATCAGGAAGGGTTCCTGGTTTATAGGTATCAAGGTGGCTGTTGATAAGGATCCAGTCTAAGGTGGTTTCCTTACTGCTTGGCTTATGGATTCTAGTAGGAGTGGTTATAATTTGTGAGAATCCATAAAGATTTATGTGATTAGTAGGATTAGGGGAACTACAGGTAACACAGTCTATATTAAAGTCTCCTAATACAATGGTCTCCTGAGGTAGATGGGTAGAGAGGTAACTAAGCAAGTTTTCAAGAGTACAGGTATTATTTCCAGGGGGGAGATATGTGCAAATTAGATAGACAGATTTGGAGTTGTTGATTTGAAGTTTGGCAGTAAGTGTTTCTGAATTGGTATCTGATGGTAGGAGTATATTGAAGGGTGATACTTGGAGTTTAGATTTGTACAAAATGGCTATACCTCCACCCTTTTTGGTTTTACGGTCACATCTTAGGATATTATATCCAGGAGGGGTAATCTCCTGGTCCAGAGTTGAGGGCTTTAGCCATGTCTCTGTAATACAGAGAATATCAAATGAGTGCACATCTAGGAGTGCATGTAGGTGGGTGATTTTATTATTTATGCTTCGAATGTTAAGGTAAGCTATCAGGAGGGAGTTAGGTGATTTAGTTATGGTAGCGATAACAGGCAATGTTTGGTTGTGTAGGTTACTGGGATTATCAGTATTGGGGCCAGGGTTGGGATGAATATCACCATCTAATAGGGGGTGTAGATGAGGATATTGTACAAACTTAAGGATTTTGTCATAATTATTTGAGTTTTTTTTTATAAGGAAGTAAGATGGGTAAGCTCTATGATATTTTGGTAATATATAGATAGAGGTGGAGGTTACGTTACTGTGGTTGAGGGAGTAGATGAAAGAATATGGTAGAGTTTGATGGTAGTGATGGTGTTGTTCAGGAAGAGAAAAATGTTCGAAGAAGGTTAGAGTATATGGTATTGTAAGAGAAGCAAGAGTTGTAGTTAAGAGTAGTATGTTTGTGAGTATAGAATTGTATGTTGGGGCCACTGGGATGTGTAGATAAGTGGTTACAGTAAGTTGTGGGAGGGAGTGTAGTAAGTAAAAGGAGAGAGTGCTATAAGAGGTTGAGTAGGGAGGAAGTGTCTAATTAAGTAAATAGAGTTGGTTGTAAGAGAGAGTGCTACAGAAAATAATCAGTACAGGATGAGGTGTAGGGAGGTGAGGGAGTAGGGCAAGAAAGGTAATTAGATTAATTAAGGAATTGTAGATTTAGGGGGTGTGGTTGGTAAGTCAAGGAGGTAAGAGATAGGCTGATAATGGGAGGGGGAGTGGTTACAGAGGTATATGGTTAGGACCACTGGGGTGGGTGGGAATTGGGGGTAGGGAGAAGAGCGGAGTGAGCCCGCAGGGCGAACGAAGCAGGGCAGACCCAAAGGAAGGTAATAACAGGGAGAAAAGCAATCAATATAGAAGATGGTAAGACCAAGTGAAGGTAAGAAAAAAGGCAGTGGTAGTGAGTGTAAGGAAAGGAAAAATTTAGAGGCAAAAGGGAGAGTAAGGGCTTGTATTGGACTAGAGATGAAGAAGAAGAGGGCTAAATACTAGGGTTAGAAGACTATAGTACGTGGAAGGTAGAGCAGTAAGAGTGAAGTAAGAGTAAATAGTTTATAGTGAGTGGAAAGTAGAGAAGTGAAATTAGAAGTGGGTGAAGACAGCCATCTAGTGGTCAAAAACTGTAATTACACAGAGTGGAGACCATAGCAGATGGTTGGAAGAAGAAGACAAAAAGAAAAAGTAATTTAGAAGGGAAAGGCTTGAGGGAGTTAGAAATACTGGAAAGGCTGGGATGACTAGGGAAAGAGGAAACGGAGTACAAGAAAAGCAAGCGGGGGGGTATGGTTGCTGGCTGATATGGCAGTTTAAATTGGATACCTAGCAAGTATTACAACACTAACATATACATGTAGGAGAATATATAATATTATTTGACATATAATATTAGTTTAACTTGGCTTTCAATCCAGAGGGTACTTTGGTTACGCAGGTGAGGAGCTACACAAGCAGGGTTAGGTAGGTGAATAAAGTTGGTCTTTGGAGTACAGCAGGGCACAGCCGGAGGTAGAGAAATTAGGTAAAAGAAGTATGCACAACTGGAGAAAAAAAAAACATAAAGGGATAAGAAAGTTATAATGGATACTAGGTATGTAACAGGAGAGAAGTTAGTTAATCAGTAAAATTAAGACAGAAACACACAAGCTTGTTCAATAACATAACAATATCAGCATCAGGTGTAGTAACATCTGAAACTAGGCAAAAGCACTAAAACATTCCACTTTTTGTTTTTTGTTTCATTCTATAGAACAAGATAACAGCAGCTATATGAAAACATTGAAAATAGCAATTTAAAAGAAAATATCATAAGCTAGTATAAAGCTTTTTAACTAAAAATGCAGCAGATAGAGTATAAAACATTGCAGCCAGAGTTCAATGAACAGTAAAAGCATGTAGCTCTAATTCAGCAGCTGGCTACAACACATTATAGCCAGAGTTCAGTGAACAGGAAAAACATTTAGCTCTATTACAGCATCAGGCAAAATTCCATCAAGACACTAGGCACAAAACAGAAAAACACATGTGCCCCATTAGAATAAACACATCACAGATAGACTTACAATCTAGTATCTAAGGGGAAGCGCAATAGATACATGACTGTTTCACAGCGAGTGTAGAAATGTAAGCAGGTACCTTAAACTTCTAGTTTAGAATCAGGTTTGTAGCTAAGACCAATAGGTTATTTATTTCATTTTCTTTTCTTTTTAACAGGGTAGCTATCCTGCAACTAAAATTGATACTGAAAGCTACACTAGAATGCCAAACACGCTACTGCTGTTTGTAAGTGCAGGGGTATTTGTAAAACCTCAGCAAGGTTATAACTTTCATTTTTTCTTATCAGAGAGGGAGTCCTGTGATGAAATTGGCACTAAAAGCTGCACCGGAGTACTACTTACAAGCTCCTGCCGTATGCAAGCACAAGGTGACTGTAAAACCCCAGCAAGGTCATATATTTTGTTTATTTTTAACAGATTGGCAATCCTGTGACTAAAGAGTGCATCAGAGTACTATACAGTCTACTGCCACTTATAAGCACAAAGGTGACTGTAAAACCTCAGCAAAATCATATATATTTTTTTTCTTTTTAACAGCAGGACAGTCCTGCAACTGAAATTGTGACTAAAGGCTGCACCGGAGTATTTAAAATACACTATGGCCATTTGAAAGCGCGAGGGTGACTATAAAACTTAAGCAAGCCTAGGTTGGAAGACAACACATGCTGGTAGATAGCTGAGTGGAGTCGGATCCAGTTTCTAGGCACCTTTAGTAAGGTATAGGATAAAAAATTAATTTGGATGACCTAAATTAAAGTCTACTGCATCCAAATAAATAAGCGACACAAGACAAGAACCAAGCAATTGGAAGTGCTGGGCAGGTTCCTGGCTTAGCACTGAATCAGTTAAGGAGCCGCGGTGAGAGCAACAGATAGATAATTTACAAAGTTCCTAAACAGCTGGATTCTAAAGCATTACAATTCACAAAACTGTGTTGTGGAAAAGAAAAACCAGTAACAAAAGAACATGGCATAAAATACTTTAACTTACACAGCGAAAATAAAAGCAGTAACACACCTACATTTAAATACTAATTTAGAAGCCAGGGAATGCTCAGCAGCCACGCGCAGAGTAGGAGATTTAAAGATGGCACCTCCAGGGAGCTAATTCCATATAATAGGTTTAGAGCGGATGTAGTAAGGTGTGGGGGGGGGGGGGTAAAGTGGGGACAAGCAGATGCAGACCGGAAGACTAGGCTAGGGAGGGGGTGCAGGATAGAAAGAGATTCCAAGGCTCTAATAGGATGGAACCGAGGAGGTAGAAGGGAGAAGAGAGAAGGGAGGGGGATAGAAAAGAGAGAACTAATAAAAGATGAAAAGAGGAGGTCAGAACAGCTTGGAAAGAAACGAGAAGGTAGTATGGAGAGAGAAGGGAGATAGAGAAAAGTAAATTAATAAAAGATGAAGGAGGAGGTCAGTAGAGCTTGTGTATACTAGGCACAGAAACAGGGTTAGTACCCTGAGGAATGGACAGGGAGAGAGAATTGTAAGGGTGTATATAGAAAGAAGGGAGGGAGATAGATAGCAAGTGCAGGCTAGGGTAGAGTATCAGGAAGAGGACCCAAAGGAAGGTAATAGCAGGGAGAAAAACAATCAATATAGAAGGTAAGACCAAGTGAAGGTAAGAAAAAACGTAGTGGTAGTGAGTGTAAGGAAAGGAAAAATTGAGAGGCAAAAGGGAGAGCAAGGGCTTATATAGGACTAGAGATGAAGACGAAGAGGGCTAGATACTAGGGTTAAAAGACTATAGTACGTGGAACGTAGAGCAGTAAGAGTGAAGTAAGAGTACATAGTTTATAGAGAGTGGAAAGTAGAGAAGTAAGTGAAATTAGAAATGGGTGAAGACAGCCATCTAGTGGTCAAAAACTGTAATTACACAGAGTGGAGACCAAGGTAGATGGAAGAAGAAAAAAAACAGAAAAAGCAATTTAGAAGGGAAAGGCTTGAGGGAGTTAGAAATACTGGAAAGGCTGGGATGACTAGGGAAAGAGGAAAATGAGTACAAGAAAAGCAAGCGGGGGGGGGTGTATGGCAGTTTAAATTGGACACCTAGCAAGTATCACAACACTAACATATACATGTAGGAGATGATATAATATTATTTGACATACAATCTTAGTTTAACTTGGCTTTCAATCCAGGGGGTACTTTGGTTACCCAGGTTAGGAGCTACACAAGCAGGGTTAGGTAGGTGAATAAAGTTGGTCTTTGGAGTCCAGCAGGGCACAGCTGGAGGTAGAGAAATTAGGTAAAAGAAGTATGCACAAAATCTTAGTTTAACTTGACTTTCAATCCAGGGGGGTACTTTGGTTACCCAGGTGAGGAGCTACACAAGCAGGGTTAGGTAGGTGAATAAAGTTGGTCTTGGAGTCCAGCAGGGCACATCCGGAGGTAGAGAAATTAGGTAAAAGAAGTATGCACAAATTTAAATACTAATTTAGTAGCCAGGGAATGCTCAGCAGCCACGCGCAGAGTTGGAGATTTAAAGATGGCGCCTCCAGGGAGCTAGTTCCATATAATAGATTTAGAGCGGATGTAGTAAGGTAGGGGGGAGGAGTAAAGTGGGGAAAAGCAGATGCAGACCAGAAGACTAGGCTAGGGACGGGGTGCAGGATAGAAAGAGTTTCCAAGGCTCTAATAGGATGGAACTGAGGAGGGAGAAGGGAGAGAGATAGAAAAGAGAGAACTAATAAAGATGAAAGGAGGAGGTCAGAACACCTTGTAAAGAAATGAGAAGGTAGTATGAAGAGGAGAGGGAGATAGAGAAGAGTAAATTAATAAAAGATGAAGGAGGAGAAGGTCAGTATAGCTTGTGTATACTAGGCACAGAAACAGGGTTAGTACCCTGAGGAATGGACAGGGAGAGAGAACTGTAAGGGTGTATATAGAAAGAAGGGAGGGAGATAGATAGCAAGCGCAGGCTAGGGTAGAGTATCAGGGAGAGGACCCAAAGGAAGGTAATAGCAGGGAGAAAAACAATCAATATAGAAGGTAAGACCAAGGGAAGGTAAGAAAAAAGGCGGTGGTAGTGAGTGTAAGGAAAGGAAAAATTGAGAGGCAAAAGGGAGAGCAAGGGCTTGTATGGGACTAGAGATGAAAAAGAAGAGGGCTAGATACTAGGATTAAAAGACTATAGTATGTGGAAGGTAGAGCAGTAAGAGTGAAGTAAGAGTCTTACAAACAAAAATAACAGTGGTGAATCAAGAAAAGCTGGCAGTTAGTACATAACATTAATGCAATGAGCTGTCAATCAACTGCATCCTGTGGCACAATGTTCTATTCTCTTAGCCTTCATTTGCCTACTGTGTGACCTTGAGCAAGTCATTTACCCAGGCAGCACTTTGGGGCAATTGTGAGATTAGGCTGGGCTCCTCAGTGGTCTCCTGGCCTACATGCTTACTAACTAGCTATGAGCCTATGTGACATTTGTTTTACAATGTGGTATAAGCACCTCTGTGACTGTACTGTGTGTGACTACTGCTATGTAATACTTCAGATTACATATTGCTTAAGTAGGTAAAATAATGACATAGATTCAGTGTAATTGTAAGGCATTAGAGATAAATGCAGAGTGCCAACAATCAAATTTACTTCGTTGTATGACATTCTTACTTGTCATCACAGGCCCATAAGGTACTTAAACCCCTCGATCAAAGACAGCTATTTCCACTTCCACCTAAAGCTATAAATTGCCAGTCTACCACATGAGTTAGAATATCTGCATTATCATTGTCTGTGTTACTAAATGTGTACCACAGATTTGTTTTGGTGATAGCATAAGAACTTTAATAAATGTAGCAACTAGTGTGCATTTTACATCAAGTTTAACAAATGCATTAAAAAATAACTGAATTCAGTAATCCATGCTAGTAATGACTTAAATTACATGTAAAAGAAGCAGCAATGCAGCCAGCTAGCAAGAATTTCTAGAACCTAAACTGTTTTGTCAGTTAAAACAGATTTCTTCAAAGTACTTTAAACATATTGGGTCACTTAGTCGATATAACAGAGGTAAAGCATGTAAAAGCCTTTTCTCTAAAGACCTTCACTTTTGAGAAAATGGACCATAACCATTACAAAATATCAAAGTAGTTAACATTTGTCAGAAACCTACAGCCAGAATTTCACAGTCAGCTTAACTAAATGAGTTCAGCTATAAAGCTGAAAGGATGAAGTAATTGCAATAGCAAAATGGAATTCATTTTTCTCCATGTTATTTCTTCAATCCAAATATGGAATTTGTCTAGAAACTCCATTAAGTGCAGTCTGATAGGTATGTTATCTCAGAATACAATTCCCTCATTCCACTGTAAAGTCAACACTGTTGCTTTTGTATGGTTTAGATTTTCAAGCTACTGCTTTTAGAAATCACTTAATTCAGAAGTATTTTACAAATCTGAACCCATGACAAAAGCATGACATTTTCACTTTGTTCAGAGATGGATAGCAGCATAACCTAAACAAACAGTTTCTCTACAAAAAACAAATGAAAAAGACCAAAACAAATGGTTAATTCAGTACATGAATACATATATAAATATTTCTTGCTACTGGTAAATTCAGATCATCAAAGACAAAATGCTACTCCTTTGTTAGTAAATAGTGAACCTAACTTTGAAAATAAGCATTTTACTCACACTTTTTATAAATTAATCATTTTCAGAAAAGAAAATATAGATAACATATGTCACAGAGTACTGTGACAGTACACATCAGTTAATGCAAATAATCTGCTACTTATCAGGATCCATTATACAGCATGAAGAAATATTTTTTTTGTCTTCATTACTTGGTAAGACATGCTAGATACAAGTTGTGTGTGACTCGAGAACTCTGGTCTGGTTAAATGACATCCTATGACTCAAAAAGCAGAGAAATGAAGGTGATATGATCAAGTCCTTGCTTGCCGTATGCAATTCATTGTGGTAAATACTACAATCATATCATCATATATACATCAACAAACAGAAAAGGCAGGAGAACCATTGTTTCATGGGATATAAATGACCTGCACTGCTTTTTAAAAGTATACTCTCATATTTGTTTTTCAAAACACTTTTTATTCATCTTCTCATAATAAGTATTATTCAAATATTTTTCAAATTGTTATTTTAATTATTTTTACAACATAACGTTTACCTAAATCAAATTTAAGACACTACGGTTATCTTTAAACTGTCTACATCTAATAGATATTTACTGCAAACAGATGAAGAATAAATACCCATTTTGAAATCTGTTGTTAAAAGGCATCTGTATTTTACAAAGACTAGTATTATGATTTTAATATTTTCTAAAACCTATTATATTTTACTAAGACTTGCACAAAGATTTCAATATTTAAGAGTCAAAGCTTACATACCCAGAGTTAACTTCCAGTAAGGTAGGTTTTAGTCGGCATTGTACTAACACATTTTAATTTGTAACCAACTTAGTAAATCAATGCATTAATGCGCATACTGGATCAGTATGCTTTCAAAATAATTTTCTAGGATTCAGAAGATGAATTTTAAATTCTAAAAGATACTGTAGCTAGAAAGAATGCCTGATTTTTCTTGAGACTTTATATAACTAAGATGAATTTTGTTTATAATTATAAAGATTAAATTTGCTACACAGAAAATGCCAATCAAACTTACAAATAATTATGAAAATAATAGGGACACAGATTCATATATGTTTAAATATTAAGCTTGCACAAATAAAGCATAAATACTTTTACAATGCAAAATAGAGTAGAAATACTTCACTACTTAGCATTTCAAGAGAAAAAAATCATATATAGCTGTGCTATTTGACTATAAAGTTACAAAACTCTGACATCCAGACTATTTTACACAGCACCAGATCCTCTCCTTATATGATGTGCAAGAACATGCAAATGATATAATACATACCAAAATGAGTTGTGAATTGAAGCAATGTTTCAAAGATAGATTAATTCAGTTTTAACATAAAAACTTCATAAATACCCTTAAATATATTTAATTCTGAAAGCACAATATATTTAAAAATGTTTCTTTCTGTATCCTTAGAGTTCATCAACTACACAGTCAACTTAAAGCAGTTAATGACTACTGCTAAATTAATCAGGTTAATACCTATTAAAAAATCAAAAACATTCTAAAACAAAATCAGTGTTCGATTCTTTTCTTAGGATTCATACACACACATAAATGTGTGTGTGTGTGTGTGTGTGTGTGTGTAAATTTTTTTTTGGCATATACACTGTACTGTTGTGCCTAATAAATGAGTAGAAAGAACACTCACAGTGCTATTTTAGTTTTAAGGTACCAACTGCGTAGCTGAGTGCTGTAGTAACAGCATAACACACTTGTCTTAGTAAATACTTCTATAAACCCATCATAGTCGGTACAGCTTTGTTATAGTACATTTTAAAAATAAACTGGGCTACCTAGTAATAAAAGCAAACGCCTTTGTTTTAAAATATTTACTGAGACTATGAAGTTACCTTCATGTCCCTCTCATGGGCTTCGGAATCAAATGACGATAGTATCTCTGAAACAGACTTGCTGTTTTCTTTTAATAAGATTATGTTTTGCATGAAATATGTTTAATCTAGTCTCTGAGCTGCTCTGTGTGGCCTTCTCCATGTGAAGCATCTTTGTCACATGAGACCTGAAGGGAAACCTTTGACAGAAGGGTAACCTTTCTTTTAAAAGGATTCTTTTGCTGTTTCCTGCCCAGCTTAAATTTTCCACCAATGCCCGTTCCATGACCTCTTATATTTTCTCTACTCTTCTTACCACTTTCAGAAAAGTAAAAATAGTTATTTTCATATGATAATATAAAGACACTGAAAATATAAAATATTTTGATATAATATATAAATATCAGTTAAATGTGTGCTATAAATCACAAACTGCTTTTAACAAAAAAAGGAATTTTACACCACTGGTAAATAAAGGCAGGTGAAGAGAACACATTTTTTGTACTAAACTGGCAAAGAAAATTAACAATTTACAAATATTTTGTCTTTAAATGCACAGTTCTATAACCCAAATTATTTATAATTCCGTAAAATGAAAAAGGACAAAAGCTGTAAGTTGGAGTAATGGCGGTAATGGAACAAGCTTGTCTAAAAGTGAAAACAACTAAATCCTAACTAAAGATAATGTATAAGTAACTGAAAATTATCAACATTAAATTTGAAAGATGGTATTGGGCATATGTAATGTAATGTTTTATATCATACAACTGTTTTTATGGACTCTCTTGTTATGATTTAACTAAGATAAGAGAAATAAGTCTTCATAAATCACCAAAAAATACAGCATAACACATGTCCTGATGTATGATGTTCAGTGAAATTCAATAGTGGTATAACAAACTGAAACTCTTGCAAAGGTATGCTAAAGAAAAAAATAATAAAATATACTCATAAAATATTGTCAAAATAGTACATGACTAATCATGATTTATTCCTAGAAAATACAAAAAATATTTTATAACTTTCTGTTGAACATTACCAGCAATTTAAGTTCCAGAGTAACACATTTGTTTCTGAAATTTAGAATATCTTCTTTCTCAAAAAGTATACAGCTTAAGACATGCTCTTCAACAAAGTTACACAATTCACATAAATATGCAACCCTAAATGTGAAAAAAGTCTACATGTAAACATTCTGTATTTGATGTGGAATTCACTTCTGAATTGTATGCTTCACATTAAATTTTAAATGGGTTACTTATAAGATTAGGGTCTTATTAAACATACAAATGTGATATTTTAAATTCTTAATTTAAATTACCTGGAATACAAATAAAACTTTTTTCCCCAGCAAAATCATTAAAACATGTCTCTGGACTAAACATTTTTAAAATGTTAAAATCTATGTTATACAAAAAAACTTCAATGACAGAAAAAACAAACTGTTTCACACCATTTACAAAAGAAGCACTGCACAGCTGACTGGAGGTAAAGGCAACAAGAAAATTCACTTTTTTCATAACAAGCAACTATTATCCTCCTTCAAAAACACTAAAGTACACATTCTAGAAAGAAAACACAGAGAGAGGATGACCTGAAAAAGACTGGCACTTGGTTGTAAGACACAAGGAATACTGACCCATTTCACTTATTTTCATTTTTAAGTATGTTGCAGCCTTAGGAGAGCTGCCATGGGGCCTAATAGAGTTAAAGACCCCCCCAAAGCATTCTGTGTGTACAGACGAGTGGCACAAACATTTTACACATCGATTCTTATAAACACTCTGGTACCTTATTAGTCTAAACTCCATTTAACTAAATCTCTGCTTTCTCTGAAATCATATATCTACCAGCATCAAAAGCTTGAAAATTAGAAGAAACAGAACACTTTAGTAAATACACTATTAATATGATTAACTCATAACTATTTCTTTTTTATAGCAGTCCTACCTCTCAACACTTTTACTATTTTCTGTATTGCATCACTGATCTCTACTGCTCAAGCTCAGCCTGTACAGTGAAACAGCTTCCTATTACAAATCAAAAAGAGAACAAAATGAAATGCATCTTCACCAGGCAGAGCTGACAACAAACAATGAAATGCCACAGACAGCATTAATGTTGTAATGAGAATACTGCAGATATTTACTAACTACTTTCTTATTAGTAATGATCACTATGGCATAGGACACAGAAGAGACAGAAAATCCAAGTGAGTTCTAGTAAGCCAGTATCATAGGCTAGGCCTTCAGTTTTTAAAATAAGCTTCTTAATTTTCTGCAAATGGAAATTGCCTTCACCAATTTATTCATGCAGCATAATCAAACTAAATAATGGCTTAGTTCAAACATGAAGCTGTATTGCACTTTTGTTTCCATACCTCTAAAACTGTTACAAAGATATCACAGATTTCTGTAAAGACAGCACTGTCTTGGTTTGCCTAATAGTATCTAGTGTAGTCCTGACTATATATGAAAACAATACCTGTGACAAGAACACAAACCTGTTCAACAATGGAAAATATACCTATATAAAATGCTGATCATTATACAATTCCAAAGCTTCAGGGCATATAAGACACTACTGGGAATGACAACTCTGGCAGCAAGCAGTAAAGTACAGTTGTATAAGTAAACTTACCATAACAGTGAATGGTTGGATGATCACTGCAGCAGTAGCCTAAACTATATGGGTTATTTCCCTCAGTGACATAATAGCTAGACAGCTTCCAAAGCTTCAGGGCACCTTCCACCCATACAAACCTTTAGCTTAAGCTGAGCTGACTAAAAAGACAGGTTTGGGTGCCACGTTCTTTACAGCATTCATGCCAACAGAGAGAGAGGGAGGCTGTGCCCTGAAAGGGCAATGCTAGGGACAAAAAAAATAAATAAAAGGCCACAGCCTGGCAAAAAAACAACACAGCAAGGAATGGAGGAAGGGAGAGGCTACTGCAGGAATGATTATTCGGACCTCAGCTGTTATGGTAAGTTTACTTACACAACTGTACTATGTACTTCATACTGATCACTGCTGCAGTAACCTAAGCTATATGGGTAATTACAATAGCTTACAAAATTTTGGGTGGTTAAAGGAGAAAAGCCCAGGAGCCCCTGAATAATGGTCCTGGCAAAGCTTGATCTAGACCTAGAGAAGGAATCAAGCTTATAGTACTTTGTAAAAGTATGTACAGAGGACCAAGTTGCTGCTTCGAGAATACTTCTAGAATCCAACCCTTTCCAAAAAGACATAGATGAAGCCAAGGGCCTGGTAGAGTGGGCCTTAACCCTACATGGAATAGTTTTGTATAACAAAAGGTAAAAGCCTTAGACAATTATTTGGAAATAGCCAGCTTTGACACAGGTTGTCCATCCTTACCTTCACAAGAAATGAACAAGTGATCTGAAGAGCTGAAATATTTAGTTCTGTCAGGATAGTATCAGAGTTGTCTGTGGACATCCAATGTGTGGAGTATCCTTTCTCTCTCATTTTTAGATTCAGGAAGGAAAAGGGGAAATGGATAGTTTGGCTTAAAGTAAACCTGGATACCACTTTAGGCATAAATGATGGATTAGTTCTCAAAGCAACCATGCCCCTGTGGAAATATGGTAGGTTGACTCAGCATAATAGTTCAAAACACAGATATTTATTTACAGAGGTTAAAGCAACCAGTAAAACTGTTTTTCATGTTAAGAACCTCAGGTTTAGCCAATTTAGCTGGTTCAGATGGAGCAAGTTTTAGCTTCCCTAACACAAAACTAAGATCCCATGGAGGGGTAATAGGTTTGCCAGGAGACCACCTATAAAAAACACATTTCAAAAATATTTTATCATGTGAATGCACTGAAAGAGGAGGATCCATGGGCAGACATGTCAAAATGTCCAATAAAAGAGCCTTGAAGGAAGAATAAGAAAAGCTCACACAAATAACAACTAGCCCTGAATGGATGCTGATTATGTTGTTGGCACTGACTAGAAAACCATTTCTATTTGCTAGTATATGATGATCTAGTACAATGTTTTCCTGCCTCCATTAGTACATACTGTGCCTAAAGGGAATTAAGGTCCTATCACACAGGCAGGCAACTGAAAATGATTGGGGTATATCAAATACCCTTGATCTTGTGTGAGTAGATCCATTCCATCAGAAAGCTTGTAGTAATTGCTCCTGGCCATTTCCAAAAGAAGCTCTGGGCCAGTAGGGAGTCACCACAGTGATCCTGGGGAATTCCTTGTGAATCTTCAGAAGTACCCTGGATATCAGTGGAAAGGATGTAAAAGCATACAGGAATATTCTTTTCCAAGGAAAAGAAAAGACATGCGTCTCCCAAGCCTTCTTGCATGGAATCTTGCCAGCTGATTATTCAGAAAGGAGGCAAATAGGTCACTAGAGGTACTCTTCATAGATGGATCAAATATTGAAGACCTCCCGATCTAATTTCCATTCATGAAGGTCTGCCCTTGTTCTGCTCAGCTTGCCTGCCACACAGTTTTGCTCTGGCAGAATGTCAGATGCCTGTAGAGTGAAATTGTGCTCTGAAGCAATATTCCAGGCTAACATGGCTAGTCTGCAAAGGGGGTATGGCCTGATTCCTCCTTGCTTGTTGATGTATCACATGACTGTGGTATTGTCTGTAACAACTTGAAGAGGTCCCAGGAACAAAGTATGATTCAAAGATTTGACAGCCTTGATCAGGGAAGCATCTCTTTTATATTAATATGTTTGTGTTTTTCCTTGGTATCCCACACACCTTGCACTTTTAACCCACCTGAAATTGCTTTACAAGCAAAGTTCACTGTGTTTTTGGTGACTGATTGTTTTGGAACAGGGAAGGAGAAGGGGAGGCCTGGATTTCAGAATATTTGCTGTCTCCATCTAGTGATTTCTCTTCTGACAACCCTCAGCATTGGAATAGGAAAAGACAAAAGATGTTGCTGAGACCAAAGAGATTTCATATACGATAGTTACGTACTTGCCATAATGATAGATCCGTGCTGTCTGTTTTTCTTCTGGTTCAACATATGGGACTGCAGATCCAACCTCAGCACCGAATTTGAAACTTCCACAGTTCAAGGGTTCTGATTCATCCCCTTCCCATAATTAACTAATCTATAATCTAATACCACAGATCGAGTTGGCCCTACATCAAAAGTATTCAGACCTATTTATGAAAAAAACAGTAGTGGCCCAAATTCCAAAACTGAAAAGGACCTGAGAAAAAGGGCCAAGGCTGTGAGACAGTGCTGGGCACAGATAGGATGGTATGACAACCACTCAATCATCTCAAAGCTATCAATAAATATATCAATTTGGCAAGGGGGTTGGAGGAAGGGGAGGCTGAAATGGATGAAAAAAAGACAACACAGATCTACTGTTATGGTAAGTACTTAAGTTTGCATCCAATCTTGTCTATTTTTGTTCAATTCAACATATGAGACAGATTTCCAAGCTTTCTCTCTGGGTGGTATCAAGGTTATATATCAATGAGAATGATGTAACTGAAGAAGGAACGAGACATGGATTGCACTTCCAACTTATAATGAGTAACAAAGGTATGCATTTTAAGATCAAGGTGCTGCTGAACAAATGTCATCAATGGGTAGTCTCTTAGAAAAGGCTGTTGAGGTAGCTACTGCTCTGGTTGAATGAGCCTTTGGTTTAGACTGCAAATTTAAACCCATCTTAGCATAATCAAATGAAATAAAATTTGACAGCCATCTGGGCACTGTAACTTTTACAACAGCTCTGCTAAGTCTAGTTTTTGAGTAGGCAATAAAAAAAGTTGATCAGATTTTCTGAATTATTTCATTTTCTGAAGATAGAACTTGAACTGATGGTGAATATCTAGCATGTGCAGTATGTATTCCCCTTTGCTGAAAATTTGGAAAAGAGCACTGGTAAATCTATGGATTGTTTTAAGTTAGTTATGGATGCCACATTTGGAAGGAAAGATGCATTAGTTTGGAGAAATACCCTATGCTTATGGAAAAAACAAATAAACAGGATTACATGAGAGTACTTGTATTTCCAAAATCTGTCTGGCAGAAGTGATTGCAACTAAGAAAATAGTTTTCCACCTCAAATATTTGATATATATCATGGCCGCAGGTTTAAAAGGAGGCTGTGCCAGAACTTGGAGCATAACAGCAATATCTCATGGAGGGTCTGGGTCTCTAATGGGGAGATACAACAAAAAGGCTCCTCTAAAAAGGCTTTTCAGAATTTTAAAGAGGCCACAGAAGTATCTTGTTAATTTTGAAAATTGCTGCCATTTGAACTTTCATGATAGAATAGCTAGAACCTTCTCAAAAGAGTTCAGCTAAGAATTCCAAAATGGATGGTATGTGATCAAAGAAAGGATCCAAGCCTTAACTACTGCCCAGAAGGAAAAAAATTCCACTTACTGTTATAATCCTTCTTTGTAGCAGGTCTCAGGGAAGATGATATGATGCCAACAACCATACTGGGAAGTCTGGCAGCTCTGTCTATTGTCAAAACTGGAGAAACCAAGAGGTTAGTTTCATGATGGTCTGACCCACAGGAGGCAATCTGGATGGATGGGATGGAAGATCTGGATACCGATCCAGCATCCATGGAGAATGTACTGTTAGAGGCCACAGAAAGGGGAACCATGTTTGCTGGGCCCAGAAAGGAGCAATGAGGATTACTTTGGCCTTGCACTGTCTTTCTTTCTGAATGAATTTGTTCATGAAGGGTAACAGGGAAAGGTATACAGAAGACCAGAAGGCCAACTGTGGATCACAGCATTCCTTGTTGATTGTTCCTGTGGCAGTATTAGGGCAAAGTAACTGCTCCACTTGCTGTTGAGGTGCGAGGCAAAAAGGTCACAGCAAGGTTGGCACCATTGGATCGAGGGACCACTCATTAGGAGGTAGGACAGTCCTGCTCAAGTTGTCCACCAAATAATGGAACACCCTGGAATGTGTGTTATCAGAAAATGGTGTGAAGACAATGCCCACTGCCAAACCCTCATGGCCTTTCGAAATAAGGGGTAATAATAAGTCCCTCCTTGCTTGCTGATGTACCAAACAATAGCCATGCTGTCGGTCTGTCTGCATGGAAAACGTATCCTTGGGAAGGACATCCTTGAGCCTGCAACATTAGGAGGACTGCCCTCATCTACAAGACACTGATGTGAAGGTTAGCTTCTAAACTTGATCATATACCTTGAATCATTCTCCCTTCAAAATGTCCCCCAATCCTAGAAGGGAGGTGTCCATGGTCACTGCTGCTATTGGTAGATCTGTATGAAAAGGTTGTCATTCTGTTACTAAAGAGGAGGTAATCTACCACCCGATGTGTTGTATGCAAACTCTTGTGAGTCGAATCTTGGCATTTAAAGGATGGAACTTCTGAGACAGCTGAACTGCTAGCATCCACTGAAGAACTTCATGTAGTAATGAGCTATTGGAATAATTAGAACTGAGGAAGCCATGAAACCTAATAGAAGTAATATTATTCTTGCTGAAGGGTGGGGATGATGCATTATCTGTGTGGCCATTTGATGCAAAGAACAAACTCTGATTTATTGGTCTCCAAGTCCTGGTATTCCACTGTTTGCTGTTTCTTCTGGAAATTCTGCATCAAGGTCAGATCCAGTTGGATCTGATGTCCCATATGTTGAATCAGACAAAAATGGACAACACTGGATACCATTGTATCTTTCTCATGTGAAGTCTCGCAAGAAGTATCATAAGAACCATAGATGCCATAAGATCTAAAACCTTACGGTATTCTCTCACAGTGATTGAAGTCTGAGAGAAAAACCTTAGAAACAGATATAGATATACAAATATATCTATTTTTCCTGTACAAGAAAACCTTTTTAAACTGAGGTGGCTAGCTGACATCCCAGGATCACAATCTTTTAAATGCTGTCTTGGAATCTTAACTTGTATATGAGATCTCTTTCCCCAAGACAGATTCCTGACACTTTGAAAAAGACTCTGCAAAAATAAGCAAGTTGCCTTAATATGGAAAAATGTGGATACCCTGTAGCCTGCAATGAGCTCAAACTGGTGCCAGACACTTTGTGAACACTCTTGGTGCAAGAAGATAGTCTAAAGAGTAAGACAGAGAACTGATAATATGATCCAGACACACAGAACCTTAAGAAATGTCTGAAGTCAAGATGAATAAGGGTGTGATGATAACCATCTTTTAAATCTAGAGTTACTAGGAAAACTGAATGAGGAAAAAGAGGTTGTTAAATGACAGCATTTTGGACATGGGCACTACCACAAACAACAAGTTTTCAAGTGCAATTTTTGGCACTAAAAACCTTGAATAAAATCCTTTTCCAACTGGGAAGGAGGAAGGGGTTCTATCACTCTCTGGGATAGCATGTGATGAAGGATAGTCGAGACAGAGTGAGAGACAGTTGGCATCAAAGACGCAGGCAGCTCAAGAACCTGAAGTCCAGATTGGTGCAGATTCTTATAAAGGAGGGGTAAGCTGGCCAATGCCCAGTACCTTCCCAGGGGACATTACTGGTCTAACCTCAAGTTGCATGTATGTTCTCAAGAATTTCCTCATCATCCTGTCAACATCAAGTTCTGTGAGATTTCTTAATGATCAAGTGGATGATGCTACTGATGGTGGTCGAGAATACCTTCTTTCTTGTAGTATTGGTGACTGGAGTCTGGAACTCACCAGTCTCAGCAAGGAACTGGTGCGTGGAAACCATGATCAGGCTTGAGTGGGTATCAGATCTGACTTTCTGAGCACTTTGGGGTCGGAGCTAACCGACGGTGTTGGTTCTGGAGACATTTTCTTTGAGGTTTTAGATGGAGATTTACTCCTTTCCTTCTCTCTTTTGTCTTTTTCTTCTTTATCTTTCTCATGTCTCTTCCACTTAGTTTTCTCTCTTTTAGAATGTGAGGAAGGCGAAAGAGTAGCCCCTGTCTGTGTGGGAAGAAGCCTCTTTAGAAAAGTTTATACCTTTGGGTTTGTTGGCATTTGATGTCAAGGTACACATCACTGAGCCAATATATACATTTGGAATGTGGGTCCTGCAGTGGAAGTTTGCACCCACTCTCTGAGGATTTTTTAAAATCCACTCAACTCCGACATTTCAACTCCCTAGAAACAAGAAGCTAAGCAACAGCAAGAACCTAATAATGCTGACTTTAATTTTAACTAAAACTTTTTTTTTCTTTTTAAAAGGTGCATGAAATGCATCAAACAGAGGCCTAAGGCTTTAACTCTAATGTTAATTAAACTAACTAAACAGTTAACCAATAAAACCAATCAGAAACTATCTACAGTTTAGGAAACACTAACAATGTTCAAAGTGAGAGTAAAACCTCACATGGTAGGAGAGGAGAAGCAGCAACAGCAGGTAAAAAATAGCCTACTATTGAAGAGAACCCTATACACTTTTGAAATGTATGGCAAACGAGATCTGAGGTACAGCCTAGGGAATTATTGGTAAGGGAAGAGCCAGTGTTCTGAATCTGATAAGCTTAGAAGTCAGTGCTGAGGTCAGATCGCATATGTTTGAATGGATCTAAAGATTTAGCAGCAGTAGGAGTAATTACAGCTACAGCTGCTGGGTCAGGTTTGGGAAGAGTGCATAAAAACTTAAAAGAGTGAGGAACTTTATACATCCTATCTTCCTTTTAGGGCATCTGGCTGACTATCAGGAAAATTGCTGGCAGTAACACACACATCCTCCAAAACTGATAGAACTGGAGGAATAGGTGAAGGTTCTGGAAATTCCTTTTGTAACAGCTCATAGTATTTTCTGAGGGACTGAGAAACCTGTCTTCTCCCACTGAAAAGACTAGGCCATTCTGGAAATAGTCTCAAAGAAAGATAAGCCCCTGCAGGAAGAATCAGAAACTGAGCTCTCCCCTGTGTCTGACTCAGAAATCAGAGGAGAAAACCCTGTATCTATCCCTTCATCTTGCTGTCCAGATTCAGAACCTCGAATCTCTTCGGAAAAAGAGGTATCCCTATTTTTTTTTTTTTTTTAGAAAAATTATAAGACTCTTCCTGCAGGGGCTTATCTTTCTTTGAGACTATTTCCAGAATGGCCCAGTCTTTTCAATGGGAGAAGACTGAGGTTTCTCAGTCCCTCAGAAAATACTATAAGCTGTTACAAAAGGAAATTCCAGAACCTTCACCTATTCCTCCAGTTCTATCAGTTTTGGAGGATGCGTGTCTGAGAAAATTATAAGAAGGATCAATAACCTGAATTAAACCCTGCCCCAGATTCAATAAATTATTACTGTCCAAGGAAATTTGAGGAAGAGGAGATACATGTTTATTTTTCTATTTCTTTTTGACAGGAAAATTGGGGCCAAAAGTAATATTAATGGCAGCCGCTTCCCCAGGGATGAGCACAAGATTCTGGCAAAACAGGGAAGCCTTCCCAGTTCCCTCTCCCAGGGCCGACAATAGTGGCTCTCTCTTGCCAATTGAGGGGACCCCAACAGCCAGAGAAGATGTGGTTAACCTCTGGTCCACAGTGGTTATAGGGGTTACACCAGAGATATCCAGGTTAAAAGATGAGTGGTCTGAGGTACAACATGTTTTTAAATACATTAAACAACTTTTAAACTTACAGAAAAAAGAGCACACCCATTTAAATGTACAATGCAATCTTGTAACACTGTCAAAACAGAAACTCATACCTTTAAAATAACTTTCCTGAACAGAAAAGTGTCATTAACCAATTTTTTTTTTTTTTTTTTTTTAAACAGGAATGTTTTTCACCCAAGGGGAACTTAACAGCCCAGCAAAGGAAAAGCACAAGCTAACCACCGATCCACGAAAGCCTCACAGGATCATACTCTGGAGGCAGAAAAGCTCTGAAGGGCTTGGTGCCCAAATCTATCTTTTTAGTCTACCCATCTTGAGCTGACTAATGGTCTGAATGCGTGAAAGATGCCCTAAAGCTGTAGAAGCTGTCTGGCTGTTCCTTGTAGGGTATAACCCATACAGATTAGGCTACTGCAGCACTGATCAATATGAAGAACATCTTAGGAGTTTGTGGTCACATCCATTTGGGGACTGTGACTTTTTCAGATGCAGGGTCAAGGACTTTTATAATTGCTACCCCACTCCCTCCTACCCTCTCAACACTTAACAAATGACAACGTATATCATTTGCAAGCTTCCATGTACATATGACAAGCATCAGTTACTATGGTCCAGTGATACCTTTTTGTATTGTAAGAGGAGTCCACTGCTCTGTACAAGTTATCTTAGTGTAGAAAAGTCCCCACCCCTATCCATCTGCCCCCCCCCCCATTCCCCCAAGGAAAGGAAAGCTGAAAAAAAGCCATTTGATCCATCCCCAACTACTGGCCATGATTTCCAGTGTGCTACTCAAACCTGGGTTGTCAGAGTCACAGATAGGAACAGTCCCTCTACTTCAGTGGGCCAGCCCATGTGAAACGCATCCCGAGCTAGTGTCAGTCAATCTGCTGGCATAAACAAGATATCACCACTACATTCTTAGGAGTCTTAGGTTCATAAGCACTTACTAGGCTACTGATCTGTGAGGATCTTAAAAAGCTTAGATCTGCATTCCCATAGTAATTACTAGTCATTATATTTTACAATATGAACCTCCAAAGACTGGCGGCACAAGTACAGGCTGGGTACTTACATGCTTCTCCTATCCATGAGGGTCACTGGAGCTAAACCAGGGGTAAATTTGCAGTTACTTATCCATTTGTTCTAGTTACATTTGAAAAGAGTAAGAGAAGTCCTCTGCATTATGTGGACACACAGGTAATCCAGAAAGTTTGAATCAGTTCTGGTACCCCACCTGTGACCCACAGGGTGACAGGACTAACAAGAAACAGAGTACAAAGTATTAGTCCAAATAAAATCACTTTAACTATCAGATCTAGGTGACTCTGATTCCCTGCCTGAGGGAGGAATAAAGATGCCTTGTTCAAGTTTCAAGTAGTTAACAAAGTAGGTAGATGGACAAGTGTTCTTGTTCTAAATGAATAACACTCATCCATCTACCTAATTAACTGAACTACTTGAGACTTCAATAAGGCATCTTTATTCCTCCCACAGGGAGGACATCAAACAGACAGTCTCCTGGTTCTGCTGGCTAAAGTGATTTTATCTGGACTAATCCTTTGCATTCTGTTTTTGCTTTATGTGGAGAGGAAGCTAGTCCCACAGATGTGATATTCTCTATGATGCATACATATCCCTCTAGTATGTTCTGTTAATCTTGCAGAAGAGATTGAGTTCTCTTGAGTGGGTGATTCTGATATTACTAGACTACAAAATGTGTAATAAGTCTGATAGAACTGGGTCTGTGGATGCTCTATACACAAAGCAGAGATAGCCTCTCAGTAGCCTGTATGATACTGAAGAGAGACAGGGCTTTGAGATGGCCTGTGTAGTTTTTATAATTTAGGCCCCTGATTTTTTTAGTGAGGAAGCACTGTGGTTATCCCAGCTGTGACAAGAGTTTGGACAGATACATACCAAAAGAGGCATTATGCTTTACGAATGTCATAATGAGTGCCAAGTACAGAAGAAAAATTATGTCTCTGGATTTTGATGCCATACCCTTCAATATAAGCTGTACAATTATAGATCTCTTTGCATTTAGTTTCAGTCCATGATTTTGGCACCAACTATTTCTTTGGGACAGGCTCTCTTGTAGGGTCATGGTGTCCTTATTGATGGCACCAATTTACAGTCTCCTACAAAATTGACCAGCCGCAATCCTTTAACATTAGCTTCAACATCTGTGACGTAAATGCCAATGAGAAGTAGCCCAAGGGCTGACCCTGGAGCACTCCACGAATGACAAGTCTTTTGGAGGAGGTACAGCCACCCACCCTTAACTCCTATAATCTATTTGTGAGTAGGTTTGCTACACAAGTTATATAAGGATTAACATTTAGCTGGGAGAGTTTATTTATGATGCCTGAGCGTGGAATGTTGTTGAACCCCTTCGCAAAGTCCAGATAGCCAGTGATCAACCAGGTTAAGTAGGCAAGGCCTGCCCTTAATGAATCTGAACTGGGTTGGATAAAGAGTCTATAGGTCACCTATTTCCATATTTATTAGTTCCATTATGATCTTTCCATAGCCTTACAAATGAGGTTTATGGGTCTGTTGTTGCCTCACTACTGTGCAAGAGAATGGCTGTTACTGTCCTCCATTCATCTGACATAACAAGAAGTTATGTACTCACGATAACGTTCAATGTATGTAGTCCATCTCGCCTCACATTCTTACCCGTGGGTTCAGAGCCAAACCTCGGTTCCGACTCGGCCATACTCTAGCTCGAAGTCTTCAATTGGCTCATGGCTAAGAGGTATCCCATGCTGCAATGCACCTATTCCCCAGACCTTGTTTGCAGTGAGCTCACATCCACACACACACAGAGAAACACGTTGAGAGGAAGAACCAACTCAACATATCAAGGAGTGCTGAAACCAGAGACTCGGCCTCTAGGTCCTCCATGAGGGGGTAGGTGGGTGGGTTAGTAAGAATGTGAGGTGAGATGGACTACATACATCGAAAGTTATGGTGAGTACATAACTTCTTGATGTTATGTAGTCCAATCTCGCCTACATTCTTACCCGTGGGACAGCATCCCTAACACCTAGACCTTGGGCAGCTCACTGGAAAATACTCCTGAGCACTGTGGAACCAAATAAGGATCTGCCCCTTGATACCAGATCCAATTTGTAATGACTAATAAAGGTGTGAGGAGATGCCTAAATAGCTGCAGCACAAATATCATCCATAGACATCCTAGCCTGAAAGGCAGTAGAGGTAGACACTGAATGCGTAGAGTGAGCCTTTACCTTGAAAGGTAATTCCTTGCCATTTGAAGAATAGATGAAGGAAATGCAGCTAGAAATCCATCTGGACAGAGTTACTTTGGAAACTGAAGTCCCTAGTCTGTTGTCCAAAAAGGTGACAAAAAGTTGATCAGATTTTCTAAAATCTTTTGTTCTATGTAAATAGAAACGTAATTGTCTGTGGACATCCAGCCGATGAAACTTAAATTCTGCCTTGTTACAGAATTCAGGGAAAAACACAGGCAACTCAACAGACTGGTTGAGGTTGACCACTGAAGCAACCTTAGGCATAAAGGAAGGATTAGGTCTTAGCAAAACCCTATCCTTGTGAAATATCAAGTAAGGGGGCCGGACTGATAAAGCTTGGAGTTCAGAGACCCGCCTAGCCGAAGTGATGGCTATCAAAAACAGTGTCTTCCAAGACAAAAAGTTTAGGTCACAGGTTGCTGTAGGCTCAAAAGGAGGTGAAGTAAGCTGCTGTAGCACAAAATTAAGGTCCCATGGCATAACAGGATCAAAGATCGGAGGTTGAAGAAGCATAGTCCCTTTGAGAAAGGCCCTACAAAGTCTATGCGCCATTAGATTGGGTTCATTAGCAACATGAAAAGTAGAAATGGCTGCCAACTGTACTTTAATAGTTGCCGCAGCAGATCCCTGACTAAACAGTTGGGATAGAAACTCTAAAATTGATGAGATGGGAGCTGTATAGGGATCAATCTGTCTTTCTTGAGCCCAAATGGAGAATCTCTTCCACTTACTGGAATAAATCTTCCTAGTAGAAGGCTTGTGGGGGGAAGACAGAATATGAACCACCTCCGGTGAAAAATCATGAAGCCTGACTAGGGACGGAACTGGAGCAGCCATGCTGTCAACCTAAGGGTTTGGATGGATGGGTGGAACTGCCCTGACATATGAGTCAACAGATCAGGCTCTGGGTCCAGAATCCACGGCTCATCCATTAGATAAGGGTGAAGAAAAGGAAACCAGATCTGACAAGGCCAGTGTGGAGCAATCAGTATCATTTTGCTTCCCAAAGACTGTGCTTTCTGAATAACCTTTGTTATCAGGGGAATTGGAGGGAAGGAATAGAGAAGACCAGAGAGCCAATCGTGAACTAGAGCGTCCCTGGGTGTTTCCCCTTCTGGAGGAATAAGGGTGAAGTAGCTGCTGCATTTGGCATTGAGGGGGCTGGCAAATAGATCACAGCAAGGCTGACCCCATCTGCGGAAAATCCGTTCCACCACCTGTTCCTTCAGGGAACTCGTGAGGCATCAGAATAGCTCTGCTCAGCCTGTCGGCAATCATGTTGGACTTCCCCGGAATGTACGTTGCCACTAGAAAGTGCTGGGAAGATACTGCCCACTGCCACACTCGAAGAGCCTCTCTGCAAAGGGGATATGACCTGGTTCCTCCCTGGTCACAGTGGCAATCGGAGGAGAAAGAATGAAAGGCATACCCGTGTTGAGATTGCTGGTCTGAAGCCACCAGCGCAGATCCTGCTTGCACCTGTCGGTTATTACAATAAGATGGGATAGAGGAAGGTACTGAAGATACCATTGGGCAAAAAGTAGCCACTGAATAATCCTCATATGAAGTCTTGCAAGAAGGACTAGCATAATCGTGGCAGCCATGGTACCTAACAGCTGGAGGACCACTTTTGCCTTGACCTTCTTCAGTGGTAGTATAGCGAAGACTTGTTGCTGTAAAACCTGAATTCTCTCTTCTGGCAGGAAAACCTTCATGAGCAGTGTGTCTAATTCATCGCCGATAAAGGTGACACGCTGCGAGGGCAACAATGCAGACTTTTTCCAATTCAAGGTGATTCCCAGACTTTGGCACAGTGCAATAGTGGTGTCCCTGGTCTGTAGTAGTAGATGCCTGGTGGTGGCAGACAGGAGTCAGTCGTCCAGGTACGGAAACACTTGGAATCCCATACGTCTCAAGTGAGCCGTTACCACTGCCATGCATTTGGTGAACACCGTTGGGGCTGTGGTGAGACCAAAGGGCAGGGAGCGAAACTGAAAATGACTGGCTCCCAGCCGGAAGCGTAGGTGACTTCTGGATGCCCTGTCCATTTTTATATGGTAGCAAGCATCCTTGAGGTTGATGGAGCACATCCACACATCTTTCCCTAATAACGGCAGAATTGACTGTAACGTGACCATGCAGAACTTGGACCTCTCTACATGAAGGTTCAAAAGGCTGAGATCCAAAATGAGTCTCAGGTCCCCTGTTCTTTTCGGCACCAAAAATAATCTGGAGTAAGTCCCTAATCTTACTTGGTCTGTTGGAAATGGCTGGATGGCTCCTTTTAACAGCAACTTTTGAACTTCTAAGGTTGCGGAATCCCTTTGACTGGGTGGAATGTCTGGGATTCTTTTGTTTCGAGGAGGAGATGAAATAAAAGGAATGTGATAACCTCTGGAGATTATCTCTAATACCCACTCATCTTGGGTGATGTCTCACCAGGCTTCTGGGTATAGAGAAATGCGACCCCCGATTGGCTCCAGTGACACACAGTCGGGCCTCCTCTCAGGAGCGCTGGTAGGGGGAGCCATGAAAGGAATCCCGGCCCCCCTGGTTATGCAGGCCTCCTCTGCCTAGAGAGCGGCGGCTACCAGAATTTCCACCCCCTCCTCTGCCTCTGGTGGGGGAATCACTCTGTGCATTGTGAAAAAAACCTCTGCAATTTTCTGAACCACATTTTCACACCCTTCTGGCCCTTGGGATAAGGTCTAGAAGGCATGGAAAAATGGACTCCCATGGCAGACAGGGTTTTTCCTTCCTGCTCGCACCTAGTGAGAGTATCCTTCACCTTGGTTCCAAATAAAGATGAACCATCAAAGGGCGCATTGGTGAAGGTAGACTTGAAGGCCTCCACAAAGTTGCACAGGCGCATCCAGGGGTGTCTCCTAAGAGAAACTCCAGAACCCGCAGCCCTGCTCGCTCCATCGGCTGCGTACGAGATCAGCCTCATGGAGAAGTTAGCAATAGAATTTAGGGTAGACATCTGTGCATTGACTTTCTGAGCCACAGTATCAGAAATGTTACCCTGTAGAGAATCTCCCAACTCCCTTAGGAGATCTCTTTGGAGCCGTGTAAAATGCGATAAGTAGTTCAGTGACCACAGTGTAAAGGCCGCTGAAGAGAACACATGCTTCCCATATCTGTCCATAGCCCTGGACTCCTTGTTAGGGGGATGGACGGTAGATGAAGTTTCTGAAAGTTTCTTCTTGGTGGCTACTGCCACTACCATGCCATCTACTGGAACGCCTTTTGTAAGAAATTCTTTATCAGGGGGAGTGGACAAAAACTTGTTGGGTCTCCTAGGGACTGGTTCCACAGTGTCCGGAGTTTCCCACACCTTTCGACAAATGAGGTCCAGGAGCTCATCGAACGGGGGAAAAACCCAAGAGGCGGACGGTTGGGAACCAAAGGCCTACAGCGACTCCTCCTCAGAAGGGGCTTTAGATGGCCAGTCGCCTCTCTGTCTGAGTATTTCCAAGATATCTGAAAAAAGATATTGTCAGAAGATGACTTAGGGGACCCCTCTGACTCCTCAAGATCAGTGTCAGATGTGAGGGACTCATCTTGGGAGTCAATGTGCTTCCTCTTGCACACTCTCTTTCTGGGTGGCTCCTCAGGTAAAAAAACCCGGGGAGGCTTCAGAAAGTTGGGGATCACTCATGGAGGTATCATGAGGCCTTAGGTCTCCGCTGTCCTTAGATAGAGGGTGATCTGATACTGATATCGGTGCTGGAGGGGTAAGAGTGTTGGTACCGTAGGATGCAGCTGACGACCTGGCCAGCACACTCCTCATGACCTCGAAAGCTGATCCCCCCGGCTCCGAAGGTCGACTAACTGCAGAAGACAAACTCTGAGCCGAGGAAATAAGGTTCGAAGCCAATGTCGGGTCCACGCTCACCAGAGCCGAAGCGCCGAGAGGAAGGCTCGAAGCCGAAGAAGATCGACCCGATAACTCCCTCTCGGCTCCGACCGGCAAGCTCTGGACCCTGGACCCCGTGGACAGCGCCGACAAAGTCGGAGCGGAGATCGGAGCAGAAATGCCAGAAGGGGCAACTGGAGCTGATCTCGAGGCATCAGGCGGAACCAACAGCTCTGGCTCCGAAGAAAGGTCCGGAGGAGGAAAAGCCAAAGATGAAGGGGGGACGGGCTCCGGACCTAAAAGCAATTTAGCCAGCACCAATGACTGAAGCAGTTTGTTCACCACTCTATCGACATCATCATCGGAAAGCGTCCTGGAGGATCTAGAGGACATGGTTGGGGATCTGGATCTCCCTATAGAGGGAGACCGGTTGAAAAACTGGAGACCAGCTCCGAACTGACACATCTGACCTTGTCTCCAATAAACCTGGAGCCAATGTAGACATCATCGAAGCACTGTCTTCTATCGGCTCTGAAGCCAGTGGAGCCAAAGAAGCAATAGTAGCCTTAATAATTTCCTCCGGTGGCTCCGAGGAGACTGATGGACCTAGAGAGCGCTTCTCAGATGATATTTTTATCCAACTTTTTATCTGATTTGGAAGGAGAGGACTTGGAACTGGAGGATCTCTTCAAATCCTCTTCAAAGGATGGTTTGAGCAATCCTCTCAAAATCAGCTTGTTCTTCCTCTCTTGTAGCATGCGGGGGCTGAAAGCATGACAGAACAAGCAGGATTCCTGTAAATGAATAGCCCCCAGGCAATACACACATACAGAATGCCCATCTGTCAAACACATTTTGTTGTTACACTTAACACACTTTTTGAAGCCCGAAGGCCTGTGCTCTTTAGACTCCTTGGACATGTTGAAACAAGAACACACACACACACACACACACACACACACACACACACACACACACACACACACACACACACACACAGGGGAAAAATGGCAGGGGCACCTTCACCACAGAAAACAAGAAGCGTGGGAAACTAGAGCCTCTAACTCAAATGGCCTAGAGACCGTGAGGTAACCACAGGGAGGACTAGGTCCTCTAAGTTAAATGTGCCTAGCCCAGGAAAAACTAACAGGGGTACAACCAACAGTCACACCACATGAATAACACTGCCAAGGGGGGTTAAACTGGTAAACAATTAGAACAAGAACAACAGGAAAAAAACAGGGGAGGACTAGGTCCTCTAACTGAAACGGGCCTAGCCCATAAACACCAGGTAAAACAGGATACCGGAAAAGTTCACTAAACTGCTAAAAGTAAAAACACACATGCGCAAGCTATTAAAATAGCTTTTGGAGCTAGTAAATTGAACAAATAGTAGAAAAATTGTAATTAGCTACGGCCAAGAGCGAGACCACATCTGAGCTGTATGAGCGGCAAACGAGATCTGAGAAATAGGCGCATTGCAGCATGGGATACCTCTTAGCCACGAGCCAATTGAAGACTTCGAGCTTGAGTATGGCTGAGTCGGAGCCGAGGTTCGGCTCCGAAATCACGGGTAAGAATGTAGGCGAGATTGGACTACATAACATAGCCTGTTTTTTGGTTAATGTTGAATAGCCTCAGTAGGGGGGGTTGGCAATTCATGTTTCAAGCTGTCCAGTAGGCAGTCTAGTATGTTATCTGATCCCAAAGGCATACTGTCCTTGGCCTTAGGTTGTGCCTTAAGAACTTGTTCTTGGGAGATTTGAGGAAGGGGTAGATGTGTGCATTTGATGTCAGAATATTGGTGGAAAATGAGGGTGAAGTTGCAACTGAATTTGCCTGCTAGTAGATTGGCTATGTTCTCTGGGTCAGAGTATGTTATATAATTGACTATTAGCTCTGTGCAGTGTTGACAATTGTTTCTGAGATTTCTAACATAGTTAAAGAAGGCTTTTTTGAATGTTGTATTGTATTTATTTCTGAAGAGTAGAGATGCATCTATGCAACTATTTACTTGTGCATAGAACTTGGAAGTAAAAGATTCTGCATAGGCAGTGGGATTGCTGAGATGGAAAAGGCTTTTGAATTTAGTCAGGTCATCACTCAGTTTCAGTAGATTAACCTTTGCATAGTCACTGAATACTGAGGTATTGGACAATGCTTCTGGCTTCTGTCTTAAGGTGAATATGACTGACTTGTGGTCTGATTTGACCAGGGAGGAGGTCACAATAAGCAGGGAGCAGAGCTGTCCCATATTGATAAGGGTCAAGTCCAGGATTTTATCTGCTCTAGTTGGGGAGTGGCCTAACTGGTCCATGATGTCCGTATTTATGAAGTCCAGAAATCTCTGGGCATATATGTATGTCTCCTGGTTGACAGCGGGATAGTTAAAGTCTCCTAGGAGAATGGTGTTTAGCTTAATACATATGGACTTTATACTGGTTAGGTAAGAAGTATGGGCCAAGAGGGTCATAGAGGATGTTCTGTAGTTAGTTATGATGTGATTAAGGGTTTTGATCATAGTAAGATGGACATGAAGGAGTTTCAAGTCATTATATTGTCCAATGAGTGTGGAGGTGAGAATAAAGAGACACCTCTGCATTTAGTGCCTCCTTCTAATGCAGTGGGTCTGTACAAGTGGTAGATATTGAAGCTATTCACTGATGCAGTGCTTTCACTGTTCATGAACGAGGCCTCTGCACTGATACATGTCTCTATGTTTTCCATGTTAAGGAGTGCCTTTAGGGTGTGGAGTTTTTTTGTTAAGGCTCCTAGCATTGAGCAACGATATCTTAATGTTGCCCTGATTCTGTTTAGTTATGTTGGAAGTTTTAGAAGACTGACTTTGCTTAAAATGGCACAGTGGTTAGGAGGATAAAGCTTTAGCTAATATACGGAAGCTTTGGGGGACAAAGTGCAGGCTCCTCCTGACAAAATAGTTTGGAGTGTCTACTATCTCTTCCCAACCTTATATATTCTGCACCCCCTTAGAATGACACCAGAATTTAAGCCAGTAATTGAACTCAATTATCTTTTGATCATATTGTAGCATCATTCTTACTGATGGTAGAAAACTGCTAAAGGCTAGATTCATATCTGCCTCAGACACATATTTCGAGAGCTCTATCATGTCTCTCTTCATACAGTCCAGGGAGGTATTATTTACATTCACATGCACAATGGCTGTGCCATATGTGTACTTGTGGGACAAGGGCTTGAGCACTTGCATGATGTGGTGAAATTTGGTGCCTTTTAGGCAAATGAACGTAACCCTCTCTTTGCACAGCCTGGTGAGGGGTGCAGTGGTGTCTCATTATGAAGTCACCTATGACAAGGATATTGGTATGTGTGGTGGTTTGCCTTAATGACTTTTGGTCTCAGTCTATGTAACTCACAGATGTATATTTCATGGTGGGTGCTGCCTATGATGTACATTTCTGAGGTTGCTGAGGATACTTATTTCTTGAGTTATATTTAGAAGGCTTCTGTGGGTTAAGTGGGTTACTTCTAAGACCCTCAGCATATGTAGGTCTGTGTGCTTGGTCTGAGGTATTTCAGACTGGTTCAGTGTGGGCAACCTTGTGATTTGTAGTGACTTTATGTTGAGAACCTTGCCTCCAATAACAGGCAAGATTCATTAGGTACAGGTGTCATAGTCTTCCACTGTTCAATAGAGACTACATCAAGGCAGTTGCATGTTAATAAACCTTGAAAGTTAACTATTTTTACAGGTTATTTCAAAAGAGTTTAACAAGTAATTACAACTCATTTTTAATAACTGTTTTCATTTTCATAATTTGAAACTATTCTACACATATAAGGGATTTTAGTCTTCATAACCAAATTCAAACATATGTGGCTATTAAGGAGGCACTGCTCTCAGATACTACAAATTTCAGTATTTATTTTGTCTGCAGCCAAAATATAACATCAAAAACAACAAGGCAATTGTGCTTCCAGTTAGCCAACATATTCAAGTTGTTTGCTTTTCCAGATATGAACCACAGTGACTATTTAGGAAATACTGATAATTGCAATTCCCATGCTCCATGTGGCAGACGCTGCACTTAGCAAGGTTGAAGGTCATGACCCATCTGCTTGTTAAATTGAAAAACTATGTTCAGGTCATTTTGTATGTTTTCCTCACCATTCTGTTCCTTTTCTTGTAGTATGGCTTTCAGTGTTAAGATAATGAGCTGCAAATAAGCCACATTCTCATGAACACAGTCTTATTTCCACCATCCCCACATGCACCTTATGCAGTTGCAATTTACTTAACTAAGACATTGCTTCCAGAATACACTTGTAGAGTGGTATCTGTACCTAATTAATCTTATTTATTATAAAGCAATATAATAAAAAAAAAACATGAATTAAATCCTCAGCATTAGTCACCATTTCCCCAACAAGGCATTACCTGTTAACACAAATATGTAATTGATAATAATTCAAGTAATATCTAAAAATTGTATGCTGAACAAAAGGCCAATGGCTGAATTTTGCAATACTAAACTTGGGACAGTGCCTTTATCACAAAGGTAACCTTTTCCAGGATTTTACTGATTCTGTTAGATAGCTTGTTGGAGCTAATACTGAAACAGTTGGAACAGACCAGTTTATAAAGAACGTCTTGGTGAAGGACCACCTCTAGAATCTGCTGGTGATTAACACAGGTAATGTACATATGGTTAATTATCTACGGCCTAATAGAATTATCCTTGTAAAAAGCATATACTTGCAATGGTAGAGTGGACTGCTGAACTTCTGAATGTCACACAGTTTCTGATCCTGAGCCTGCATAATTACCCTATTAGTTTCACTACCACCAGAAGAATGATGGGCCTGTAGTTGTCAAGCTTAGTCCTACAGACTAAGGCTACACAAGAGTGTGTGTGTGTGTGTGTGTGTGTGTGTGTGTGTGTGTGTGTGTGTGTGTGTGTGTGTGTGTGTGTGTGTGTCACCTGCTGATAAATGCAGGACTATAGTGTACATGGCCCAGGGTTCTAGTACAGGTTGTGCTGCCTTTGACATTTAAAGAAATCCCAATTCCTCTGAACCACACGCTCCACAGACCTCAGCCTCATTACCACAATCAACAGAACATGCAGGAGGGACAGGTTCATAACCCAGAGACTCTCCATGCTATGGAATAGACTTCCCATACATGTTAAGCAGAGCACCTCACTGGCCCTCTTCAAGAGAAATCTTGACAAGTGGATGGGAAATAGAAAATTCACCTCGGGGATCACTCCATTGGCTCTACTCAAAAGAGGAACTGAAAACCAAGGTAACGTGGTATGATGCCAGGGTAATCCTATGGGCTAGGCTTGTAAAGGCTCCAAGGCTATTAACCTAGTACACACCTATGAACCTTTGAACCTATACCATTTGGGAGTATTAACATTTGCCATATTGCACCACTTTAATCATAGTCTTTCTGAGACATTTAATTGTGTGAATGGTTGAGGCAGAAACTTTATCACTACCAGTTCTTTCATTACTTTTGGATAAAAGTCATTCAGCTGGCACTGCAAGTTTTAATTTAATACATTTATTTTTTAAATCTTAGACAGAATTGAGTATATCACTTGGAGTCGTGAAAGCTTGTCTTGGAATTAGGTTGGTCTGATGGGCAGGAGAATTAGACGAGAATCCCTAATGTTACCAACTGTAAGAATACCCAATGAAGAATTGAGTCTCATTTTGGTAAGGTGACTTTAAGAAGAACAGCTGATCTGATCAGTGAACTTTTGGTAGATGTACAATTATGTAACTAAACTTGCCATAACAGCAGATAATCAAATGATCGATGTTGCAGTAGCCTTAGCAATATGGGTTATGCCTCACACAGGATATAACAGCCGGCCAGCTTCTAAAGCTTCAGGGCACCTTCCATGTTCCCAGATGCTCAAGCAGAGATGGAGAAAATCTGTGGTATGGAAGCAAAGCCATTCAGAGCTTTCATGCCACCTGAATGAGAGAGGCTAGTGCCATGAAACAGGCCAATGTTATACAAATAAAATGCAATGTTCACACCCTTACAACAACAACAAATTTAGGGGGATGGATGGATGGATGGATGGAGCAAATACTGCATCAGTGATCATTTGAATACCAGCTGTTATGGTAAGTTTACTTAAACAGATTTACAACAACATTTGATCACTGCTGCAGTAGAATACCATAGCTTACAAGGCCTGGAAAGAGGAAGGATGAGCGTCAAGGAGACTTTGGAGAATGGTCCTAGCAAACCTTGTTCTAGAAGGAGTCTAGTTTGTAGTGCTTTGTCAAAGTATGTGCAGTGGACAAAGCTGCTGCCTGTAAAATACCTCTACAGACCACTCCTTTCAAAACAGTCACTGATGAAGCCAAGGTCTTGGTAGAATGTTCTTTGACCCTATCTGGAATTGAGTTGTTATGATGGGAATATCAAAAGTAGACAGCATGGGACAACCATTTGGAATAGTGTACTTTGACACAAGTTGTCCTTCTATCGTACCGTCATAAGAAATGAATAACTGAGTAAAATTTCTGTCAGGATAGTACCAGAGTTGTCTGTGGACTGCCACAGTAAGAAGAATCCTCTCTCTCTCATTTTAGATTATGGAAAGAACACAGGGAGATTAATACCTTGGTTCAAAGTAAACTGAGATACCACTTTAGGGCTTAGTTCTCAAAGAAACCTATCTTTGTGGAAAGTGAGATAAAGCTGACCCATCATGAGAACTTGCAACTCAGTCACTCTTCTTGTAGAAGTCAGAGCAATCAGCAAAATTGTTTTCCATGCTAAGAATCTCAAATCAACCTGATGAACTGGTTTAAATGGAGTAAGAGTTCACCCCCCCCCCAAAAAAAAATTCAGATCCCAAAGGAAACACCCATTTTCTAGGTGGATGCAGAACCCCTTACAACAACATCATGACATGGGCTTCATGGGCAGATATGCTGAAATGGCTGACACAGAAGTAAGAAAGCAGATGATAATACTTCTCAGAAATATTGCAGAACCAAATAGTAGCCTTAAAATTGTCTTGGTTCTTATTTTGATGCCAACTAGAAAATCTTTTCCATTTATTAATATATGATTTCCTGGCATCAAGTTTATTTGCTCTCTTTACTACCGACTGCACTTCCTCAAAAAATAGGTGCCTAAAAGGTATTAAGATTCTATCATCCAGGGAGTTAGGTGAAGTTCTTCCAAGCTGCAGTGTATCAGACAATCTCAGTCTTCTGTGAGTAGGTCCAGTCTGTGAGTAAGCTTGTAGTAATTGTCCTAGGCCATTTCTAAAACAAGGGAGAACTACTGCTCCCTGTAATAGAAGGAAGTCACCATAATGATCTTTGGAAAGTCTTTTTGAATCTTCAGAATGACTCTGGAAATTAGTGGAAAGGGAGAAAAGGCATACAGGAATATTCTTGTCCAAGGAAAAAAATGCATCTCTTTTCCAGGCCTTCTTATAAGAAGTCCTGGAGTAGAATTTTACTAGTTGTCTGTTGTGAATGTAGGCATAAAAATCTACCTGTGGCACATTGCTATATCCCAGGCTACCATGGCTATCTTGCACAGAGGATAAGGTCTGTAACTCCCCTGTTTATTTATGTACCACATCACCGGAGTGCTGTTTGTAATCACTTGCAGCTGCTCTGAGGACCACAAATGACTGAGTACATTTATAACTCCCAACATCTCTTCTATAGTTTTTTGTTTTGGTCTGCATTTTTTGTTCTGAATACCCTGCACTTTTACCTCCACAGACATGGCTCCCCAAACAAAGTCTGAGGCATCTTTTGTTAAAGACTGAGTTAGGTCTGTAAGAGAGAATGGGAAACTTGGATTAAGATAAAACTGGTCTCTCCACCAAACTAATTTCCTTTTTACACATCCCAAAAAGTACAGTTGTGTACACTTACCATAAATGTAGACGTTCAAGTGTATTCACTGTTGCAGTCATCACATGTGGGTTATCTGCTTGCAGTAGCCCTCAGTTGGCATGATTAACAAAGTCTTGGGTCCTATGTTGGTTGCTGTCTCTTCTTCCGTGACGTCAGGTCATCAGGGGTATAAAACATGCAGCCAATGTCATTACATCAGTTTTTCTTGCCCCATATGTCAGGTGTCCCCCTAATGGGAAGCAATTAAATTTATAAATATACATGGTTATACCTCCAACAAAAAAGCAAATACACCAAAAAGCTTTTAAGCATTGTAAAGGAGAGAAGAGGTATAGCCAAAAGAAGTCAGGGGGCTGGAGGGAGGGTAACCAGGACTGCAACAGTGAATACACTTGAACATTTACATTTATGGTAAGTGTACACAATTGTACTATGTTCTTCGTGTTTCACTGTTGCAGTCATTACATTTGGGTAGATTCCCAAAGCTAAGGATTGGAGGATGAATTTAGATAGCATTAGGACCAGCTATAAGGCCCTGCAAGACTACAGTGGCAAAGTCAGCTCTGGATTTAGAGAAAATTGGCAAATGGTAATGCTTGGTGAAAGTATGTACAGAACTCCAGGTAGCAGCTTCTAGGATGTATATATATCCAAAAATACACCGAGGTACCACACAATAGCGTCTTTATTACACAAAAAATAAGAACAGTGGTGAGCGCTTTCGCAAAACTAATTGTTTCATCAGATCTGATGAAGCAATTTGTTTTGCGAAAGCGCTCACCACTGTTCTTATTTTTTGTGTAATAAAGACGCTATTGTGTGGTACCTCGGTGTATTTTTGGTTATATATAGTTCTGGTTTTGTGCACTTGGGTTTTACCTGAAGCCGTTTCTCTTTTTATACATATTTAGCTTCTAGGATGTCCCTGGTAGGTACGCCTCCGAGAAAGGCTGTAGAGGTAGATGCAGCCCTGGCTGAGTGGGGACTGATCCCCTGTGGGATAGGTTTTCCATGGTGCTTATAGCAGAAATGAATGCAATGGCCTATCCATTTGGAGATGGTTTGCTTTGAAATAGCCTTCCCCTCTGTCCCTACAGCAAATGTCACCAGCAGTTGTTCAGATTTCCTTTGAGGTTTAGTCCTGTCCAAGTAGAATCTAAGTTGTCTGTGCACATCTAAGGAGTGCAGTATCCATTCCCCTTTGTTCTGTGGATTAGGAAAGAAGGTTGGCAAATGAATGGACTGATTAAGGGCCACAGTGGATACCACCTTTGGTATGAAAGAGGGATTGGTCCTGAGGGACACCCTGTCCGCATGAAAAATTATGAAAGGCTCCACTGCCATAAGGGTATTCAGATACCATTCTTGCTGAAGTGATTGCTAAAAGGAAAGCTGTTTTCCAAGAAAGGAATTTTAAATCTGCCGTAGCAGCTGGCTCGAAAGGAGGAAGGGTGAGTTTCTCCAATACAAAGTTAAGGTCCCAGGCTGGAGTTGGAGCTCTCCTGGGTGGTCTTAATTTTTTCTGGCCCCTCTGAGGAACTGCTTGAGCAGTGGATGAGAGAAGAGGGGAGGTTCTGTGTTATAATGAGCTGAAATGGCTGAGGCGTGAATTTTTATAGAGGAAAAGGACAGGCCCTTGTGAAGCATCTCAGTTAAGTATTGTAAAATCTGAGGTAAATTGGGTACTGCTGTGCTCATCCCTTGAGAATGGTTCCAGGAACAGAATCTTTTCCATTTTTCAGCATAAGATTTTCTTGTACTAGGCCTCCTTGCCCCTAAAATGATATTCATCACTGGTTTACTGAGGGATGGTAAAGGAGAGATTAGATAATTAGCCAGGTTGCTAGGTTCAGTGTTTGAGGCTGAGGGTGCAGAATCTGGTTCTCCTGCTGAGACAGCAGGATAGGAGTCTGAGTCAGGTGCCATGGGGCCAACAGTGACACACTACACAGGAGGGGGTACCAGTGTTGGTGTGGCCAGTCTGGTGCAATCAAAATCGTCCTTGGTTTGGCTTGTTTGATCTTTAGTAGTACTTTGGAAAGCAGAGGCAGAGGAAGAAAGGCATAAACTGTTAGGTTTTTCCAGCTGAAGGACAGAGCATCCACTTTCCAAGCTTGTCTGTGGAGAGTCCTTATGCAAAATCTTTCCAATTGATAGTTCTGGAGGGAGGCAAACAGGTCTATATCTGGGCTCCCCCATGTGCTTGTCAACATGTTGAAACTCCTTGGTTCCAGTTTCCACTCGTGTGAGTCCATGAGATTTCTGCTTAGTCTGTCTGCCAGTGAATTTAGTTTTCCTGGCAGGAACTGAGCTTGTAGATGCACTTGGTAGCTCAAGGCTGTGTTCCACAATGCCATGGCTAGTCTGCAGAGGGAGTAAGAATGTGTATCCCCCTGCTTGTTTATGTACCACATAACAGTGGTGTTGTCTGTCTTTACCATTATTTGTCCTGGAAGAATGTGGTCCTCGAAGGCTGTCAAAGCATTCTGTACAGCTAACATTTCTTTTAGATTGATGTGCAGGTGCATTTGACTTGGGTTCCATTTGCCCTGAATGCACTTCCCTGCCAGCTTCGCCAACCCCCATGCACAGTCTGATACATCTGTTGTTAGGGTTTGGGCGCGGCAGGGGGTACTGTGAATGGTAGTCCCTTGTTTTGGTGGCAGGCCTCTGCCCACCAAAGGAACTCTAGGTATGGTACTGGACAAGGGGAGGTTTTTACTTGATATAATCAGCAACTAACCTAGCCTGCAATGCTGCCCTCTGCCCAAACCAGATGCTCACTGAGCAGTGATGGTCCTGGATGCTATGATAAGGTAATGCAGTCTTAAACAGTCCTAAATAAATGTGTAAGTGTTGCTCACCATGCTCACTAGTTGCCTGGTGAGTACTGTGGGACTGAGGTAAAGTTCTGAGGTAGTTTTAAAAGGAAATTTCAACTTCTGGGATTTGCATATATACAAGGCACCACTAACCACCTCAGTGTGAAGAGCAGCTTCATGAAATGTAAGGCTTAAATATACTCAGAAAAAAACAAGTTTAACACTAAGTAGGCCCACAGGACAATCAGGTAAGCACACAATGAGATTTCTACCAGTAATTCCCAACTCAGATGAGTGAAATCATCCCTCTTCTGATACAAGAGTGCAGACCTAGACCCTCTAAATGTAAAATGACTGGTTTGGAGCCCAAATGTTGAGGAATAACAAACAGATGTCTGGAACTAACCTAACAATTCACTAGATAAACTATAATTAATATAGAACGGCTGCCCTTAGCAGTTGGAAACACAGCCTGAACTTTGAAAAGGTGCAGATGAACAATTGAATATCACAGTAAACCTTCACAGTAAATGAAAATAAACAAGGCAAATGCAAAAACTTTACTTAGATTTATTTTTTTAGGCTTGGATGGCTTCAGCTGCTTGCAAAATTAGTGTTTGGGGCTCTCAGTGGAGCCCGAAACACTAGGCTACTAAGCAAACACACTTCCTAGGACTCTCAACATAGGGGACTCCACTATAAGATACACTGATGCCACTCTTATCAGGTTAAACAAGGAGCTGCTTATATGGAGCCAGAATCCACCAAATTATGCATGCACTCAAGTCATTATACCACAGGTACCAGTATGATTCCATCATAGTCCATGTAGTTGTAAAAGATCTGAGATGTAACTACCTGGACTATATGAAGAGAGACATTATGGAGCTTTCAGACTGTGTGTCTCAGGCTGGTATGAGCCTGGAACTGAGCATCATATTACCATCACTGAGGATGATGTCACAATATAAGCAAAAAATGATTGATTTTCACAACTGGCTGTCTTTCTGGTGTCATTCTAAGGGGAACCAATATTTGTCATTTTGGGAGGACATGGACAACAGACCACATTGCTTTGCCAATGATGATCTGCACCTTAGACCTCTAGGCTCTCAAATACTGGCTAAGCCTTTGTCTGCCTCCATAGAGCCTTTTTTAGATAATGCCAAACGGACAAACCTACCAACACAGCAAAATTAACTCAACAGAACCTCAAGATGATACTGCTCAATGCTAGGAGCCTAAATAAAAAAAAACTACACTCCCTCCAAGCCTTCATCACACTTGAGAATACTGATATCTGTGTAGTTACCCAGACATGATTTAAAGCAGCAGACAGTACCCAAGCAGTGCAAGGTTTCAGTGCATTCCACACTTTTAGACCAGCAGCTGCACAGACAAGAGTTAGAGGTGGCGGTGTCTCAATATACATCAGTGACAATCATACCTCTAGGATGAACAAACAAGATGATGTGTTTGAGTTCCTCCATATGCAGATCACCATAGACAACATTCTTTACTATAGCCTAGTCAGCTATAGGTCACCCTCCATGTCCCAAGAAGCTCACAATGCACACTTAGACCTATTGAAGACATTTATCATTCAACCTAACACCCTACTCATGGGAGACTTTATAGGTTTATAGGTGTGTACTAGGCTAATGGCCCTGGAGCCTTTACAAGCCTAGCCCATAGGATTACCCCGGCATCATGCCACCCAACCTTAGTTCCCAGTGCCTCTGTCAAGTAGAGCCATTGGAGTGATCCCCAGGGTGAATTTTCTATTTTCCATCCACTCATCAAGATTTCTCTTGAAGAGGGCCAGTGAGGCAATCTGCTTGACATGTAGGGGAAGTCTATTCCATAGCATGGACAGTCTCTGGGTTATGAACCTGTCCCTCCAGCTTGTTCTGTTGATTGTGGTAATGAGGTTGAGGTCTCTGGAGCATGTAGTGTAGAGGGATTGGGATTTCTTTAGATGTAGCATTTCTAGCAGATCTGGGTCAGACATGGCTTTGTAAGTCAAGCAGAGATTGCCTCTAATTAGGTGATATGAGACAGAAAATAGTTGGAGATTTTTGAGTCTGTCCATATAGGACAAGTGTTTAAGGCCTAAGATCCTCTTTGTGAGATATTTTTACGGCCTTTCCAGTTGCTGTAGGTGTCTAGTGAGGCACATGCCAAATGGGGCATTGTACTTGATGATTGGCCTAATTAGGGAAGAATAGAGGGAGACAATGACCTCTTTCTTCCTGGATACAAAACCCTTAGTAATGAAATGTGCCACATAGAAGGACTTTCTGACCACAGTGGCAATATGGTGGTCAAAAGAGAGTTTGCTGTCAGCCTGTGTTCCCAGATCTCTTATGATGCATTCTGTGTTCAGTGATCGATGTGGTAATTCATGGGAATTGGGTTTTTCCCAAAGGGAATGATGACACATTTTTGGCATTGAGCTTAAGGCCATGGTTCTGACACCAGTCATTGGTCTCAATGAAGCCTTTCTGTAGGATATCAACATCACTTGGGGAGTTAATTATGACTCCCAACTTGCAATCATCTGTAAACTTTGTCAACCAGAGTCCCTTTGTGTTGGCCTGGACTTCAGAGAAGTAGATACCAAACAGGAGAGGACCCAAGACTGAACCCTGTGGGACTCCACTCGTGACTGGTCGGCAGTCTGACTTGGAGTCAGCTACTTTCACACTGTGGGTTCTACCTGTGAGCTAGTTTGCAACCCACCTAGTGATATAGGGGTTGATGCCTAGCTTAGTGAGTTTTTCTATGATTCCTGACTGGGGAATGGTATCAAAGGCCTTGGCCAGATCAAGGTAGGCTGTATGAACCACCTTGCCTTCATCCACAGCTCTGGTGACTGACTCAAGGAAGTTGACCAGGTTGAGCAGACATGATCTACTCTTCACAAAACCAAACTGTGTGGGATCCAGAGTTTGGAGGTTCCCTATATCTTTGTTTATTAGGTCCATGATGATGCATTCCATAGCTTTGCATATCAGACTTGTCAGGCTAATGGGGCGATAGTTCCCAGGGTCTGTAGTTGCTCCTCCTTTGTGGAGAGGGATGACTGTAGCAGTGCGCCATTCAGTAGGGACAAAGCCTGAAGTGAGGCTGTGATTGAACAGGGCACACAGGTGAGGTGCCAGTTCACTCTGTAGTTCATGTAGAACAAAGCCAGGGATATTGTTAGGTCCCATAGAAGCTGTATTCTTGGCCTTAGACAGTGCTGTTTTAACCTGTGCAGCAGTAATACTGGGTGTCTGGCAATCTACTTGTATTGTGATTGGTCCTTTGGTGGGGGACAGAGGGGTAAAGTTAGCACTGAATCTGTCGGCCAGTATGTTGGCAATATCTGTTGGCTTGGTATAGGAGGTGCCATTGTGCAACAGCTCCGAGCAAGTCTAGGTATTGCCGTGGAGATTCTTTACATAGAAGGCTTTGTGGTTGTCTTTACTATCTGCTGCAATTCTCTTTTCATAGCTAGCTTTAGAGGATTTGATGAGGGATCTCAACTTATTGTTGAGGCTGATAAGGGAGTTTTTCCAGTCTTGGGACTTCACCTTATTTCTCATCAGTTTCCTCCTTCTGTTGTAGAGTTTGTTTATGGCAGGGGACCACCAGATTGGCTTCCTTTTTTGGAGGAGAGCGTCTTGGTTCTTTTGGGTAAGGTGAGATTCATGCATTTGTGTGTGGGTTCATACAGGGCATTAGTATAGGATTCGGGGGACGATTTTACATATTCTAATGCTTAATTGTTTGAAGCACCAAAGATCGAACTTTAGTGATCGAACAATTAAATGCTTGAATATATTAAAAATAAATATTTACAAAAAAAAGAAGAAAAAGTAAAGGGTGTAAGTAGGGGGAAAGCCCCCCTGCAACCCCCACACCCCTCACTACTTAAATATACCAACTCCCGAGATCGCACTTCAGTGTGCTACAGTGCGGAAATGGAAAATTTTCCATTTCCTACGCTGTAGCACGATCTTGGAGTTGGTATATTTAAGTAGCGGGGGGTGTGGAGGTGCATGGGGGCTTGCCCTCCTGCTTACACCCTTCAGTTTTTTTTTTTTTTTTTAATTAGTTTTTTTTTTTTTTAATTTTTTTAAAATATTCAAACATTTAAATGTTAGATCACTAAAGTTGATCTTTAGTAATTCAAGCATTTAAGCATTCGAATAGACTGGGAATCAGCAGTCATGCAGCTGTTCTCCATTTGCATGGGTGCCGTGAAGTTAGCCACTTCTGTTTTTAGGAGCCCAAAGTTAGCTTTGGAGAAGTTTTTCATGGTGGCTACCTTTGCGGGGTGGGGTGGAGTGGGAGGCATATGGATTTCTAAGGTGATTAGTTTGTGGTCGGATCTAACCAGGGAGGAGTTGACTATTGGTACAGAGCAATGGTCGCCCATATTAGTAATGACCAGGTCAAGGATGTTGCTACCTCTAGTGGGGGTAAGAATGAGCTGGTCCAGGGCATTGGAATTAATGAATTCCAGGAAACATTGGGCAAGTGTATTGGTACGTGAGTAGGTTTCCCAGTTAATAGAGGGGTAGTGGAAATTGCCCAGTATGAGAGTGTTAGGTTGGATCCTAATATTCTCCAGGGTGCTTAGAAACGTGGAGTGTGAGTCTTGGGTCATGGTTGGGGACCTATAGCAGGCTATGACCTGAATCGCTGTCTTAACTAATGTTAGCTGCACCTGAAGTATCTCTGATGTGTCATGTTGGGCTACCAGTCTGGAGGTGTATGCATCCTTTATGAATATGAACACCACCGTCTTTGGAGCTTCGGTCCAAGTTTTGGGGCCGAAAGGTATGGAATGAGTTACAGCCTGGTAGTGCAGAGGTGCTATCTGCTGCTTTGAACCAGGTCTCTGTTACAGCACAAATGTCAATGTTCTCCATTTTAAGGAGTGCTTCGAGTGAGTACATTTTGAGATTTAGACTTTCAGCATTGAGCAGCATGACCCTCAGATGGCATTTGTTTGTAACTGTTACTGTGGTAATTTGGTCTTTGGACCACCTAAGAAAGGCACTATAGGGGTGGCAAGAGCCTTGGCCAGTATCTGGAAGCCCAGAGGTGACAGATGCAGGCCATCTCTGGCAAAGCATCTAGGTCTGTTAATCATGTCATCCCAGGCAGACAGATACTGGATCCACTTAGAATGACACCAGAAACTTAACCAGTTGCTGAAATTAATCATTTTCTGCTTGTACTGTGGTATCATTTTGGGTGATGGTAGTAGGCTGCTCAGGGCTAGGGTCATACCTGTCTAGGCTACATAATCTGACAGCTATTCCATGTCTCTTTTCATGTAATCCAGGGAGGTATGTCTCAGGTCATTCATTACTTACCCCTCTATAGATTGGGAATCCTATACAGCCTCATTTCTACAGGCACAGAGATTACTGGACTTCGTAAATACACATAATCTTGACGACATAGTGAATACACCCACTAGGGGCTCCTACATAATGGACCTCATGCTCACAAATATAGGAGAATGCTCCACTCCCCCCCTCCCACCCAATGTCTTGTCCTCCCTGGTAATCTCGGACCATAAAGCTGCCTCCTTCAAAATCAAAATCAACTCTGTAATCCTATTAAAACCAGTAACAGTTAAGAACTATTCCAAGGCAAATTATCTGTTATTAGGTGATGGTTTGTCAAAATTCAATGCCCCTCCAAATCCCAAGGACATGCCGGCCTATGATGAATTGCTCTAAGAAACTCTGTACAACCACATCAACGGCTGCAAACAGGCAGCTGTACCTACCAGAAGTCATCCCAGAACTAGCCCCAGAAGCAAACCATCCTGATGGCATCCCATACAGAATATACAACAAAAGGAAAAAACATATATGGCAAAAAGATGGGAGGATGGCAAAATGATTAAGGTGTTTACCTTGCAGACACAAGGTGCATGGTTTGATTCTCACATGGGGTAATTGGCTAGGCTTAAAATGGCCCACAATGGCAATTAGCCTAGTCCTAATCTATGAACCTATGAACCTAAAAATCAGGAAGGGTAATTCCCATAAAGATAAACACTCTCTCATCAAAATAAACAGGCAACTAAGAGGGCTACTTAAGTCAAGCAACACCAAGTTTGAGGTTAAGATATACTCCCAGGTGAAAGATAACCATAAGGTTTTCTACAGCTATGTCAGAAATCTCAAGGGCAGCACGCAGCAATGTGCTGAACTGAGATTAATGGTGCTACATTCATCAAGCCTGGCGATATAGGAAACTTATTAGAGGACAAATTCATTTCCAACTTTACCCTCCTCTCACCCCCAACCATCCCTCTAATAATACCCTCAAGCATAACCAGTCCAACTATAACTAAGGAGCATGTACTGGCTGCACTCACTATAGCCAAGAACATGGCCTCAACAGGGCTTAATAGCATCCCAGGATGCCTCCTGAATAGTCTAAAATACGATTTATCAGGACCCCATTATTTAACTATAGTCTTTAAACAAGCTTTGTGCCCCATGAGTGAAGGACTGCGACAGTCATTCCTCTTCATAAGGGAAGACCTTCAACAGATCGTAGAAGCTACAGACCCGTTAGTCTGACTAGTCATATTTGCAAAGCTGTGGAAAGAATTATCATGGGAATTATCAACAAGCAAGAACAAAAAATGGAGCCAGCAAATGGTGATAGAAAAATATTGTATTGAAGTTAAGGCATCACAGCAAATACAAACATACCGGTTTCGGCTGGTAAATTACACAGCCTTCATCAGTGTGTGAAAAAGTAATTGTATTTACAAGCTGTTTAAATATACATACAAAGGATATCATTGGTGGAATAATTATAAATATTCATTAAGCCCGGGGGAAAAAAGCCCACCCAACTTAATTATCCACTTTTTTTCTTTACAGTTTAAAATACCATGCCAACCAGCTTTGTTTCTCCGATCACCCTGAATTACATCAATAATAGTAAACAAAAATTTTGCAGATGGATGTGTCAAATGGGAATGTAGATCAGATTGAGAATAGCAATTCTGACACATCAAGCCAAAAATTAATTGATGACCTGAACAGGCAATTAAGGGCACTACGAGCCAATGTGTGGCATAGTAAGCTTTTCAAGGCCTATCAGGCTGCAAACATTACCCCAAGAGGGTTAAGGATACAAATTATCCCACATGTGAGTAATGCAGATGATGAATTGACCACACAGTGGTCAAAAATACAACATGAGGCCACAATGTCTTTTGTTGTCCAACTTTATAAATTTCATAATCGAGCTATAGACAAGGGGCTGTCTGAGATCATGATCTTGGCAGACAAATTGAAATGTTATGAACAAGAGCCCTCTTTTGAGGGTAAGCTCAATAGAGTGGCCCAAGATTTGAAAAAGTTTGATGCTGAACTACGCTCTCGCAAGATGAAGAAGTTCAATAGGGATCAAGAGGACTATTCTCGGGGCAACCCATTCTCTTCCCAGTCCAAACACGTGAGATTTAATAATCTACCCACTGCAGTTAAGAAAAGGAAAAGACCTAGATCTATACTGAGGAAAGCAACCATGATGGTATTTCATCTTTTGATGATACATCATCGGGGACTGATAATGAATCCCTGGCAGCAACAGGATCCCCATCACCCAAAAGAAGCTCTGGGGGTGCCCCTTTAGGAGCACATACAGACGGGGTGGGCGTAAGCACAAGAAAAATTCACAATGTACAGGGATTGTTGGAGTTGGCATTAGGGACATAAATCTATGTACTGTCAACAATATTTTGAATCTGTCTGACCATGCATTGTCTGATGTACATGTTCAGATTTTGAATAAAGGTCTAAATTTTATACCTGGTTCTATTATTTCTGAGGATGCATTTGCACAAGATTTGTCGCAATTTTGTAGATTGATTAATCTGAGAATGTTTTTTGGTCATTCTGGTCTTGACACTGATAAAGGGAAATTTACATATCACCAATCCAATTTTTCTCCCCCTATGAATGCTGTTGTTCACCAGTTTCAAAACAGTGTTCTTAAGGATATCCATTTTCTCAGTTCAGATATTGCATTAAAACATAACAACATCACCTTCAGTGAAAAACAGGCCATTTTGGAACTTCAGAAAAATAAACAGATTGTTATAACAGCAGCAGACAAGGGTGGTGCCGTAGTAGTACAAAAATGGATTGATTATGATAGGGAAGCTCGCAGTCAGTTGTCTGATGCCAGATACTACACACATATGGTTGTGGATCCTATACAAAGATTTACCAAATGTATTGAACGGTTCCTTAAGGATGCTTATGACAGGGGTGTAATTTCCAATGATACTCTACATCAACTAACAATTAAGGACTGTAATTCCCAATACATTTATTTTCTTCTGAAAATTCACAAAGATGTAACACATCCTCCTGGAAGACCTATAGTGTCTGGCAGAAAATATCTGACTGAACCCTTATCTCTGTTCTTGACCAAACATCTTAAACCTCTGTTACCATTTCTCCGTTCCAGGTTAAAAGACACAACAAGCTTTCTACAAATTATATCCGATACCCAATTGGAAGAAGATTGGCTCTTGTGCACGCTTGATGTGTGTGCTTTATATACCAATATCCCACATCAAGCCGGCCTTAAGGCTTTGGCATATTGGCTTGACCATACAGGTATATATGGCTCCACATTCAATTCATTTTTGGTGGACATGGCAAGATATGTTCTTACTTGTAATGTCTTTTATTATAAGGAGGCATGTTTCTGGCAAACCAAAGGTACAGCTATGGGGGCTTCTTTTGCCCCCATATATGCTGACCTTTTCATGGCTTATGTTGAAACCAAGTTAATTTATGATTCCACCAGAAACATCTTCCTTTCGGACATGGATATTTGGAGACGTTATCTTGACGACATATGGCTTGTGTGGAGGGGAACTGAGTCTAGTTTGCAGGCATTTGTTCAATATTTGAACAACAATGAGTGGGGTTTAGGTTTTACAGAACAACATGACACTCATAACATCATTTTTTTGGATGCATACACAAACTTCCGGATGGTACGTTAGAGACAGAGACATTCAGGAAGTTCCCACAATATAATTCATTGCTACATGCTTCCAGTTATCATGCTCCACACATAGCCAGGAACATACCAAAGTCCCAATTCATTAGAGCAAAACGTATCTGCTCACAACATTCCACATATTGTATGAATCAAGATGATCTTACACAAAGATTCAAAGAAAGGGGTTATAAGGAAGGAACCATTGCAGTTGCAAAAGGTCAGGTTCAAAATATGGAACGTATCGATCTGCTTGTGTACAAGGACAAGTCCAATACATCATCTAAACCACTTAGACTCACTACAACTTATGGACGGAATACCAATGGTTTACTTAAGATTGTACAGCGACACTGGAACATCCTACAGAGTGATCCAGAAGTTGCTAGGATTATTCCTGATAAATGTATGTTTTCATACAGAAATGGTAAAAGTTTGAAATCTTACTTTAACCATTATAAGACTAGGGATTACACGTTTAGGGATAAAATTCAGACTACTATTTCTGGGCATAGTTTGTATGGTTGTTTTCCTTGCGGCCATTGTGTAAATTGTAAATATATATGCACCACAAAGGAATTCTCAAGTAGAAACTGTTCAAAGGTTTTTGACATAAATATTTTCGGTAATTGTAGTAGTGATTGGGCCATTTATATGGCCACATGCAGATGTGGTGCATTCTATATTGGACAAACCTCTAGGTGCATCAGGTTACGAATTTCAGAACATTACAGCAACATCAAACAAAAAAAGATGACCAACGTTTTATATAAGCACCAGTTGACACATCCATCTGCAAAATTTTTGTTTACTATTATTGATGTAATTCAGGGTGATCGGAGAAACAAAGCTGGTTGGCATGGCATTTTAAACTGTAAAGAAAAAAAGTGGATAATTAAGTTGGGTGGGCTTTTTTCCCCCGGGCTTAATGAATATTTATAATTATTCCACCAATGATATCCTTTGTATGTATATTTAAACAGCTTGTAAATACAATTACTTTTTCATACACTGATGAAGGCTGTGTAATTTACCAGCCGAAACCGGTATGTTTGTATTTGCTGTGATGCCTTAACTTCAATACAATATTTTTCTATCATCATTTGCTGGCTCCATTTTTTGTTCTTGGTTGTATCATGTTTTTTGGGGGCCGTGCATTACCTACGCGCAGAAGGAGGTTTTTGCTGATGTACTACGTGTTCACTTCCTGCTGGGGTTGGTGATCCTGTTGCTGCATCATGGATTCGTTGCAGCGTGTTATGTTTTACCTTTTTGGCATCATTGTGGATCTTTTGGTGGTATAAATCTTGATGGCCGACCAAGTCTTGTTTTGGAACATTTTCCACACCTATTTTGGATTTTTCAACTGGTGGATTATTCTTCTTCATCGGAACAGAATTAATATTTTCCACTTCATGGTGGTGACCACGCCATTTTGTTTAATTTTGGCCTGATTGTTTCGAGGGGAACTCATGTATGTATGCATTGCAACCTTTTTTTGAATTCTTTCTACTTGGGCACGCATATTCTATCTCAGATATACTCTGTATTGTTTATTACAATTATAGAGTTATACAAGCTGGCGGGACTTATTTCGATCATATATATTTACTGTCTATGTGATTTAACTATGTACCAGTTGATGGTTTTTCATAAGGGCCGGTGTAACAACGTCGTTTGTACAAACGGATCTATTGGTTTGTTCCCATCTTTTGACTGATCCGGTGTAAGGTTGAATAACATTTTAACAACAGGATTCTGTGAGTGACATTTTACAACGGGCAGAATCTACATGTCTTACTATACCGGTTTGGATATGCCAGCCTGCTTATTTTTGATCAACGTGGTGCAAGGAAATTAATATAGACATTTTCTGCAAGTTACTTTTTGAACACTTTACGTTTTGGAATGTATATGGACATTTTTTCATACCGCCTATCACAACATTGCGGTGATATGATTTTGTGATACGCATTTGGGTATGTTATAGTGGGGTTTACATGCACTTAATTTTTGTACATGTATTTTTATTTAATACAGAGGCGTGTAAACCATACATTTACCAGTCTTGTCTCCATAAGGGCCGTTAGAAGAATTTTTAATATTTAGATGGCCTTTGGAGTGGTTTCTCATTTAGGGCGCATGTCTTACATTACTTTATAGGTTGTTTAACATATTATAGTTATGTTTTTCATTTTTTAACATCTTTTGCAACTAATTTTTACCTAACAAGTCATATTTTTTGTATGTGCCATGATGACTTGTGATAGGTAAAACAGTTAAGTTTGCTATATGCATTTTTAAGACATACAGCTGAATCAGGATTATTTCTTGTACTTTACATATCTATACATGTGTTTTTGGATTACGGCAGGGTGCCCATTTAGACTGAGAGCTGGGGATTTACATATACATATTTTGTTACTGTTTATATTCATAACATCTTAATACCCATACGGGTTTACAATATCAATATACTATGTTTTTGTTTATTCACAGTAGGAAAGGGTTGTCTATTTTTTGGTAAAGAACACATTCATTTTGTGTTCTATACAAGCAGGTAGTTGGTGTTGCTGACAACAACATCTTATTACAGTTTATGATAATGATCATCACGGCATACTTATACACATAGAGTTTTGATAATTGGTTTTTGGCCAATAATCCCCATATATTATAGTAGTTTCTAGGGCATTGCTTGTTCAATCCTGGGTCTTAATATTGAATATAATAAGTATTGCAGGTTTTTTGTCTATGGTAGTTCAGCATCAAACTTTTATATATATTTCTTTGTGGTTTTTGCTCATTATCTTTGGCTGCCCCTTTCAATTTTAAAATAATTTTTGTCTCATCATCTGCATTATTGTTTTGGAATTTGGATATTATATGGACGCAGTCTTTTCTTCATTATGAATATTATCACTTTGATAGCTGTCATTGTCCTTACCAATTATTTTTAAGTCTGCTGTCATGGTATTATTACTTGACCATTATTGACAGTCAGATTTTTATTAATCTCTCTTTTCTCCAGTCTTATTTAATATGGATTTATCAAATCTTATTTCAGGGCTGGTGGCTGATAGGGAAGATCTAAGAGCCTTTGGTCTAAGCTCCAACACAAATGGGAATGTAGATCAGATTGAGAATAGCAATTCTGACACATCAAGCCAAAAATTAATTGATGACCTGAACAGGCAATTAAGGGCACTACGAGCCAATGTGTGGCATAGTAAGCTTTTCAAGGCCTATCAGGCTGTGAACATTACCCCAAGAGGGTTAAGGATACGAATTATCCCACATGTGAGTAATGCAGATGATGAATTGACCACACAGTGGTCAAAAATACAACATGAGGCCACAATGTCTTTTGTTGTCCAACTTTATAAATTTCATAATCGAGCTATAGACAAGGGGCTGTCTGAGATCATGATCTTGGCAGACAAATTGAAATGTTATGAACAAGAGCCCTCTTTTGAGGGTAAGCTCAATAGAGTGGCCCAAGATTTGAAAAAGTTTGATGCTGAACTACGCTCTCGCAAGATGAAGAAGTTCAATAGGGATCAAGAGGACTATTCTCGGGGCAACCCAGTCTCTTCCCAGTCCAAACACGTGAGATTTAATAATCTACCCACTGCACTTAAGAAAAGGAAAAGACCTAGATCTATACTGAGGAAAAGCAACCATGATGGTATTTCATCTTTTGATGATACATCATCGGGGATTGATAATGAATCCCTGGCAGCAACAGGATCCCCATCACCCAAAAGAAGCTCTGGGGGTGCCCCTTTAGGAGCACATACAGACGGGGTGGGCGTAAACACAAGAAAAATTCACAATGTACAGGGATTGTTGGAGTTGGCATTAGGGACATAAATCTATGTACTGTCAACAATATTTTGAATCTGTCTGACCATGCTTTGTCTGATGTACATGTTCAGATTTTGAATAAAGGTCTAAATTTTATACCTGGTTCTATTATTTCTGAGGATGCATTTGCACAAGATTTGTCGCAATTTTGTAGATTGATTAATCTGAGAATGTTTTTTGGTCATTCTGGTCTTGACACTGATAAAGGGAAATTTACATATCACCAATCCAATTTTTCTCCCCCTATGAATGCTGTTGTTCACCAGTTTCAAAACAGTGTTCTTAAGGATATCCATTTTCTCAGTTCAGATGTTGCATTAAAACATAACAACATCACCTTCAGTGAAAAACAGGCCATTTTGGAACTTCAGAAAAATAAACAGATTGTTATAACAACAGCAGACAAGGGTGGTGCCGTAGTAGTACAAAATTGGATTGATTATGATAGGGAAGCTCGCAGTCAGTTGTCTGATGCCAGATACTGCACACATATGGTTGTGGATCCTATACAAAGATTTACCAAATGTATTGAACGGTTCCTTAAGGATGCTTATGACAGGGGTGTAATTTCCAATGATACTCTACATCAACTAACAATTAAGGACTGTAATTCCCAATACATTTATTTTCTTCCGAAAATTCACAAAGATGTAACACATCCTCCTGGAAGACCTATAGTGTCTGGCAGAAAATATCTGACTGAACCCTTATCTCTGTTCTTGACCAAACATCTTAAACCTTTGTTACCATTTCTCCGTTCCAGGTTAAAAGACACAACAAGCTTTCTACAAATTATATCCGATACCCAATTGGAAGAAGATTGGCTCTTGTGCACGCTTGATGTGTGTGCTTTATATACCAATATCCCACATCAAGCCGGCCTTAAGTCTTTGGCATATTGGCTTGACCATACAGGTATATATGGCTCCACATTCAATTCATTTTTGGTGGACATGGCAAGATATGTTCTTACTTGCAATGTCTTTTATTATAAGGAGGCATGTTTCTGGCAAACCAAAGGTACAGCTATGGGGGCTTCTTTTGCCCCCATATATGCTGACCTTTTCATGGCTTATGTTGAAACCAAGTTAATTTATGATTCCACCAGAAACATCTTCCTTTCGGACATGGATATTTGGAGACGTTATCTTGACAACATATGGCTTGTGTGGAGGGGAACTGAGTCTAGTTTGCAGGCATTTGTTCAATATTTGAACAACAATGAGTGGGGTTTAGGTTTTACAGAACAACATGACACTCATAACATCATTTTTTTGGATGTTTCCATACACAAACGTCCGGATGGTACGTTAGAGACAGAGACATTCAGGAAGTTCCCACAATATAATTCATTGCTACATGCTTCCAGTTATCATGCTCCACACATAGCCAGGAACATACCAAAGTCCCAATTCATTAGAGCAAAACGTATCTGCTCACAACATTCCGCATATTGTATGAATCAAGATGATCTTACACAAAGATTCAAACAAAGGGGTTATAAGGAAGGAACCATTGCAGTTGCAAAAGGTCAGGTTCAAAATATGGAACGTATCGATCTGCTTGTGTACAGGGACAAGTCCAATACATCATCTAAACCACTTAGACTCACTACAACTTATGGACGGAATACCAATGGTTTACTTAAGATTGTACAGCGACACTGGAACATCCTACAGAGTGATCCAGAAGTTGCTAGGATTATTCCTGATAAATGTATGTTTTCATACAGAAATGGTAAAAGTTTGAAATCTTACTTTAACCATTATAAGACTAGGGATTACACGTTTAGGGATAAAATTCAGACTACTATTTCTGGGCATAGTTTGTATGGTTGTTTTCCTTGCGGCCATTGTGTAAATTGTAAATATATATGCACCACAAAGGAATTCTCAAGTAGAAACTGTTCAAAGGTTTTTGACATAAATATTTTCGGTAATTGTAGTAGTGATTATATGGCCACATGCAAATGTGGTGCATTCTATATTGGACAAACCTCTAGGTGCATCAGGTTACGAATTTCAGAACATTACAGCAACATCAAACAAAAAAAGATGACCAACGCTTTATATAAGCACCAGTTGACACATCCATCTGCAAAAAATTTTTGTTTACTATTATTGATGTAATTCAGGGTGATCGGAGAAACAAAGCTGGTTGGCATGGCATTTTAAACTGTAAAGAAAAAAAGTGGATAATTAAGTTGGGTGGGCTTTTTTCCCCCGGGCTTAATGAATATTTATAATTATTCCACCAATGATATCCTTTGTATGTATATTTAAACAGCTTGTAAATACAATTACTTTTTCATACACTGATGAAGGCTGTGTAATTTACCAGCCGAAACCGGTATGTTTGTATTTGCTGTGATGCCTTAACTTCAATACAATATTTTTCTATCACCATTTGCTGGCTCCATTTTTTGTTCTTGGTTGTATCATGCTTTTTGGGGGCCGTGCATTACCTACGTGCAGGAGGAGGTTTTTGCTAATTATCAACAAGAACATAGGAGACCTCCAGTCACTGGATCCATCCCATCTTGGCTTTGTCAAAGGAAGGTCATGCATACTTAACCTGGTGGACTTCTTTGAAACGGTCACTTAGGCAATGGATGAGGGGAAAACTGTGCATACTGCCTACCTAGATCTGGCTAAGGCATGTGATACAATACCCCACTCAGGCATTATCAAAAAAACTTAGAACTAGGTATAAACACCTTTATAACATGCTGGATAGCTAGTTGGTTCACTGATAGGACCATGGAGTTTAGAAGTGGTGAGGCCACCTCCACAAAGAAGCTGGTTACCAGTGGAATACCTCGTGGCTCTGTGCTAGGCTCTCTCCTCTTTGGCATCTACTTCTCAGATGTCTAAGCCAATGTCAAAGGCCTCTGGCTAACCAAGTTTGCAGATGATAGCAAACTGGGAGCAGTCAATGAATTGCCTCCAAGAAGAAAACACCCTTGAGGAAGGTCTAATACAGAGAAAAGCTTGGTGCCAAAGCTATGGCCTAAAACTCAATAACAAGAAATGCATTGCAGTACCTTTTGGGAAATCAGTCACCCTGGGTAACTAAATCATCAATAAAACACCTTTAAAAGTTGATTCACTAGTCAAGGATCTTTGAACTTATGTAGATAGTAACCTAGCCTTCAACCAACATGTGTTCAAGGTAGTAAGAAAACCCTTTTCTGTTGCTCAGTTTATAAGCAAGGGCATGGCATCTAGGTCCGGAGAGGTCATCATACCACTGTATTCGATCTTCATCAGGCCCATCACAGAGTATAATGCCCCTTTGCTATGTACCTCACCAGACATATGCATCAACTGGAATGTCCACAAAGGTTCATTACAAAAAATATCGGGAGTAAACACAATGTCCTACGCTGATCACCTCAAAACCCTGTCTCTTTACTCAGTATCATACAGATTTCTGAGAGGTGATCTTTACCTGACATACAAGGCATCCCTGGGCCCTGTTTTGATGAATCTTTCGCACATCCACAAAACAAACAGCATCAGAACTACTAGATTAAAAGACCTAAATTTTGCTTGCAACATAAATAGAACGTGTTGCATAGACATAAGTTTCTCAGAGAATTACTATTCTATGGAACATGTTCCCTATCCACATGAAGCAGTGTTCCTCTATATCCCTATTTAAACACAACTTTGACCAATGGATTAGTAATTGGAAACACACCCCTGAACTGGCTCCTGTGTCTCTGATGGACACAGGCAGTCAGCAGATCACCCCCAATAAATCAAATATAAGCCAAATCTGTGGGTCACATATGGGTTGTAAGGGTAGGCTTTTAAGGGCCCCAGTGGTTGTTAGCCTAGCAGATGGCTATGAACCTATATTCTGTAACAGGAAAGCTCTGAAGGGCTTGGCATTCAGGTTGATGATTTTTTACAGCTCTGCTTGAACTGTTAACTGTCTGGGCACTTGGAAAGTGCCCGGAAGCTTTGGAAACTGCCTGGCTATTATACCCTGTGCTGTACATAACCCATACAGCTAAGGCTACTGCAGCAATGATCAAATGGCGAATACCTGCCTGTGGTCTCTGCACTCTCAATGACCAGAAAGTACTTTTGATGAGCTTTGTTCACATCATTGGTAACTGCCACATGTTTTATTCAACTTCTTGTAGGAGATGAGGTATGGCTTCCTTTTGTCCAGTACATTGTTTTAACAAAAAATTACAAAGAAGGTTTCCTTGATTTCCCTACAAATCAGGCAGAACTTAGCTTCTACAGAACAATTATTTAAGCACATATATTAGTGTGAGCAACTCACCATAAAGTACAGTTGTGTAAGTAAACTTACTATAGAGATAGATGTTTGAATAGTTCATGGTTGCAGCAGAGTTAGCTATATGGGATGCATCCTGCCAAGGATCAGCCATTCAGCCAATATTCATAGGTTGGTACTAGGCTATCAGCCCTAGGACCTACACAAGCCTAGCCATAACAATTCCCTGGCTATTTCTTCCCACAATATTTACTTCCCTGGACCCCTGTCTAGCAGGTCGACTGATGTGATCCCCAGGGTGAATTTCCTATCTCCCATCCAATCATCAAGGTTCCTTTTGAAGAGGGCCAAAGAGGCGCTCTGCTTGACATGTATGGGCATTCTATTCCAGAGTCTGGGGAGTCTCTGGGTCAGGAACCTATCCCTCCAGCATGTTTTGTTTATTGTGATGACAAGGTTTAGATCCCTGGAGCATGTGGCTCTGAGGGATTGGGATTTCTTTAAGTGTAGCATGTCCAACAGCTCTGGGTTTGACATGGCCTTGTATGTTAAGCAGAGATCACCTCTGAGTAGCCAATATGCGACAGAGTATAGCTGGAGTTTTTTTAGAGAGTCAGCGTGGGGCATCTGCTTTAGGTCTGTGATTCTTTTAGTGAGGAATTTCTACAGCCTTTCCAGTTGTTGCAGATGTCTTGAGAGGTACATACCAAATGAGGCATTGTATTCTATAATGGGTCTAATGAGAGATGAGTACAGTGGGACAATGACCTCCTTTTTTCTGGATATAAAGGCCTTAGTCCAGATGAGGTGTGCCACATAGAAGGATTTCCTGACTGTTGTGGCGATGTGGTTATCAAAGGTGAGACCACTGTCCACCTGTGTCCCTAAGCCTCTTATCACACTTTCAATGTTTAATGTACTGCCACCTATGTGGTAATTCACGGATACATGTTTTTTCCCAAAGGGGATAACTATACATTTCTTGGCACTGACCTTGATCCCATGGCTCTGGCACCAAGCATCTGTTTCTGTAAGGCCCTTTTGTAGAATATCCACATCATTTGGTGATTCAATAATGGTTCCCAGTTTGCAGTCATCTGCGAACTTTGTTAGCTAGGGTCCCTTAGTGTTGGTCTGTACTTCAGAGAAGTAGATGCCAAACAAGAGCGGTCCCAGGAATAAACCCTGAGGTAGTCCACTTGTCACTTGTCTAGAGCTGGATTTGGAGTCGGCTACTTTTACAGTGTGGGTTCTGTCAGTAAGCCAGTTGGCAACCCATCGAATGACATATGGATTGTAGAGATTCAAAGCTTTAGAATGCCTTCCATGCACCTGTACATCCAAGAATGCATGAGATCATGCCGGTATAAAAGAAGATGTATGGACACCAAAATTCACAGCTTTTGTGCCTCACAGAAAAAAAGGAGGCTAGAGCCATACATAATAAGTTATATGCTAGGGGACACAGGAAAGTCAGGAATAAAGGGGGAACTCAACCCTGACAGTAAATTAACAAATACAGGAAAGGGGAATGAGGGAGATTGAAAGTACTGCAACAAAAATCTTTTTAAACATCTACTGTTATGGTACATTTCCTTATTCATCTATTACATGTTCATCATTACATCACTGTTGTAGTAGCCTAAGTTATATGGGATGATTTCCAAAGCTTACACAAAAAAGAAAGAGAAAGAAGGGTCAGAGTCCAGAAGCCCCAGTAGGATAATCCCAGCAAAGCCTGTCCCTGAGCTGGAATAAAGGTCAATTTTTTTAATGTTTACTAAAAGTGTGTACAGATGATCAAGTTGCTGCCTTTTAAAAGACTTTAAGCTCACCCCTTTCCAAAAAGTAGCCAGGGCACTGGTAGTTTTAGCTTTGGCCTTGGAAGGAAGTGTATGGTGATAATAACAAAACTGTATTTCATGGGATATTCAGATCTCTTTCTCTTTTATTTTTTTTTTCTGTTAAACACAGGAAGATGAACAGATTGATTTAAGGTAAATTCTGATACTACCTTTGGCATAAAGGAAGGATTGGTTCTTGAGGATATCCCATCCTCATGAATGTTGAGATAAGGTTGCATTACCATAAGAGTCTGCCACTTAGAAACTTTCCTAGCTGAATTCAGGGTAGGGAGAAACATTATTTTCCATGTCAGTAATTTTAAGTCTGCTTGATGAGCTGGTTTAAAATAAAATAGTGTGATTTTTTCTAAGATAAAATTAAGATCCCAAGGAGGAACTACCTGTTTTGTAGAGGGACAAATGTGCAATATTCCCTTCAAATTTTGTTTCACCTGAGATAAGGAAGTAAGGATGGGTGATCCAAGAAAAAAAAGGCAGAAATGACCAAAAGATTAATCTTAATAGGTAAGTAAGAAAGGTGAGATTTTAGCAATTCACACAGGTACTGATGAAACAAAGAAACATCTAACTTAAAATAATTTTATTTCTTTTTACGGCACAACCAGAAAATCACTTCCATTTGCCCAAATAAAATTTTCTGGTAGCAGATTTCTTAACCTCCTTTCATACCTGCTGCACTTGAGCAGTTCCCCACAGGTGGATTGTGCCTGAGTTGCTCCTTCTTTTTCTAAGAACTGCGCTGCCACTGCTTCTTGAATGACTGATTTCCTGACTTTTGTTGTGATCACTTGAAAGGTTTTCCATCAAATGGCTCAGGAATAGAAGAAAACTTTCTGATGTATTTTGGTATGGGGGAATGAAAAGTTGCTATACCCATGGATCAGTTTTCCCCTTTCATCAAATCCCCTGAATACATCAGCAGATGAAGTGCCAAACAAAACCGCTTAATGTTTTGTCTTACCATAACGTTCCATCTCTGTTGCTGATCTTTGTTCATTCATTACTGATGGGTTATCGGTTCCGTCCTCGGAACCGAGACGGCCAATATCAAGCTCGCGTCACCCAAAAACTCTCGAGCCAAGGTCCTACCCAGAATGCTCTGCTCCCTGTTACCTCAGATCGAGTTTGCAAGTTGATAGATAAAAGTAGAGGCTACCTCTGGTCATAACAGACCCACAAAACAGGAGTACATGAGATCAACCAAGAACCTCCGGATGGGGGAACGGAGGGTGGGAAGTAATGAATGAATGAAGATCAACAACACAGATGGAACGTTATGGTAAGACATAACTTCTTTATCTGATGTTGTTAATCTTCGTTCACTCCTTACTGGGACAGAGTCCCCAGCTACCCATATTCCTGGGTGGCCCACATGGAAGGACATTTCTGAGCACCATGGAGCCAAAAGAAGCTCTAACTCTGTAGGCCAAGTCCAATTTGTAATGAAGAATAAAGGTATGAGGTTTGGCCGAAGTTGCAGCTGAGCAACTATCACTGAAGGGAGCCTTAGCATGGAAAGCTGTTGAAGTTGCCATAGATCTTGTAGAATGTGCTTTGACTCTATGAGGCAAGGTGAGATTGTTTTTGTTATAGATAAAAGTAATACAATTTCTCAACCATGAAGCCAATGTAACTTTTGATACAGGATGACCCCGTCTAGGTCCAGAAAAAGCCAGAAATAGGTGGTCTGATATACGGGTAGATTTTGTTCTGTCCAGATAAAATCGTATTTGCCTATGAACATCCAAGGAGTGGAGGCAATACTCTCCCTTGTCAGAATGGTTAGGAAAGAACACTGGAAGGTCAATGGACTGGTTGATAGTTTGCTCGGACACCACCTTTGGTAAAAAGGTAGAATTAGTTCTCAGTGATAACCTATCCTTATGGAAGATAAGATAGGGAGGTTTGATGCATAAGGCCTGAAGTTCTGACAATCACCTGGCCGATGTGATTGCAATCAAAAACAAAGTTTTCCAAGAGAGATATTTTACATCACATGAAAATGCAGGTTCAAAGGGTGGAGCTGTTAGAGCTTGCAGAACCAAAGCCAAATCCCAAGGTTGTACGGGTTCTCTAAAGGGAGGTTTTAGGTGGATAACCCCTTTCAAGAAAGGCTTACAGAGTCTGTGTGACATAAGTGAAGAATCTTGAAAACCCATATGAAAATTTTAGATGGCAGCTAAATGTACACCGATAGTAGAGACAGACACCCTGGAGTGGAAAAGATGTGATAAGTAATCCAGTACCACTGAGACCAAGGCTGACAAGGGGTCTAATTGTTTATTTGCTGCCCATAGAGAGAACCTTTTTCATTTGTTAAGATAGATTAGTCTGGTGGACGATTTATGAGATGCAATAAGAATATTGCACACAGGGTATGAAAGGTTTTCATGCCTGGCAATCATTAGAAGTGAAGAAACTAAGCTGTCTGTTTCAGGGTTGTTAGATTGGGGTGAATTAGACCCTGCAGATGGGAGATCAACATTGGGGATGGATTGAGGATACACGGTTGATCTAGCAGGTGAGGCCAGAGGAAGGGAAACCAGACTTGTCGAGGCCAATATGGAGCAATGAGGATCACTTTGCTCTTCAACTGTCGTGCTTTCTTTAGAAACTGGGAGATGAGGGGGAGAGGAGGATAAGCATAAAGAAGACCCGAGGGCCAAGCATGGACTAGAGTGTCCCTTGGTGACTGCCCCCAAGGGGGGATCAGGGCAAAGTAGTTGCTGTACTTGTAGTTGGTTAGGGAGGTAAATAGGTTGCAGCAAGGCTGGCCCCAGCGCTCAAAGATTTTTGCTGCTATCAGAGGATTGAAGGACCACTCGTGAGGCTGTAGAATGCACCTGTTCAATTTGTCTGCTATCATGGTGGAGCTCCCAGGTATGTGCATTGCAATTAGAAAGCAGTTGCAAGCTATCACCCATTGCCATATTCTCAAGGCCTCTCGGCATAAGTGCCCCCTTGTTTGTTGATGTACTAGACCACTGACATGTTATCTGATTGGATCGCAACAGTCCCTGATGGAAGGATGGAGTGAAATGCTTGCAACGCTAGAAGCACCGCCCTCAGTTGCAAGATATTGATATGCAAAAGGGCCTCTGATTCCAACCAGGTGCCTTGGACCGAGTTTCCCTGACATAGCCCCCTCCACCCCATCAGGGAGGCATCTGTGGTCACCATGGCTACCAGTTGATGGGGGCTGAAAGGGCGAGACCATTGTTGGGGATTTCGAGACGTCCACCAGAGTAAATCTTGTTTGCATCTCTGAGTTACACTTATCTGAAAGGACAAAGGATGTTGTAGAGGGTACCACTGAGTGAGAAGTAGCCATTGAAGGAGCCTCATGTGGAATCTGGCTAGAGGAACAATGGTAATCAAGGCTGCCATTGACCCCGATAGCTGGAGTATAGATCGAGCTGGGGATTTGTGGTAACAGAGCAGTGGTTGAACTTGTTGTCATATTCTCTGAAGCCTGTGTTCTGAAAGGGATGCTGTGCAATTTCTCATGTCCAACAGTACCCCTATAAATTCCAAAGACTGAGCTGGGGTTGTGTTGGATTTCTCCCAGTTTACAGTGATTCCCAGACTTCAAGCTGTTAAGAGAGTATATTGCAGGGCTTCTTTCAGTAGATGCTTGGTGTGGGCGGTGAGGAGACAGTTGTCTAGATATGGAAACGCCTGGAATCCTTGAAGTCGCAAGTGAGTGATAACCACTGCCATGCATTTTGTGAACACTCTGGGAGCTGTAGAGAGGCCGAAGGGCAGGGCTCAAAACTGGTAGTGACTGGCTCCTTTTCGGAAGTGGAGGTATCTTCTTGAGCATTTGTCCATTTTTATGTGGTAATACACATCTTGAAGATCTACAGAGTACATCCAAGAAGAGGAAGGATAGACTGAACTGTGTCCATCCGGAATTTCTCTGTTTTTACAAATTTGTTTAGTGTACTGAGATCCAGAATTGGTCTCCAGTCTCCTGTCTTTTTTGGCACTAAAAATAACCTTGAGTAAAAAACAGATCCTATCTGGTCTGAGGGGACCATCTGGATGACTCTTTTTTGTAGTAGCATTTGGATTTCGTGTGCTGCTCTTTTCCCTTATTCTGGGTGGAACGTCGGGTAATACTCTTGATGAGACTGGCCAAAGATGGAAGGGGATGTGATAGCCTCTAGACATTATCAGTTGTACACCAGAGTCAGTTGTTATCTTTTGCCAGGCAGCAGGGTACAAGGAGAAATGACACCTGACCACTTCCAGAGGTGAGTAGTCGGGCAATGTTTCAGGAGCGCTGATAGGTTTGGCCAGAGAAAGAATTTCTGGAACCCCGGTTTCGCGAGCCTCCTCTGCCCCAAAAGGGGCATCTTCCATTGGAGTTTCCCCCTCTGCCTCTAGGGGAGAACTCGGCACGTGCATCCTGGAAAGAACCCTGTGATTTCTTGTGCCAGATCTTTCTTTGCACCTTGCCAGCATATCCTTGACTTTAGGGCCATACAAAGAAGCGGCCTCTATGGGGGCATTCATGAAGGAAGCCTTAAAGGAGTCCACAAAGTTGCAAAGGCACACCCAGGCATGTCGTCTGGCGACTATACCTGTGCCTGCCGCTCTAGCCATCCCTTCCATTGCATGAGAAATAAGATGCATGGATGAGTTGGAAATGGACTCTAGGGTGGCTATCTGAGAAGCTACATTATCACAGACCTCATCAGAAACAGCTCCTACCAAGGTTTCAGAGAGCTGGTTGATAAGATCATGCTGAAGCCTGGTAAAATGTGCCAAATAATTAAATAACTTATGGCAAAGGTTGATGAAGCAAACACACGCTTCACTAATCTGTCAATCACCCAGGACTCCTTGTTGGGTGGATGGACAGTTTGGCTCTCTTCTGCCAAATCCTTCTTAGTAGCAGCTGCCACCACAATAGCATCTACTGGAAGACCTCGTGACCAGTGGGGGTGCTCAGCTGGGTGCGATAATATTTTATTTGGCCCTTAGGTATCACTTCCATGGTGTCAGGGGCCTTCTATATGTGCTGGACAATGAGCTGGATGAGCTCATCAACAGGTGGGGTGACCCAGAAGGTAGGGGGCCAGGCACAAAAAGCCTGAAGGAATACGGATTCCTCAGAGGAAGGATTAGAAGGCTTCCAGTCACCCCTCTGCCTAAGTATCTCAAGGATGTGCCTAAGTATCTCAAGGATGTCACCAAAGGGCACCTCATTAGAGGGTGACTGTGGGGACCCTTCCCCAACATCAAAATCCATATCTTCGGTCAGTGACTCCTCAGTGGAGTCCATGTGCTTCCTCTTACATGATGCTTTGCAGGGTACTTCCTCAGTTGGAGGTTCTGGGGAAGAATGAAAAGAGGGCGGTCTCCTGAGGAGGAGAAACCTGAGGCTCTTGTGCCACGTGTCCGGCAGATGAAGCTTGTGACAGTTGCGGCACAGAGAGAGGAGAGGAGAGGACTCCAACATGTCAGCTTTGCCAGCGGAGGCAAGCACCCTCTCCATAGCCTGGAAGGCTGGCTCGCCCAAGGAGGGATGGGAGCCCAGAACCAAGCATGACAACCTCAGAACCAGGGTCACACCCTGCCCTGACGAGCCTGCCCCCAGACCAGGAGTCTCAAGAGGATCGTGAACCGCAAGAGAGAGAGCATCCTTGGAAGGTGCCATAGAAAAAATTGGCGTGGAGCCAGGAATGCCTTCCCCAGTGGCACAGCCACTGGCCTGAGATGAGCCCAATGCCCAGTGCACCGAAGGCCACAAGGACAACTCAGGTTCCAAAGTGAGATCCACTACTGGAGTCGGAGGAAGAGAAGCTGCTGTCAGAGTAATAGGCTTCGAAACTTGAGTGGAAGTCGAAAGAGGAGTATACATAGTGGTTTGAGGAGATATACGTTCACCTGAATGAGGGAACATGGACTTCAAGGGTTGGGAGAAACCTCTGGCCACAAGCAACTGGTCAACAAGCCGCAACGCATCCTGCTCAGAGAGACTCTTGGTTGACCTCTTGGAGAAGGCTGATGGCAATTCTGGCTTTTCCAGGAAAGGACTATACTGACTGCTAGCAAAAGGATCCAGTGAAGGGGAATATTTGGTCCTTGCTAATTCAATAGGTGCAGAGGCCAGAGCTGAGGATGTCTGCACCGAAGAAAATGGTGTGGAAAAAGCCTGCACCGAGAAAGTCAGCCCCACAGTAGTTGAAGGTATCTGCACCGTAAAGGCAAAAGTCTGCCCCGAAGGGTATGGTGCCGTAGTGGAAAGTGTTTGCATCGGCAATAAGGACAGTGCCGAGAAGGACTGCAGCAAAGCACATGTTGGTGCCAAAAATGTCTGCACCGTGGAGTACAGAAGAGTTATACTTGGAGCCGAAGGTGACTGTACCAACGGTGCCAAAGGGGACTGAACCTGTATTGATGGTGCTGTTAGGGGTTGCGACAGAGCTGTCAGAACCATAGTTGTCTGCACCGGGAACTCTGGTGCCGGTATCGATAAAGGAGACATGGCTGTAGTCAGAATCATTTGGGGCGGTGCCAAGCCTGGAGCCAACAGGGTCACAGGTGGCAGCGCCGGAGTAGTAATCAATAACCTTCTTGTGAGTTAACTCCCTACGATCTCCAGAGGAAGAAGAAGGGAGTGACTTTAATGATGAAGAGGAAGAACACGTCTTGCGGGGTTTAACAGAAGGGGGTGAGCCCTCTGACCCAGAAATAGCCTCTGAGAAAGGAGACCTTTCAAAATTAACTTATTCTTCCTCTCGTTGAGAGTCCTGGTAAAGAAATTTTAACAAATCCCACACAGAGGATCCACAGTCAAGTGGGAGACATTAAGACAGTAGACACATAAGTCATGGCCATCGGAAAGTGGTAACTTATGGCTGCAATCCTTGCACTGCCTGAAACCAACGGTACTTTTCTTATCCAACATAACTGGTGTGGAGAAGAAGCACAGTAGCAAAAGGAAGAATAAAGGCTACCCAAAGAAAAGGGTAAAAAGAGAAAGGGAAGGATTACCAAAGATGGTAATGGGGAATTACCACAAGGTAAAAAAAGAGGGTAATAAAGGGAAAAGACTAAAGGGAGAGAGTCTAAATTGTGTTATAGGGTAGGACAATATTAGAATAAACTTTTGAGAAAAATATAGAGTAAGAACAATATATAAACTTTCAAAAAATTAGACACTTAGCTGAGAGAGTGGCTTGACACGGCTGTACAGCAATACTGCAAATGAGATCTGAGGTAACGTGTAGCAGAGCATTCTGGGTAGGACCTTGGCTCGAGAGTTTTTGGCTGACGTGAGTTTGATACTGGCCGGCTCAGTTCCGAGGACGGAACTAATAACCCATCAGTAAGGAATGAAAAAAGATTAACAACATCAGATTTTATATTTTCTGGTAAACTTTGGGTCCATAACCATGTCAATCTGTACATGACTGATCTAGCTGCTGCAGCCCTACATACTGCATCAATAGCACCATTAAGAATTTCAAAGAATAATCGGTAACCTGAGTGACAGAGGAAAGCATAGAAAGTAATGAGAATTTGATTTCTGAATCTGAACACAGCAACCTTTTCATGTCAGCAAAGGATGTCAATCGCTATTTGGATATATGAGCCAGATGGCTGACAGTTCTAAAGGCTAAATTTAAAGTGTTATCAGAGGGGTTCAGATATCATTGGGGTTACAGAGGAGGTACCTATGAGTTAGAGGTACCTTGCAAACTTTGATTTTCTAGGAGGAGGAGCTTGACTATTAAGACAGCATTAAAGGTATCCTCAAGTGCTACTATAACTGGGGGTACAGCCATCAGTTTAAGGGATTCTACCTGCAAGAAATAATAGTACCTCTGTTGAGTTTCAGAAATTTCCTTATATTATCATTTTAAATAAGTTGTTCTACCTGCTAATAGTATCATAGAAAGATAATTCCTCCATAGGACAGTTTGAAGTAATATTTTCTTCAAATTCTGACTCCTAGTTTTCAGGTGGAGAGACTTGGGAACCATAGTCTAAACCAATCTCCTCAATGTCATAACCAGATTTTGAATCAGGAGGAGAGGTAGATCTCTTTCTTTTAGAATGAACAGAGGATGGAAAAGCAATCTGAAGTGATTGAAAAGCCTTATACATACCCTTAGCAAAGAGAACTATTCCTCTCTTGCGTCTTTCAAAGTAGGGGAAGAGGGAGTGTAGTGGTACTTCAGTTTCTGAATCATTTTCTCTAAAGAGAAGTATGCATCAGACATCTGGGCTTCTCCCTGATTGTTAGGAACCTCCTCACTAAGTGTTATCTGCCGGATGCTGCACTCCCCTTCCGAGCCTACAAAGAGAACTTCTCCCATTTCTGCTATGGGAATACTTCTGGACCTAGAGGACACACTATGTTCCCAATCCTTTGTGGCTTCCTGAGGAGCAACAGCAGAGGGGTTAAGAGCAGCTGACAAACAGTTCACCGAGTCAGATACAGCCACAGTGGAGCAGACCGTCGAGGGCCAGGGAAGAGAGGGTGTTGAAAACAGCATATCTGATACATCTTTAAGGACCTTTCTTTTCTTGATGACCAGAAGAAGGATGTCCAAGATGCCAGCACTAGACTCCATAGGGAGCCGAGTAGAGAATTTTAGTTCTTTGTTTTCTATGAAGAGTTTGAGGGTACTAAGCTGGCTTTTTAAAGTATTAGGTTTGAACAACAAGCAAATTGATCATGACTAGATGTTATCTTATTCTCCTAAATGGAAAAGACAAGTTGTATAGGAATTACTACAAGAGATTTGATGTCTACACAAGCACTTCTCCTTTCTCAGAGACATAAGCCAAAAACACTATTACTTATTTCGGAAAACAGGAAAGTACAGTTGTGTAAGTCAACTTTGCATAAGAGTAGATGCTCGAATGATCACTGCTGCAGTAGCCTCGACTATATGTTCTATATCCTGCCTAGGATATAACAGCCAGACAGCTTCCAAAGCTTCAGGGCACCTTATGCATGCCCAAACTGTCAGGAAGCTTGAGCTGAGCTAACTAAAAGACAAGTTTGGGGGTGAAGCCCTTCAAAATTTTCGCCTGCCAACAGAAAGAGAAGGGGGGGGGGGGGCTGAGCCCTGAAAGGACAATGTTAGGAACAACAAAACATAAATGTTCACACATTTGCATAAAAAGCACACCAAAAACACCAATTAAGGGAAAGAAAGGCTGCTGCAGCAGTAATCATTTGAACATCTACTATTATGGCAAATTTAATTACACAACTGTATTGTTCTTCATAAATTTGCCATAACAGTAGTGCAAAAGAATACAGGAACATTCCTGTCCAAGGAAAAGAAACAGCATCTGTCTTCCAGGCCTTCTTTCATGGAGTCCCGGAAGATAATCTTGCTAGTTGATTGTTCACAATGAAGGAAAACATGTTTACTTGACTGTCGAGAGACAGATCAAATCTTGGAAGACCTCCAATCTAGTTTCCATTCATGATACTCTGGTCCTGTTTGCTTTGTCTGCCACACAATTTTGCTCTGATGGAATGTAGGATGCCTGCAGTGTGAGACTGTGCTATGAAAAGTACAGTTGTGTACCTAACATAAATGTAGATGTTCGAGTGTATTCACTGTTGCAGTCATTACACTTGGATTATCTTGCTGGCAGGCTTCCCGCAGTCAGCCTGAATTCGAAAGTCCTGGTCCGGCGTCGGTTGCTGTCGCCTCTTCCCTGATGTCAGTGCGCCAGGGGTATATAAGATGCAGCCAATGCCATTTTCTTCAGTTTTTCTTGCCCCAGATGTCAGGTGCCTCCAAAAGGGTAGACTAAAAACATTGCTTATAAAAAGCATGCACTAAAATAAACAATACCTTCATCTACAAGCAAATATACCACATAAGTTGTATAGAATAGAGAAGTACAGATAAGTCCCAGCAAAGAAAGGGGGATGGTGGGAGGGTAACCTGGACTGCAACAGTGAATACACTTGAACATCTACATTTATGGTAGGTACACAACTGTACTATGTTCATCGTGTTTCACTGTTGCAGTCATTACACTTGGGTTGAATCCCAAAGCTGAGGTTGGGCGGCTGGGTCTAAATAGAATTAAGAGTGGCTATGAGGCCCTGGAGAACTGCAGTGGCAAAGCCTGCTCTGGATTTAGAATAAAGAGGTAAGTGGTAGTGCTTGGTAAAAGTGTGCACTGAAGTCCAAGTTGCAGCCTCCAAAATATCCTTGGTTGGTACTCCTCTGAGGAAGGCTGCTGCCCTGGTCGAATGTGGGCTAATGCCCTTAGGCACTGATTTGCCATGTTGTGCATAGCAGAAATGAATGCAGTGTCCTATCCATTTTGAAACAGTCTGCTTTGAGATAGCCTTTCCTTGTGATCCTGCAGCATATGCCACTAAAAGTTGCTCAGTCTTTCTGAAAGCTTTAGTTTTGTCCAAGTAAGAGCGTAGCTGTCTGTGTATGTCCAAAGAATGCAGAAGTCTCTCCCCTTTATTCTGGGGATTTGGATAAAAAGTAGGCAAATGAATGGTTTGATTAAGAGCCACACTGGATACTACCTGTGGCATAAATGTTGGGTTTGTCCTTAAAGAAACCCTGTCCGGATGGAAAATGATAAAAAGTTTCACAGCCATTAATGCCTGTAACTCTGAGACTCTTCTTGCTGGTTATTGCTAGGAGCAGAGCTGTTTTACATGATAAGAATTTTATCTCAGCTGAATTGGCTGTCTCAAAAGGAGGCAGTGTGAGCTTTTACAAGACAAAATTGAGGTCCCATGTAGGTATCGGTGCTCTCCTTGGGAGTCTTATGTTTTTGGCCCCTCTGAGGTACTGCCTTAGCAGTGGATGTGAAAAAATAGGTGGTTCCGTATTGTAATGAGCTGAAATGGCAGAGGCATGGATCTTAATTGATGAGAAGGATAGGCCTTTGTCCAGCATCGCAGTTAGGTATTGTAAAATCTGAGGAATATTTGGAACAAGCGGGTCAATTCCTTGTGCCTGGTTCCAGGCACAGAATCTCTTACATTTTTCTGCATAAGATTTTCTGGTGCTGGGCCTCCTGGCTTCCAAAATAACATCCATAACTGCTTTAAAGTGAGGTGTGTTCTGAGTGGTTATATTATTCAGCATGCAGCCAGATTTAAGGTTCTGAGTTGGCTCTGTAGGATCTGATTGTTTTGTTGGGTCAGAAAATGAGGAATTTGAGGTAAAGTCCAGGCTGGGCCTTGAGACAAGCTCTTTAGGATTGGGTACCAGTGCTGGCGTGGCCAGTCTGGGGCAATCAGTATAATTTTTGGCTTCTCTTGTCTGACCTTTAGGAGTACCTTGGGGAGAAGAGGCAGTGGAGGAAAGGCATATACTGTAAGGGTTTTCCAGCTGAATGATAGAGCATCCACCTTCCATGCTTGTTTGTGATAAGTCCTTGTGCAGAATCTCTGTAGTTGGTAGTTGTGAGGGGAGGCAAATAGATTTATGTCTGGGCATCCCCATTTCCTTGTTATCATGTTGAAGGCTTGTGGATCTAGTTTTCACTCGTGAGGGTCCATGAGGTTTCTACTTAGTTCATCTGCCAGAGTATTTGTCTTTCCTGGCAGGAACTGTGCTTGCAGATGTACTTGATAAGTCAATGCTGTGTTCCACAAAGTCATGGCTTGCCTGCAGAGGGGGTAGGAATGTGTGCCCCCTTGCTTGTTTAGGTACCACATGACTGTAGTATTGTCCGTCTTTAGCAATAGTTGTCCTGGATGGAGAAGATCCTTGAAGGCTGTCAGGGCATTCTGTACAGCTAGCATCTCTTTTTGATTGATATGAAGATGCATTTGGTTTGCGGACTACGTGCCCTGAATACATTTTCCTGCCATGTGTGCCCCCCAGGCATAATCTGATGCATCTGTTGTTAGTGTCTGCCTGGCTGTGGGTAAAGTGAATGGCTGTCTCTTGTTGTGGTGACAGGCCAGTGCCCACCATCGAAACTCCTGTTGCAGGCAGGGAATGAGGGTAATTAATGTTTCCAGGCTGTGGCAATGTTGAGTCCAAACACTTTTTAGATACCATTGTAGCTTCCTCATATGCAGTCTTGCATATGGAATTAGCAGAATGCAGGATGCCATGAAGCCAAAAGCCTGCAGAATTTTTCTTGCAGGTAACTGGGTTTTTGTTGCCATGTTTTCGAAGTAATAAGTCAGTTGCCTTTGTTTGTCTGGCGTGAGATAAGCCATCTGGGCAATTGTATTTAAGCTTGCACCCAGGAATATTATCTCTTGAGAGGGTATTAGTTTTGATTTCTTTTCGTTTACTGTGTACCCTAGGCAAATTAGTAATCTTTTTACAAACACCAGATGCTTTAGTAGAATGTCCTTGCTCTCTGCTTGAATAAGGCAGTCGTTCAAGTAGGGATAAATTTGAATTCCTCTTTGTCTGCAAAATGCAATTACTGGTGCCAGGCATTTTGTGAAGACCCTGGACGCAGTAGATAAGCCAAAGGGCAGTGCAGAGAATTGGTAGTGCATTGAGCCAGCTATGAATCTGAGGTATCTTCTGCAAGATTGTCTGATTGGGACATGCAGGTATGCCTCTTTGAGGTCCAAAGTTACGAGCCAAGCCTTCTTGCCCAGCATGGGCAGAAGTTGCTGCAGTGTCAACATTTTGAATTTTGGAACGTCCAGAAAAGTATTTAGAATAGACAGGTCCAGTATTGATCTCCATGCTTTGTCCTTTCTGGGTACCAAGAAAAGCCTTGAGTAAAATCCTTGGCCCTGCTCTTGCTGTGGTACTCACTGAATAGCCCTCATGTCCATGAGAGATGAAATTTGTTTTTGTGCCTCTGCCCATTGACTGTGTGGCAGGTCTGGCATACCTTTTGCCTTTGGAAGGGTGTGAAAATGGAACCTATAGCCCTGAGAAACAATATTCAGTACCCATTTGTCCTGGGTGATCATGTGCCAATTGTGTGAAAATAGTGCTAGCTTTCCCCCTAAGAGGGCTGCCAAAAGATAAGTGCTTGGCATTGGCAGTGGGAAGCCATTGGGACTGTTTCCTATATGGTTGTGATTTGTCTTCTCCACTTTTGGAGGTAGAAGCACCCCATTGTTTAGGGCAGTATGAGCCTTGGGGCTGAGATCTGCCTCTAGGGCGTCTGTATCTGTCTCTTTGTGGTCTAACACTGGAAGGGACCAATTCTTAGAAGGCCAGTTCCTGCTAAATCTTGGTGGCTGAACCTGTAAGAAATCCTTTACTGTTTGCATAGATTTCGCTTTATCCTCCATTTTCTTTAACACCTTTTCTGCCTTAACACCAAACAAAGTATCATGCTGTAATGGAGCATCCAATAATTTTGCTTTAACATGATCAGGCAGATTCTGTTCCTTTAACCAAGCATGCCTTCGAATGACAGAGCCTGTAACAGTGGCCCTGCAAGAGGCCTCTAGTGAATCAAAACCACATTGCAAAGTATGCTTTCCCACTTGTTCAGCTGCATGTAATAAATCCTGCATTTCTTTGTTTTCAGGACATTCAGAGTTTGTCAGCATTTTCTGTTTTAGCAGAAACATTAGGTATTGCTGATATTTAAGCATATGAAACTGGCAATTTAAAGCCCTTACAGCCAAAGTAGCAGAGGTGTAAACTTTTTTCCCCATCTGTCCAGTGCTCTAGAATCCCTATCAGAGGGGACAGGTTTTTTTTTGAGTGGAAGCCTTGACCACTTTGGGACCCTGAGATATAGTTTCTGGGTCAGCATCAGGGTTTTTATATAGAAATTTGTGTGAATCTGGAACCCTGTAGTACCTATCTGGCTTAACTGGTGCAGGGGGTAAAGAGTCAGGAGACAGACTGGACTCTGAAAATACATCATCAACAATGTCTAGTACAGGTGGAATAGCAAGAGGTCTGTGCTGAGGCAATAAAAGAAAATCTCTGAGCCTTTTCTTAGATTCTGAATAATCTTGGCTCTCCCAGAGGAAATGCTCCCTCATGGTGTGCAGGGTTTCCCCAAAAGAATAGTCCTCAGGAGGAGAGGCTGAAGGGATAGATTCTTCAGCATCAGAGTCCTCATAGGGAGGAAGAGAGAATCCCTGTTCTGAAGAGGAATCAGAAGAAATAGAAACCTGATCAGAGGAATCATAATCAGTGTCTTGCCTAGGCCTTTTATCAGGAGGGGGATGGGAACCCATTATCAAAGTAATTAGGTCTTCGGCCATTTTGAGCATCTGTTTCTTAGGCATGGAAGTCTATCCAGGAGAATGCTGTACTTGTTTCTTTGTCTTTAAAGCTGTTTTAGTCTTTGTCTTAGATGTTGAAGTCGGCTTGATATAAAGCTGTGTAGGTCTGAAAACACCCTCAGAAGCCTATGCCTGCTCAGCAGCTCTGGACCCATCTGAGGGATTAATTTCCGAAGGCGCAATACCTTGAGTATCCAGAGGCCTAGTTGTCTCCACGTGGGAGTCGGAGGTGGCCTGTGGCTCTGAGGTAGCGGGTGTCAGGGGCTGCGAAAGCACCTCACTGAGAACCAGCGACTGGCCTAGAGGAGGCTTTGTCATCAGTTTTGGACCTCTGATACCTGTCCTTTTCTTTTTCCTTGCGCTTTTTATGAACTCCGGTCGTCAGCTGTTCCGACGGCATTACATAGTCAAACCTTCAGCCAAAGTAATGAAATGCAAAATCGTACCGACACTTAACAGTGCGTTGGTTAAATCTAGCACAAAACCGACAACTAGCAACATCGTGGTCAGGGCCTAGGCAAGGAATACAGTAAGAATGAAAATCCTTATGAGGTATTTGCTTCCCACAAGAAATACAATTGTTAACTTTCTCTGACATCGGTCTGGAGCAAGAAAAAAGTTTCCCCAACAGGGTACTTAGCTTTATTGAAGACTTTGGATTTGAAATTCAATTTCGAAAATTTCAAGAGTCAGCCGACCGGCACTTGCGAACTGCTTTTGCTTCGGGCACCGCGCGGCAAGAAAGACGGAAGAAAATGGCGTCGGCTGCATCTTATATACCCCTGGCGCACTGACGTCAGGGAAGAGGTGACAGCAACCGACGCTGGACCAGGACTTTGGAATTCAGGCCGACTGCGGGTAGCCTGCCAGCAGGATAACCCAAGTGTAATGACTGCAACAGTGAAACACGATGAACATCTATATACCACAGTAACATGGCTAGTCTGCAAAGGGGGTATGACCTGGCACCTCCTTGCTTGTTGATGTACCACATGAGTGTAGTATTGTCTGTAACCACATGAGGATGTCTTACAGACCGAAGACAGTTCAGAGAGTTGAGTCTCTTGATCAGGGCAAGCATCTCCTTGATGCCCCAACACTCCCTGAACTTCCATTTCTCCTGAAACTGCTCCTCAAGCAAAGTTTAAGGTGTCTGTCATGACTGACTGCTTTGGAGCAGGGAGGGAGAAGGGCAGACCTGGATTTAAGGAAATCTATTGTTTCCAGCAAATGATTTCTCTTTTGATAAACTCCAGCACTGGGATTTGAAAAGATAAAGGGTGTTGGTGCTGGGACCCAAGATATTTCAGATATCAAATAGATCGAGATATAGATCTAGTTTTTCCTGTGGAAGAAAAACTCTTTGAACTGGGTGTCTAGCTGACATCCCAGGAATACAATCCTGTTTCTTTTATCGTTTGTGTTAGATAGTTTTACTTGTTAATCTCTATAAATTGTATGTATACATTTCAATGTTATAAAATCTTATATATGTTTTTCTTTTGGAAAATAAAAATATTTTAGAAAACAAAGAAAGACTTTTGAAAGTTCTCTTGAAATTCCCGCTTGCATAAGAGATCTGTCACACAAAAGAGAGATCCTGACACTTTGAAAAAGACACTGCAGAGATAAGCAAGTCATCTAAATATGAAAACACATGGATACCCCGTAGCCTGCAAGGAGCTATGACCACAGCTAGACATTTTGTGAATACTCTTGGTGCAGTGGATAATCCACAGGATAAGGCAGAGAATTGATAATGTGGTCCAGATACACAAAACCTTAAGAAACATCTGAAGTCTGGATGAATAGGGATGGGATGATAAGCATCTTCTAAGTCAGTGTTACCAGGAAAGAAAGAGGAAGAAGTAGTAACAGGTTGTGAACTGACATTATTTTGAATTTAGAAAATATCACAAACAGGCTTAGGAAAGAAATAAAAAAAGATACAGAACTGGTCTCCAAGCATTTTCTTTCTTTCTTTGGCATTAGGAATATCCTTGCATAAAAACCCTCCCCCACCTGGGAAGGAGGAACTGGTTCTATCACTCCTTGTGACAGCATGTGACTCACCAGGACTGACAAGAGTGGCTGTCCCTTGCCCACTGAGGGGACCCCAAAAACTCTAGAGGACAGTGGTCTGAAGTACAACAAGTAGCCACAGCAGAGTCATCCACCTGCGGCTGAGGCAAATTGCTAGCCTGGTGTGGTGGCAAAGGCTGTTTGTTTCATTTTTATTTCATTTTGTAGCTGGAATGAGGACAGACCATGGGACAGATAGTCTGTTCCATGGTTAAGCCGAAAATGGTGCCTCTTTCCCAGGGAAGACAAGCAGTAAATCCCGATAAACACTACCAGTCTACAAAACTTATTTTTTTAACAGATAAACACAGTGAAAAGTGCTTTAAAACACTATGCCAGCCCCACAGAAGTAAAATAAACACAATTTCTCCACAGAAAAAAATGTTTTGAGTTTCTTAACACTTTTAAAATGACAGGAAAAAAAATAGCACTCTGTTTAAAAGTACATTACAATTTCATTAAAACCCAGCATTCCGAGCTTTAAAATTACTTTCTTGAAGAGGAAACTGATAAAACAGAAAAGTAAGAAAATTGAACTTTTTTCCCTAAAGGGAACTCATCTGCCCAACAAAGGAACAGCACAAGCTAGTCATCAATCCTTGAAAGCCAGTGGTTGCTTATCTGCCCGGTTTCTCAAAACTAACTATGAAATCACTGAAGATGCAGTGAAATGCAAGTCTTACTGACAGCTTCAACAGCAAGAAATTCTGGATTCTGACTCCTATACAGCTTCTTTTATACTGTGCCTTCTCAGATATACATGCGCATGAAAGGTGCCATAAAAATTTTGGATGCTGACTGGATACTCAGTCCTTGGCAGGATACTGTCTATATAGCTTTATGTTACACATAATGATAATCATTAGTAGATGTCTGAGTGCGAGATCACCACTGCAGCAGTATTCATTATCTATAGAACTTGCCAAAGATAGATATCCAACCTTACAGACTAACTTCCAGAGCTTTCTCTGATGTCTCCAAGCTGCTAGCTCCTCCTTATCTGACGTCAGCCGGTAATTCAGCACATAAGGAGGAGATCCTTAAGGCATTCTTCCGTTCTTTTGGTAGAAAAGCAATGAAAAACACTCCGTCTCCAGGGGTACAACACATGAAGCAATCCTATTCATGGTTCATGAAGTAGCTCTCAAGGACTCTTGCCCAATGGTGATTATCTAGAAATATAGCGCTAGTCATAGTAATACAGGCATGATCCCCCAAAACAAAAGTGTGAATAGGGAAGGAGCCTTGGTGGCATCCCAAGTTCTTATATTGTGCATCTTGTCTCTGGGGGAGGGTGTCACTAACCACAGATCAGTAATATGGGGGGGGGAGATAAACGAGTACGTTACTCTACAGTGGTAATTTCCTACTCAGATATTTATTGCTATGAAGAGTTGCCACAGACATGATGAGTACATTATAAAGATCAGCACTGTAGTGCTATTCCTTAGTGAACTACTGTATTAGAGACAGTGCTAAAAGAGTTAAGGGCAGAGCATGTCCCGCAGGAGGGCAGAGTGAAAAGTACAGTTGTGTACACTTACCATAAATGTAGATGTTCGAGTGTATTCACTGTTGCAGTCATTACATTTGGGTAATCTGCTGGCAGGTTGCCCTCAGTCAGCCTGAATAACAAAGTCTTGGGTCCTGCGTCAGTTGCTGTCTCCTCTTCCATGACATCAGGTTGTCAGGGGTATAAAACATGCAGCCGACGCCATTTTATTCAGTTTTTCTTGCCCCAGATATCAGGTGCCCCCCAAATGGGGAGCAAATATATATATAAATAAAGTAAAATCTATGTAATTGCACTTTTAGCAACATAAAATTTACCTTTATCTAAAAGCAAAATACACCACAAAGGCTTTAGAATATAGTGAAGGAAAGAGAAGTTATAGAAAAGGGGGATGGCGGTTGGGTAACCCGGACTGCAACAGTGAATACACTCGAACATCTACATTTATGGTAAGTGTACACAACTGTAGTATGTTCTTCGTGTTTCACTGTTGCAGTCATTACATTTGGGTAGAATCCCAAAGCTACGGATAGGAGGATGGAACTAAACAGCATTAGGAGCGGCTATAAGGCCCTGCAGAACTGCAGTGGCAAAGCCTGACCTGGATTTGGAGAAGAGAGGCAAATGATAATGCTTTGTGAAGGTATGAACAAAGTTCCAAGTAACAGATTCTAGAATGTCTTTGGTTGGGACTTCTCTGAGAAAAGCTGCCGAGGTAGAGGCAGCCCTGGTGGAATGTGACCTGATCCCTTTGGGCACAGGTTTACCATGGTGCAAATAGCAGAAACGAATGCAGTGGCTTATCCACTTAGAAATAGTCTGCTTTGATATAGCCTTCCCTTCTGATCCTGCAGCAAATGCCACCAGTAGTTGCTCAGACTTTCTTAGAGATATGGTCCTGTTTAAGTAGAATCTTAGTTGTCTGTGTATGTCCAATGAATGCAGAATCCGCTCCCCCTTGTTCTGCGGATTTGGGTAAAATGTTGGCAGGTGAATTGTTTGGTTAAGAGCTACACTGGATACCACCTTAGGCATAAAAGAAGGATTGGTCCTGAGGGACAACCTGTCCAGGTAAAATGTAATAAAAGGCTCCACAGCCATGAGAGCCTGTAGTTCTGAAACCCTTCTTGCTGAAGTGATTGCCAAGAGGAAAGCTGTTTTCCAAGATAAAAATTTTATATCCGCAGTAGCTGCTGGTTCAAAAGGAGGCAGGGTGAGTTTTTCCAGCACAAAATTGAAGGTCCCATGCAGGAGTTGGTGATCTTCTGAGAGGCCTTACATTTTTGGCCCCTCTAAGATACTGTTTAAGCAGAGGATGAGAAAAGAGGGGAGGCTCCATGTTGTAATGAGCCGAGATGGCAGTGGCATGGATTTTTATTGAAGAAAAAGATAGGCCCTTGTCAAGCATCTCAGTCAAATATTGTAAAATCTGTGGGATATTGGGCTTAAGATTTTCTAGTACTAGGCCTTCTGGCTTCCAAAATTGATATCCATCAAAGATTTACTGAGATGTGTTGTTTGAATAATTAAATGATCAGCCATGCTGCAAGGTTCAGAGTTTGGAGCTGAGTGTGCAGAATTTGATTGTTCTGCTGAGACAGTAGATGAGGTATTTGAGGCAAGTACCAAGGAGGGAGTTGAGACATATTCCTTAAAATTGGGTACCAGTGCTGGCGAGGCCAGTCCGGAGCAACTAGGTTCATTTTTGGTTTTTCCTGTCTGACCTTTAGTAAGACCTTGGAGAGAAGAGGCAGAGGTGGAAAAGCATAGACTGATAGGTTTTTCCAACTGAAGGATAGGGCATCCACTTTCCATGCTTGCCTGTGATAAGCCCTTGTGCAGAATTTGTCCAGTTGATAATTTTGGGGGGAGGCAAATAGATCTATGTTTGGGCTCCCCCATTTCTGTGTCAACATGCTGAAGATTTGTGGATCCAGTTTCATAAGTCCATAAGATTTCTGCTTAGGTTGTCTGCCAGAGTATTTTGTTTTCCTGGCAGGAATTGAGCTTGAAGATGTATTTGGTAAGTCAAAGCTGTGTTCCACAATGCCATGGCTAGTCTGCAAAGGGGGGAGGAGTGTGTACCCCCCTGCTTGTTTATGTACCACATAACCGTGGTGTTGGCCATCTTTATCAGTAGTTGTCCTGGATGAAGTAAGCCATTGAAGGCTGTCAGAGCATTCTGAACAGCTAGCATCTCTTTCTGGTTGATATGCAGATGCATTTATTTTGGGCTCCATTTGCCCTGAATGCATCTCCCCGACAGGTGGGCCCCACCCAAGCATAGTCTGATGCATCTGTAGTTAGGGTTTGGGTGGCAGGGGGTAGAGTGAATGACAGTCCCTTGTTTTGGTGACATGTCTCTGCCCACCAAAGAAACTCCTGTTGGAGGCAGGGAATGAGAGGAATCATTGTTTCCAGACTGTGACAATGTTGACTCCATAAGCTTTTTAGGTACCATTGCAGTTTCCTCATATGCAGTCTCGCATATGGAATTAGTAGAATGCAGGATGCCATGAACCCCAAAGCCTGCAGAATTTGTCTTGCAGATAATTGGGTTTTTGTTGCCATTTGTTTGAAGTATGTTGTCAGTTGCCTTTGTTTGTCTGGCGTAAGGTAAGCCATCTGGGCAGTTGTATTCAAGCTTGCACCCAGGAATGTAATTATTTGAGAAGGTACCAGTTGGGATTTCTTTTTGTTTATTGTGTACCCTAGGCATGTTAGAAGCCTTTTTACAAACGCCAGATGTTGAAGAAGAGTGTCCTTGTCCTCTGCTTGAATGAGACAGTCGTCCAGATAAGGATAAATCTGTATGCTTCTTTGTCTGCAGAATGCAATTACTGGTGCCAGGCACTTTGTAAAGACCCTGGGTGCAGTAGATAAGCCAAAGGGCAGTGCAGAGAATTGGTAATGCAAAAAACCTGTCTTGAAGCGGAGGTATCTTCTGCATGATTCCCTTATTGGGATATGCAGGTATGCCTCTTTTAAGTCTAGAGTCACTAACCAAGCGTTCCTGCCCAGCATAGGCAGTAGCTGTTGTAAAGTCAGCATTTTGAATTTTGGAATGTCCAGGAACGTGTTCAACATTGATAAGTCCAGTATTGGACACCAGGCATTGTCTTTTCTGGGTACCAGGAAAAGTCTTGAATAAAAACCTTGTCCTTTTTCCTTTTCTGGTACTGGCTGAATAGCCTCCATATCCATGAGGGACATAACTTGTTTCTGAGCCTCTGCCCACTGATTTTGTGGCAGATCTGGCCAAAAGTTTGGAATTGGCAAAGTATGGAAATGAAATCTGTACCCCTGGGATACTATGTTTAATACCCACTTGTCCCGGGTAATTAATTGGCAATTTTGAGCATGAAGTGCTAGTTTTCCCCCCAAGGGGGCTGCCAAAAGATAAGTGCTTGGTGAAGGTAGGGGGAAGTCATTGAGACTGCTTATTGTAGGGTTGTGCTTTGTTTCCTCCAGATTTGGAGGTGGAGGCACCCCATTGCTTTGAACTATAAGAACACTGTGATTGGTATCTAGAGTCTTTTGAGCACCTGGATTTGCCTTGAGTGGCTCTGTTGGTCACAAGAAAGGACCAATTTTTAGTAGGCCAGTGCCTACTGAACCTGGGTGGCTGCACTTGTAAGAAATCTTTTACAGTTTGCATAGATTTAGATTTGTCTTCCATTTTCTTTAAAACCTCTTCTGCCTTATTACCAAACAGAGTATCATGTTGCAAGGGGGCATCCAAAAATTTAGCTTTAACATGATCAGGCAGATTTTGCTCCTTGAGCCAGGCATGCCTTCTAATCACAGATCCAGTAACTGTGGCCCTGCAAGAGGCCTCCAAGGAATCAAAACCACATTGCAAAGTATGCTTTCCAACCTGTTCTGCTGAATGCAGTAATTCCTGTAATTCTTTATTTTCCACACAATCAGAAATCAGCATAATTTTCTGTTTCAATAAGCCCATAACATGCTGTTGATATTTAAGCATATGAAACTTGCAGTTTAAGGCCCCAATTGCCAAGGTTGCAGACGTATAAACCTTCTTTCCCCATCTATCCAGCGCCCTGGAATCTCTATCAGAGGGGGTAGGATTTTTGGCTGTAGAGGCCTTTACACCTTTGGGACACTGTGAGATAGTCTCAGGATCAGCAGCAGGAGTTTTGAATAGAAATTTGTAGGAGTCAGGAACCCTGTAATATCTGTCTGGCTTACTAGGAGCCGGAGGCAGGGAATCAGGAGCCATGCTTGATTCCAAAAACACATCATCAACAATGTCTAATACAGGAGGTATTGCCAAAGGCCTATGCTGAGGAAGAAGAAGGAAATCCCTAAGCCTCTTTTTTGATTCAGAAAAATCATGACTCTCCCAGTGAAAATGTTCCTTTAAAGTATGCAAGGTTTCTTCAAAAGAGTAATCCTAAGGAGGAGATGCAGATGGGATGGATTCTTTTGCATCAGAATCCTCATAGGGTGGAATAGAAAATTTCTGATCAGAAGAAATGGAAACCTGATCTGAAGATTCATAATCAGTGCCTTGCCTAGGCCTCTTAGCAGGGGGGGGAGTTGAGAACCCCTGATGAAGGTAATTAAGTCCTCAGCCATTTTGATCATCTGTTTTTTAGGTATAGGGCCCTGAGCACGTGGCTCATGTGTTGGTTTTTAAGACATAGAAGTTGTTTTTGATCTTGTTTTTGAAGCTGGCAACGGATTTATTTAAAAATATTGAGGTCTGAAAACACCCTCAGAAGCCGGTGCCTGCTCAGCGGCTATGGACCCATCCAAGGGAGAGACATCTACGAGTTCAATACTCTGAGAATCTCGTGGCATACCGGACTCTGCATGGGTCTCGGTAGAGGCCTGTGACTCAAAAGTAGTGGGTATCAGAGGCTGCAAAAGTGCCTCAATGAGTACCGGCGAACTGGCGACTGGCTTAGGAGAAGTTTTGTTGTTGGTTTTGGACCTCGACGGTCTGTCTCTGTCTTTTTCTTTGCGTTTTTTGTGAACTCCGGGAGTTGGATTGCTAACTGACGACATTTCAGGGTAATTAAATCTTGGTCCAAAACATTTAGAAGCAAAAATATACTGACGCTTAATATTGCGTTGATTAAATCTAGCACAAAACCGACAGCAAGGCACATTATGATCTGGGCCTAGGCAAGGAATACAGTACAAATGAAAATCCTTATAGGTTCATAGGTTCATAGGTTCATAGGTTCATAGGTTTATACTAGGCTATCTGCCCTAAGGCATTTATAAGCCTAGCCCAAATTTTTGTGGCTTACGCCACCCCTTATATGAAAAAATACTGTGCCCATTAGTTTGTTGTGCCTCTGTCCAGCAGTGACACAGAGATGATTCCCGGGGTAAACCTACGATCTCCCATCCACAGGTCTAGATTTCTCTTGAACAGAGTCAGCGAGGTGCTCTGCCTCACATGGACCGGGATTTTATGAGGTATTTGCTTCCCACAAGTAATGCAATTATTAACGTTTACTGACATTTATTTATTTATTTATTATTTATTTATTTGCAGTTGGTTTACCAGGATAGTCCATTGGGCCAATAAGAACCCGTTTTCAATGGAGTCCTGGGGAGAAAAGCTCCAAAACAAAGGTTACAAAAGAGATTACAGCAGTTTACAATTTCAATCATTTGTAAGTTAAAGACAAAGCTTTAAAACATTGGTAAACAAAAAAGATTACAGCAGTTTACAATTGTGGTAATTTGTGGGTTCAAGACAGAACAAAGATTAAGCATTTACAAAGGAATTTTTTTTTTTTCATTTTGTAGAAACACTAAGATTTAAGCAGGTATAATAAAAATGTTAAGGTTACATTTTGTAGAAAAACAAAGCATTGCTGCAGTAAATATATAGTTTCTTGAGTGAAATAGTAGAATAAAAGAATTATAAGATGTCATTACAAGAAAAAGTTTCCCCAACGGGGTACTTAGCTTTAGATGAAGACTTCGGCTCTGAAACTCGAATGCGAAAATTTCAGGAGTCGGCCGACCGGCACTTGCGAACTGCTTCTGCTTCAGGCATCGCCCGACAAGAAAGACTGAATAAAATGGCGTTGGCTGCATGTTTTATACCCCTGACGACCTGACATAATGGAAGAGGAGACAGCAACCGATGCAGGACCCAAGACTTTGTTATTCAGACTGACTGAGGGCAACCTGCCAGCAGATTACCCAAATATAATGACTGCAACAGTGAAACACGAAGAACATCTAGTCTGCTCTTAGAATGCATGCCCAGATTGTAATACTTGAAGAATGTGTGGGCTGAGTTCTATGTAGCTGTCTCACAAATACCTTGAAAAAGGCTGCACCCATAGCTGGCAAATTGGAGGAATGTGCCCTCATTGATGATGATGATAACAATAATGGACAGGGCTATTCTAGCTTGCCTTAGTTGACCTACATATAGTAGAAGATATATTCAGGGATGGCATGGGTTTAGAAGGATATGAGAGTTAGTTACAGTAGGATAACTAGAAGATTACTTTACTGTCTCCCGGTAAGCAAAATTAATAAATAAATAAATAAATAAAATTCAAGTTATTATAAATAAATTCTGTATTATTATTATTATATATTGCTAGTGTTATGCTGCATTTTTCAGTCAGGGTATTAAATCCTGATTCTAAAGTCATCCTGGAAATTGGTGAGAAGGTTATACATGTTAATACTTCAGTACTTGACTGTAAACTATTGTTTTAAGTAGTTCAACAAGTCAATTTAAGATTCAAATTCGAACAGTAATCTTGGGGAGTAGTGGGCACAAAGAACTTTGGGGATAGGAATTACTGCAACATGTTTCAGTAGAAGGAATACAACCTCAGACAATAAGGACAAAGTAAAAATGTCTGCTAGTGGCTTTGCGATGATTTTTCCTGCAATTCTAATAAACTTTGGGTACAAATTCCAGGTTCGATGAAGGATTGGGCTTAAGTTTGACCAAGAGCTTAAGAAGAGATCTACCCTTAATTTTTTTCTAAAGCAGAAGGTAGAAGTACTTTCAAAATAGGGCTCTGGTGAGTTAGCATAAGAAGTTGGGAATACAGGTTGTCCATTGCAAGAAGCAGCACCCACTGTATCCACCTTCATTTTATTTACAAGAATGCTCTGATGTGAGATTTTTGGCAAGGATCCCCCTTTAATTGTTGGACGATTTTCCAAAACTGCTGAGAGTTCCTGTTCATTACTACCTATTTTCCTAGGATGTATTCAGGTTTTACAGCACTGCTGTTAAACAATTACTACTGTGTTTCAGAGTCCTGTAATGATTTATTTCGCCTCTGACTCCCAAAGTAAATATATTTACTTTTTCAAATGCATTTTAACCATGGAGATAAACCACAGACACTTACTAACCTTCTGGTCTGGGAAGTAAAAATCCTATCCTGTACTGTTGATGACTGGGCTAGAAAGGCATCCAGTGCAGTTATTGAATCCATCTGATTGTATACTGGGCCCCAGTTACTGCTGTGCTATTCCATCAAAGCAAATGAAGTATTTCAGGGAGAATTCTCCCTTCCTTGCAGATACTTCTAGTATTCAGTTTTCTAAATGTCTACACAGTGATCACTTAGGATTTTCAGTAAGAGTCAGATAGCAATACATCTGTTAGGCACATTTATGACAACTGCATCTAAAAATGCGAGTAAACCCATTAGCTGGTTGGGCCTTGAGGGCCCATTATTAATTGGAAAAGCTTATAAAAGAGAATGCCTTTTTCCAGTTACCTTTTGTTGGGACTGACCAAGTTTAGTCTGAACACTACTATTATAAGGATATTTTCAGCACTGTCCTGTACTGGCACCAACAGAACTTGGTCAAAGATTTCAGATGTGATTGAGGGAAGTATACAGGCTTCCCCATGATGAAAGTAATCTGCTCCCCTATTAATATTTGCATAAGTAGCCAGTTTGGGGCTTCTTTAACATAAATTATATTTATTTTAACTAAGTTTGCCTTAAATACTTTATTTAAACAGCCTAGGCAAAGCTGTTTGAAATCCACTACCTGCAGAAGTGAGACAGCAACAGGCACTTTAATTATTTAGATATAAACTAAAAGAACAGCTGTTTAAAGACACCAAAAGCTATTTGTTTCTGTGATTATGGCTGGTCCTTGCAGCTCATGTTCTAGTCGCATACTTCTTGTAAAGACTTACATTTAACAAATGGCCACTAGTTGAATGTCTACCTTAACTGCAGATACTGTAAATAATATCAGTTGGATTTATAACTGTAAATAACATTCAAATGTACTGTCACTGGTTTGTTACCATACTACATACAACTCTGTGTATTCTTTATTCTGTGTATAATTTTGTTTGTGTCTTGTATCATGGTACCTGGATTATGGCTGAAAAAGGTCTTTCAAAAAGCCTGCCTACTTAATAAATAAATAACATAAATATATCTTATTAATAGCTAGGCTCCACTTCACTATCTTTAGACTGTTGTCAAAAGCATTAAATAACTTTGTCTGATCTAACAAGAGGCATTTTTGTGCTTGAACCAAGGTTCCATAATTGATAACACATCTGAATCTTCTTGAATGATAAAAACTTCTAAGAATGTCCACTTACTAACACTGCTCAGATTTAAAAGGGTTATTTTAATCTGCTTGAAGCAGTGACTTCTTAAGTGAAGATTGCCTACACTGCTGTGGGATATTGTTGCCTGGGAGTTACAGAGCAGGCTGCTGGAAGTCAACGAAGGTGTTGGAAGTAAAAGACAAGGATTACTATGGACATCTGTTAGTTTTAATACAATCAGAACGAGAGTTACATCAGTGTTAGCATTTTCTTAAGTGATACTTTGCCCAACACCTGATTCAGATCCAGCACTAGATGACTTTGGCCGTTGCCAAGGGTCTGCTGGTTGGGGGGGTGGGGAGAGGGTGCAGCCACTACATTAATTTAAAAAATAAAGTAAAAAGTTTTGCTACATTACGTTTTTCTTCTATCTTTGTTGTGTCTGTATGTGTCTTATGGCTTTCCCAGCCAATGTGGAGCAATGAGCGAGAACCACAATCTTGTAACAGTGGAACAGCATTATGAAGCAGATGGGTACAAACTCTGATTTTTTGAGCCTTACTTTTAACATGCAACACAAGCACTGATTTTTGAACGCCATCTGCTGAAAATGCAGGTAGTTTTGTGTGTGTGTGTGTGTGTGTGTGTGTGTGTGTGTGTGTGTGTGTGTGTGTGTGTGTGTGTGAAAAATGCAGTAGTTAGAGAGGGCAGGTCAGTTAATTAACTTTCTCAGGCTCAAATTTAGTACCTTGACTACAGGAGACAAGAGCCTTAATCCTCTACACCAACTACCAGACCTTTACAGTTAGTCACTAGAGTAGGTTGAAATGTTCTGAAATGGGTACTTTTGTCATTTACTGGTTCATACATTTTGTTTCGCTACTTAGTGGAAAAAAAATGTTCAAAACTACAAATTTAAAATGCACTCTAATAAATTTATTTATTTATTTATTTATTTATTTATTTATTTGCAGTTGGTTTACCAGGATAGTCCATTGGGCCTAAAAGAACCCGTTTTCAATGGAGTCCTGGGGAGAAAAGCTCCAAAAAAAAGAACAGACATACAGAATATGTAGATACACTTGATAAAAGCTCTTAAAGCAAACTCACAGACAAGGTGAAAACAATAGAGCTAAGCTACTTATACAATGTAAAAGAGAATACAGCCATTGCATATGCATTTGAGGTACATTCAAAAATGCGATATATTAAATAAAGTACAATAAATGAGAGGTGTGTTAGGACTTTAAAGAGGTAGGATTATATTGTTGTATAGTGTGGTTAGATTTGAAGAAAGTAATAAGTATATAGGCTTTGTTGAGTAGGCAGTGAATGAATGGAGGATGAAGGGTTCCATATTTTTATGATGGATGGGAAAAAGAGCATTCCCATTGGGACGTAAGATGAGTATGAAGAGATTTTTTGAACGTATAAAGATTAGAGATGGTACGAATGGATGGTGGGAGTGAGTTCCAAAGACGAGCTATGTTAAAGGATAGTAGGTTTTTGCCTGGGGGGCGTTTTGGTTTAAGTATTTCTAATAGGTTTTGATTGTTTGACCTTAAGACTCTATCAGGTAAGTGAAACTTAAAAGCAGAAGACAGGGAGGGACAAAGAGAGGGGTTGTTAATGAGCTTATGGGCTAGGGTAAGCTGAATATAATTGAGCTGATGTGGAAGTTCAAGCCAATGTAGTTTTTGGAGAGAGGAACAGTGATGGGTGGATGACCTGTGGCCGTTGGCGAACTTGGCGATTTTGTTGTAGCAAGAGGAAAGTTGTTTCTTAAGAGAGGACTGAATATTAGTTAGGAGAGGTGATCCATAGAGAAGGGAGGGAATAAGAAAGGAAGAAGACAGAGTGATTTTAGAGGTCTTTGTGAGGTATTGATTTTGACGGTAGAGCATACCCAGCTTTTGGTGGGTTTTTTTAATATTTAGCTGTAGGTGGGAGTTGAAATTAAGCTGGTTATCAATTTGAACACCAAGTAACTTAGTTTCAGATACGAGTTCTAGGCTTGATTTGTTTTGACTAGTGATCAGGAATTTGTTTGTATCAAAGGGAGTAGTTTTAGAGGGAGTAAATACCATGAGTTTAGTTTTGGAGGCGTTGAGAGCAAGGTGATTTATTTTCATCCAATGCTCAGTAATTGAGAAAGCTTCTTGTGTGAGCTTTAGAAGCTCAGGGGTAGATGTGGCAGAGCAGATAATGGTAGAATCGTCAGCATATTGGATGATGTTAGAGAATGGGATAGATTTATGAAAATCGTTTATAAAAATGTTAAAGAGAAGAGGACCAAGTATGGAGCCTTGGGAACCCGGTGGGGGTACTAAGAAAAGAGGAAGTGGCCTTTTTCCATTTTACAGCTTGGTGTCTGTTAGATAGGTAGCTGGAGAACCAGTTCACAGAGGAGGAAGAAAGGTTAAGTTTGGAAAGTTTAGTTAATAGCAGGCTGTGTGAAATGGTATCAAAAGCCTTAGAAAGGTCAAGTAGTAGGATAGAGACAATATGGCCGGAATCACGAGCTTTATTTACGGTTTCTAGATAGGAGAGGAGGGCTGTCATGGTGCTATGATTTGGCCTAAAGCCATGTTGTGTAGGTGTGAGAAGGTTATTGTCTAAAAGATGTGGTAGTAGTTGAAGTTGAACACATTTTTCAAGTAGTTTAGAAATGGGGGACAAGATAGCAATGGGGCGGAAGTTGTTAACACTGCAGTTATTACCGCCTTTATGAAGGGGGATGATAAAGGCTTGTTTCCAGAGTTGGGGCACTGTACATTCCAGGATCGGCGGTTGATGAGAATGCTTATGGGATAGGCAATTGCATCAGCAGCAATGTTTAGGAAATATGAGGGATATTGTCAGGTGCATTAGTGCGGGCTTCAATTTTGAAGTAGTTTTTATTGTAGAAATGGGTATAGGTTTTAATGAGAATGGAGCAGAGTGGGGAGAGAAAGTATTTGATGTTGGTGAGGATGATGAGGACGTTAGAGAGGGAGAAGAGTTATGGGATATAGTTAGAGAAGATGGGAATGAGGAAGGAAGAGAAGTGCTTGGTGAACATTTGGCAGGAGAGGGTAAGGGGGTATTGGATGGTAGGGTAGAAGTAGGAAAAGAGGAAGTTAGTTTGCTAATAGAATCAATGAAGAAGGAGTTGAACTGAGTAGCCAGGTCTAAATCTGGGACATTTGGGTCGGGGGTAGGGGTGTGTGGTCTGCTGGGGTTAAGGAGGGTAGAGATTCCTTTCCAGAATTTCTGTGGATTTGTTTTATTATTGTAATTGGAGGGTAAAGAAGTAATTTTGTCCGTCAGAGATAATAAGCTTTTTTACTTTATTTCGGAGGGTTCTGTATTCAATGTGGGAATCAGGGGACTTTCTTTTCTGATAAAGTACCCAGGCTTTGTCTCTAAGGCGCATGGTTGCTAATGTATTTCTGGTAAGCCATGGGGCAGAATTATTTTTTATTCGTTTTGTCCTTAGGGGGCTTGGCAATCTAGTATTTTTAAGAATGTAGAGTTAAAGTGGGAAACTGCGTCTTCTAGGGGTAATGTCCTTAGAGTGTTCCAATTGATTGCTTTTAGAGAATCTGAAAAGGTTGTTGGGTTGAAATTTTTGTGGTTGCGTGTAGTAATATAATTGTGGGGGTGGTGAGAGATACAGGGGAGTCGGTAAGTGAAGATGGGCATATGATCACTTAGAGCATCGGGAAGAGTACCACTGTCAGAGTGATAGTGGGGGTGTGATACAAGGATCCAGTCTAGTATACTGCCACAGGAAAGGTTTTTAGAAGGACGTGTTACTTTGTTGATTAGTTAGGAAAAATTATATGGGTTGATGTTAAGGGGGTTGGCTGGAGATTGAATGGAGGTCCAGTTGATATTTACATCACCTAAGATTATGGTTTCATTACTAATGTTACTGGAGAGCCAGGAGAGGATATCTTCTAATGTAGAGATATTGTCACCTGGGGGAATATAGAGGGATGCAAGACATATGTGTTTATGCTTGTTGACTTGTAGGAGAGTGAGGAGTAATTCAACATTGTTGAAGTGTGGAATAGGTTTGTCGTAGGGAGTAATTAACAAGGAAGTAGAAAATAGAAGAGATACACCGCCGCCTTTTTTATGGGACCTTTCTTTTCTAATGATAGAGTAGTTAGGTGGAATTATTTCAGAGTTTTTTATATGGGGTTTTAGCCATGTTTCTGAAATAGATAGGATGTCAGGTTTATTATATGTGATCCAGGCATGGAGGGTTGCTATTTTGTTGACTATGCTTTGGGAGTTTAGTGAAGTGAGTAATAGAGGTTTACGTATAGTAGTGGAGGTTGAGGGGCCTGGGTTAGGATGGATATCACCTGATAAGAGACTGGTAACTGGTAATGTTGCTGTACTTAACAAGAAATCAGGAAGGCAATCAAATAACACATGTATTTATGCATCATCCTAAAAATGTATGTAGGGGACCTATGGTGTGAAAACATCCCAGGGACCAAGATGCACTTATTCTGTCACTGGCAGGGTGCATTTTGAATTAATGTAAGTTTCAATGCATTTTCAATTAATGTGAGCTTTGGTGCATTTTCAATAAATGTCAACTTCAAGGGAAGAGAAATTAACTGTTACTCATGCTAGGTCTGCTTCAATGTGCAACTGCTTTGTTTTAGCAAATGGCCATCAGTGTTTGTGCTACAAAATTTTAAAGCAGTGTTAGTAGTGCAGCAGGAAGCATACTCACCTTTGGTGCAGAAGGCTGTGGGTTCTACACCCACACCATGCAGCTGGATTGATAACACTGCAGTGCAGTATAAGGGGGGTGGGAGTGTGCACTCCTGAGTGTTTCATCCTTCAGATGAGATGATAAATTGAGGTTCCATCTGCCTGTGGTGATGGTAAGTGCTGTGACATGTTTTACATTCACCTTAGTTATCAAAAAGAGTAGGAAGAAATTCCCCAGTGCCCTCGCCAAATTTCTCCTAGTAGTATAAATACCACTGAGGGTCTCCCCTAAAAAGAGGTTACTAGCCTCTTAGGACTAACCTGGTCAAAGGATAAATACATTAAAAGTTTTAAATTAAATCCATATTCCTGTCTTCATTTCAAAATTAAAGAAAACAGTATGCAACCTGACAGTTTTGAACAATTTTTATGGTAATGGGGAGGGGAGACAAGTACTGGAACACTGGAATGACTGTGGGTGGGGGGGCCCTGTTCCATTACCTTGTTTAGCACCCCACTTGACTATGATTCAGCTCCGGCCACTACTGGGTATAAAGGTAAACAGTGAGCACTAATATATAGTTTCTTCTTTGTTAGACTTCAAGCTTAAGCCAGATTTACCACCTCACTTCTGGAGCAGTATAGATATTATGGGCCTTATGTTCCCTACACCTTCCATTCCAGACTTTCTGATGCTGATAATGATCTTGTCAGTTATCAATAAAATAAACAAAAGCAAGTACGGCCATGTCATAAGCAGATTTACCATTTTCAACAACAGACTTTTCGGGCTTACTATTTACAATCATGTCCAGTTTGACTTTGCTCTCTGTCTGCTGATTTATGATCTGATTCTTGAATTTGTACAGTTTTAGCCTTAACAATTGTGATGATGTGAGGTACTGCCAGCTATGCCAGGAGAACTAGAGTAGTGGATGTGTAACATATGCCAGCATAGCTAGCTGGAGTTTTGTAAAGAATTATATGTTATTTGTATAGCAAACTGATCTGTACAGATGCTTGTGTTGAAAATGTATTTGTAAAGCTGCTTGTGTTAAAAATGTACCAACAGTGGGTCCTGCTGGACAGAAAAGAAATACACTGAATGTCAGACTGTATTGTAACTGTTGAAATGAATATACTGTAACACAGGATATTAGAAGAGAAAAGGTTAATCTCAAGCCAGCTAACTTTGAAAAATAGTCTGAAATTAAATTACCTGGATTAGGCCATAAAGATTGTATCTTACAATTATGACTGCAGCCAGAGACGAAATGTCTGTGAAAACCAAGACTAGGAATCCTACTGTATTGTTCTTGGAGTGAACTAATTGCTACCTTGAAAGGGAGGAAGTTTTGAAATGGTTTTATAGCTTCCAGATGATATAATACATATCTGCAAGACTCTATCTGTGTGTATGGTAACATGTATGTGTTAATTCTGGTTCCGTTTCCTGCAAAGGAAGTAGTGCGGGATTCAGAGTCAGATGACCAGATGTATGTGATGTCATTCTGTAATCCAGCACTGAAATGATGTTTAACACTAGACGAGACAGAAGTTTCAGGACAGTCTGTTTTTGGAACTGACAAGACCACTCACCCACTTCATCTTGCCTTGCTTTAGAAAGTAACCAGGGAATAGTAATTCTTTAGATCAGTCAGGAAAATATAGTGAGATTAGTTTAGTACTGTTTTTCTGTATCTGTGTAAATCTATCCATCTGTGTTATTTTTAATAATTTCCTATTACTGAAACTCTGGTGTTCACTGTAAATAAATATTTGGTATTTTATGTTATTTTATTGTTTATTATTAAATATATTAATACTTTCATTGTGGCTGATCTTTTAGATAATATTTTAACCTTTGAGATTACTGACATTTATTTGGTGACACTGTGGACACTCCTGAAAGCCATGCTGCATTGGTCAAACACTACCATTTGTATTAGTATTAATCTTACTAAGTATAATTAGGTACCCTTGAAAAAGCTTTACAGTAGTTGTCTGGTGGCAGTACAACTACCTTATATTCTGAGCAAAAGTAGCAGAGCTAGTAAATCTGTGCCAGCATTTTCCAGGTGTGTGTGTGTGCGTGTGTGTGTGTGTGTGTGTGTGTGTATGTAAATCAAATCTCAAAGAGTGTGTGTGTCAGCTACATGGAGCAGGGACACAGAACACAGGTTTCATAGAGAAGGTGGTGGACGACTTGGCTTGGAACACTTGGCTGAGGACTCAACTCTACAGCTGTGTTAGTGGGGATTCTTACTGGGGATCTGGAGAGAGTGGCAGGGGGAACCCAGCCCCCATACTGAGTGTGTTCCCTGTGTGCTCTTAAGGGGAATTGTGCTTGGTGCAGAGAGCTGCATCTGGAAATACTGTGTGTATCTATTTTTGCTCCAAGTGAACGTCCATCACCAGTGTCAGTGGTGAGGATTCAGGCTCCTTGATTACTGGCCAAGAGCAGGGACATCACAGCAATAATTACAGCTAGCTGAACAGTATTTCCAAGAATAATGGTAGAAAAAACTCTTTATGAAAACAAAGTTGCCCTTTTCAGACTGCTGGTTACAATTAGAACTTAGAGCTTTAATAGGTTTATGAAGCCTTTGAGTATTTTCCCTTTTAAGACTGTTACCTGGCCAAAAGCATATAGTGAGCTCTTGGAAGGCTCAGCTGAAGGAATCCTAAAAAGCTGGCAAGAGGCTGGGCATGAGAGAAAGTGTGCTGTTGTGAAATCCTGCACATTGCATATTTAAGTAGGTGTGGGTGAAAGGGCAGATGGTCTAATAAAACAAAACAATCATCACTGGTTGCTCAACAATGGCAAACTACACAAGAGCAGCCAAATCAATGCAGCACTAACTACAAATGAACTACTCCACAGCCACTTGATACAACTCAGTGGGGTACTGACTACATATGCACTACCCCAAAGCACCTTGATATGAATTGCTGAGGCACTGACTAAAAACTTACCATTCAACAGCAGCCTGACACAAATCATTTGGGCACTGGCTACAGATATACTTGCTACTCAGCAGCCTGACATAAATCACTTGGGCACTGGACACTTACTTACTACTCAATAACAGCCTGAAACAAATTCCTGGAACACTAACTACAGATTTACTACTCAACAGCTTTATATGATCACTGTGACACTGACTGCAAACTTAATATTCAACAGCAGCCAGAGATGGGCCACTGGGGTACTGACTCCAGGCATACTTACTACTCAACAACATGAGAGAAATTGTTGGGACTTTCCTACATGGTTGTATCTTGTATTTGCTTAACTGCCAATAAAATTATTAATGAACACACACAGTGGAAAGTTATTTCACCAGTCGATCCTGAGCTTGTTATTATTAGAAAGGAAGTACAAAGACATGCCCACAGATAATGGAGAAAGTAGCTTACAAGAACAGGGATGCTCTCATAACTTAGAACATTAAAAGGAGCTTACACACTAACTTAGACATTCAGAATCACTTAAAACAATGGAAAAAGCCATTATGTTCATACAGTGAAAGCACTATTTGTGTCAATAGGTTTAGTGTCACTACATGTTGAATCCTCAGGAAGTAATCAGTAAAATACATTCTATGGCTCCTGGCCCAAAAATGAAGAGCCTGGTATTCATGCCACCCACCTTCTCCACTCGAGGATCTAGTACATTTTACAGCTGAAAGAGGTAGTAGGAAGAAGGCAAAGCAGTAAGGCTGAGTGGGGGATGATCCAGGGCCAGAAAAAAAAAGAGTGATGTGATGCTACAATAGATTTAAGCAGGCATTTGTAAATGAATGTTGGTTTGTAAAAAGCAGAAAATATTTCATTACTCTGTTGTGATAGTGAATGCGCTGTGGGATATTTTAATTTACATATGTTATTCAATACTGGAATGCCCTGAAAAATGAAAAAAGGTAAAGTCAGCAAGGATGCAATAGCAATTACATTTTCATTGTACGATTAAAAAAATGACATAGTTCTATGCAATAACATAATATAACATAACATAATATAATATATAATATTTTGCATAATTCTTTGAAAAATATTACAAATTTAATGGCAAATGGCTAAGTGTGCATATTATTGGCACCAAGCCACTTACTAGAATCATTATCTTAGCTGTTTATTTACTGCAAAAAATCTTACTCTATTCCCATGTATGTTTTGTTTAGCTGATATGTAGCTTTAAAATATCTCTGTTCTATGATGGGCTCTGTTTTATAAAGTACTAGTAGTAAAACAGACTACTAAATAGCAACATGGTCTTCAGTGTTTGAAAAGTACTACTCTGTGATATTCAGCAGTGATAGGTAATGGTCAACAATTAGCAACCATGATTCAAAAACTGTGATCTATGCACTGATCTGGCATGAGAAATCTTGTGTTATCAAAGTGCAACACTCTTGAAGCCCATCAAAATAAATGCAAAACACAATGAAGACTTCATGAATCATGTGATGTAATGACTGACAAAATAAAATGAAATAAAGAATAGTTGTGTAAAATCTTACCATAACCATAGATGTCCTTCCCTTCCATGTTGCAGTATTCCAAGCCCTTGGGTTTTCCTCTCATGCTACCCGAATGTCTGGCCAGTATACAAAAGCATCTAGTCACTGCGAGGTACGTGGGACATCTGACATTGGCTACGGGAACATAGGCCATAAAAGTGACATCTGCATGTACCAGACCTCAGAACTGAGTACCCCAGTCAAAACTCAGTCCCAGGATAAATGTACAAGTCCAGTGCCATGAAAGAAGGAAAAGATAAGTGGAAGAAGGGAGAAGGAGGGAGGGAAGAAATACTGCAACATAGAAGAGGACATCTATGGTTATGGTAAGATTTTACATAACTACTCTATGTCCTTCTATTCTCATGTTGCAGTATTCCAAACCCTTGAGTGAGTGCCGCAGTTCAAAGGAAGAAGAGGGTGGAGGCTTGGAACTATTTTCTAGGAATCCATGAAGGATTTCCCTGGCAAATCCAGCCCTGGATTTGGAAATGTGATCCAATCTATAATGTTTGGTAAAGGTGTGGACAAAGGTCCATGTAGCTGCCTCTAAAATGGAGGCAGTGTCCAGCCCTTTAAAGAAAGCCCCAGATGAAGCCATAGTGCAGTGTGCTTTAATCTTAGATCCTAAGGCTTTTCCATGGTATGGATACCAGAAAGAAATTGCCCTGGAAATCCAGGCAGAAATGGTCTGCTTTGTCATTGCTTTCCCCAGACCACTGGGATGAAAGGAGATAAACAATTGGTCTGACTTCCTGATAGACTTGGGCTTGTCAAGGTAAAACCTAAGCTGTCTGTGCACATCAAAGGAGTTTAAGACTCTCTCACCATCATTCGGAGGATGAGGAAAGAACAAAATGTCCCCAACAGGGTATTTATTTATTTGACATTAGTTGACTAGGACAGTCTGACTGGGCATGTGCCCTTTTTCAGCGGAAGCCAAGGGAGAAAATCTCCACAAAATCATGTAGGATATTCACAGTACAAAATATGCAAGAAAATGTACATATTAGAGGATGAACTAGAAACAAATATGATCAGACGGCTGGTACAGCAGGATTAATATGCAAGAAAATATACATATTAGAGGATGAACTAGAAACAAATATGATCAGATGGCTGGTACAGCAGGATTACAGCTGATATCTGACAGGAGGCAGACAAGTTCAGAGGTCTGGTACATGCCAATGTCACTTTTATGGCCCACATTCCCTTAGCCACTGTCAGACGTCCCACGTACCCTACAGTGACCAGAAGTCTGTGTATACTGGCCGCATGTTTGGGTAGTATAAAACAGAGTGAGTGTGTGTAACTTTAAGAAGCGTTTCCAGATATAGACATGTGCACATAAATAGTGAGCACATGCAGGCAGCAGTGCCATTTTGAGAGAACAGCCAGGGTGTTAACATGCATGAGTGTAGTAGTCAGTCTGTTTATAAGTTTATTTAAGTTTAAGTTACTAAGTCTCAATCCAGATGTGTTTGTGTGTAATAAAGCTGCTTGAACTGAGCCCACAACTTTTTGTCTGTTTTATCCTGACCGGACGAGTGACATGGTATCAGAACAGGGATTGAGAGTGCAACTTCTTCAAGCCATGAGATGCAGAGTTGATGGTTAAGGTATACTGAGCAGGTTGGGTGGTACAGTGCTCAAACGATCAAAAAGGGCCATAAACGGTCTTCAGGTAACCAAAACTTGCACAGATGATTTATTTTGCAAAGAAAATGAAATGGAACATTCGTAAGGCACAAAACACATTATTAAACAAACGAGTAGCACAAGACGCATTATTAATCAAACAAAAGGCACAACATGCATTATTAATTAAATGAAGTGTTCAAAACCATGATATTTGATAAAACTATCAGAAATATTTATATGGGCTCAGAATTATCTCCGGTTTGCATAACAAGCATGTTTAAAGCAAAGCGAGCACAAGAAAAGTACAAGGCGCATGATACAAGATTAAATGGGCATAACAAGTACAATAACATGACAAAATAAGCTTAAAGAGCAAGGTGGCTGCTTGCTTTTTAGTAAAAGACTGTGTTTTGGGCATAAACTACTATTTCACAATGGCTGAAGCTATTCAAAGCATAACTAGTGTTGTTCAAAGTATCTCGGAGTGTGCAAAGTGTTTGCAGAGTGTGTACTTTATTGCGGTGCAATTATTTCAGAGTTTGCTGTGTGCAAAGTACAGTTATTTAAGTACAGTTAGTTTGCAAAGTGCAGTCAAAGTACAGCCATTTTGAAAAAGTTTCTTGTGCTGTGTATATTTATTCGCAGAGTGCCGCCATTTCAAAGTGTTTTTTTACACTGTATAGAGTTATTTCGCAAAGTACAGCCATTTTGAAAGGGTCTTGTGCTGTATGCAGATTATTCTGAGCTTCATCTGCTGTATACAATTTGTTTGAAAAGTACAGTAATTTCAAAGTATTTTGTACACTGATAAGGAGTGATTTTGCAAAGTACAAAGATTTTAAAGCGTTCTTGTGCTACTGAGACTTATTTGGCAAAGTGCAGTTATTTCAAAGAGTCTGTTGTGCTATTGGGCATAATTACAAGTTCTGGCATATATTTATGTGTGTATGTTTGTACATAATTCCAAGCACCTTTACTACTGTGGGTTGATACAGCAGAGGCATTTCTCAGACCCAGCCCATTTGTATTTGATCGTAATACTGCAGAGAACTGGAGAGTATTTGAGCAGAAATAGAATATTTTCATACAAGCAGCTTTTTCTGACAAAGATGCATGTACACGGGCATTCATTTTCCTTAATTTAGATGGGTCAGAGGCCACTGAAAGAAAGCATTCATTTGTGTATGCACCAGCAGTATATGCAGGAGAAGGGGAAAACTGCCATACTGTTCTACCGGCTGAATCAAGAGAGGACCCTGAGTGCCTGAAATGTAAATTTAGAGAAATGTACAACACCCAGACAAATGTTACATTAGATAGGCACCTATTTTATACAGGAGACCAAAAGCCAGGCAAAACTAGCTTATATCACTGACTTGAGAAATAAGGCTAAAATGTGCAGATTTGGTGATTTGAAAGATGAGTTAATAAAGGACAGGCTTGTGTGTGGTGTTAATAGTGCTGCAGTGAGAAATATCTTGCTTCATGACAGTGATTCAACACTGAGCAAAGCCATAGAGATTTGTCAAATTTATGAGCTCACAGAAAGGTACACAAGTATGCTTGCAAGTGATAAGAGCTTAGTTGCAGCAGTCTCTAGAGCAAGGATAGACAGCATGCAACACGTGGCAAGCAGAAGCAGGTCTAAGCACATGGCAGCTGCAGCCCCTATGGGTTCCCCTGGGAGATCCTGTAACTTTCTAGCAAGTTCCAAGACTAGCTCAGCAAAACGGACATACTCAATACAGTATAAAGGTGAGTCAGCAAAACCCAAGTCAAGTCTTATTGTTAACTGTCGCAACTGTGGTGCCAATCATAAGTCTAAAAGAAAGAAGTGCTTAGCATTTGGTCAGCAATGCCACAAGTATAAAAAATGGAACAACTTTCAAAGGCTTTGTAAATCAAGCAACCCTCATTCAGTTATTAAGAAAGGTCACTCAAAAAAGCAAGTTAATCATGTGGAAAGCTGCAACCCTACTTTCTATGTAAATGGTGTATCAGTGGTCAGTGAAAAGGTAAATGCAGTACATTTGTTGGCAAAGAACTGAGTATTTTGTACCACCCTGATCAATGGTAAACCCATGGAGCTCAAAGTAGACACTGGTTCAAAGTGCAATGTAATGTCAGCAGAAACATTTGCTAGAGTGAGAGCTCATGAGCAACTTAATATGGCTAAATGTGCAAAGCTTGTTGCTTATGCAGGTGAAGGGATTCAAATTGAAGGCTCAGAAGTGCTTTCATGCTATTCAGCTGGGAACAGTTACAGCTTGCAATTTTATGTAGTCAGAAGACTTGTGCAGTCATTATTAGGTCTCAGAGACATTTTAAAAATGAAACTGCTTTCTTTTACCAAAGATGTCTATCATGTAAGCACATGTCCCACTTCCAGCTTCAGTGATGGTATTTTCTCAGAGTATGCTGATGTTTTTGATGACAAGCAAGGCAAACTTCCAGTTGTGTACTCCGTGAAAGTAGACCCAGAGGTCAGACCAGCGTGGAGAGTTCCAGTAGCTTTGCAGGACAAAGTCAAGGTCCAGTTAGACAAGATGGTGCAGCAAGGTGTGATTTGTCCAGTCGCAGAACCAACTGAGTGGGTGTCTTCCATGGTAGCTTCTCACAAGAAAAATTCAGATCAAATAGGCATATGCATTGACCCAAGAGAGTTGAACAAGGCATTGAAGACACCTCATCAACCTATGAGTACAGGCGAGGAGTTTGCCACCCTCATGTCAAGTGTCACTGTTTTTATCTGTCTTAGATGCAAAGAGTTCATTTTGGCAAGTAATGCTTGATCGCAAATCTTCATTATTGACTACATTCAGAATACCATTTGGCGGTTACAGATTCCTCAGGATGCCTTTTGGAATAAATTCTGTCAGCATACAGTGGAGCAAATTTTTTTTGGGCTATCTGTGTGCTATAATAGTTGATGATTTACTGGTTGCAGGTAATGGTGAAGCAGAGCATGACAGAGACCTCAGCAAAGTTCTGGACAGAGCGAGTGAAGTGAACTTGAAGCTTAATCCTCTGAAGTATATATTCAGACTACCAGAAGTTACTTATGTAGGCCATTTATTTACCAGCACAGACTTACGACCAGACCCTTCCAAACAAGCAGCAATTCTTGAGATGCCAGCTCCAGATAATGTCCAATCCCTACAGCATTTCTTTGGCATGGTTAACTATCTGGGAAAAGTTATCCTTGACTTTAGTGAATTATCAGTGCCTTTAAGAGAGTTAACACTCAGAAATGTTGCCTGGTCATGGTTAGAACAACATCAGAGAGCATTTGATAACCTCAAACAGGAAATTGCCGACCTGCCTACATTGAGATACTGTGATGTCCACAAACCAGTAGTTCTTTACTGTGATGCTTCAAAGTTCGGTCTTGGTGCAGTTATTCTTCAAGAGGGCAGACCTGTTGCCTATGCATCTAGAACTCTTACCCAAACTGACATGCAGTATGCTCAAATTGAGAAGTAACTTTTGGCAATTGTGTTTACATGTTTGAAGTTTTATGATTATATTTATGGCTGAGCTATCCAAGTTGAAACTGATCATCAACCTCTAGTAACTATTTTAAAGAAGCCTATGCATACTGTGCCACCAAGACTACAAAGAATAATGCTCAGATTACAAAAGTATAATTTCAAAATGGTCTACCTTATCCAGATCACCCAGAAATACCACAGAACAGCTTGATGCAGAGAATTTTGACTTTGATGTCATGGAAGTGCATCATTATTCTACCACGAGAACTGATGAGCTAAGAGACCATACAAAGACTGATCCAATTTTGCAGAAGCTCAATCACTTCATCAATATTGGATGGCCATCAAAGCAATCTTGTGTACCACCAGAAGTACAACCTTATTTTCCAAACAGATGAGATGTTGATGGAAGATGGTATCATTTTCAAAGGTCCAAAAGTTATTGTTCCTATTTCCTTACAACATGAATACATTCAGATTTTGCATCGTGTCCACCCAGGTTTCGAAGCTACCAAAAGAAGGGCAATAGGACTAGTATTTTGGTCTTCTCTGTCAAGGACATTGTTAAAGTGCTTTCATCTTGCTCAGTATGTAATAGTACCAAACCGCACTTGCAAAAAGAGCCACTTCAGCTAAGCCAAATTACTAGTCCAGAATACCCACAGTCAAACCGTCTTGTTGAATGTGCAGTACAGAGTGCAAAGCAATTACTAGAGAGGTCAAAGCATGACAATACCGATATCTTCTTGAATTTACTTAAGCTCAGAAGTATACCCCATGATAACCTACTAGGCTCGCCTGCTCAGAGACTTCTATCTAGGCAAACCAGAACAACCTTGCCTATCAGTTCTAGTTTGTTGGTGCCTAATGATCAAAACACCAGAGCACTCAAAGCTCAACTCTTTAAGAAGTGTTCCTTTCAGAAGTCCAGCTATGATAAAATCAGCAGATTTCCTTCATCCGTTAAAAGAAGGAGAAACAGTGAGGATGCAAATGGCGAAAAGCTTTGATTGAATTGGTCAAGAGAGAGGCATATGTGCTGAATCAAGATCCTACTTAGTGGAATCTGATAGTATAGAATCCAGGAGAAACCGCAGGCATCTTCTTCTGGTGTCTGAAATGATATCGCAGCATCGTACCTGTAATACAGACTCTAGATCTCAGAGCAGCCCTGACAATGTTCATACTGAAGAACGTTTCTCAGTATCCATTCCCATTCCTGATGATGTCCGAGATGTCCACAAAGTTGAACATTCCTTGAAGACAGTCCCCATTGCTAGATCCAATTCTGATTTTTATGTTACACGATCAAGTTGTATTTCTAGACCTAGTGTAAAATACACAGCAACCTGAACATGATTGTTTTATATATGTCTAATTTTGTATGATTGTACGTCAAAGAATTAGTTCTGTATAACTGCATGTCAAAAGATCATTTCTGTATAATTGCATGTCACTGAATATTGGCATTTGGTATATGATCTGTTTCTCAAAGAGGGAGGATGTAGAACAGAGCGTGTGTGTGTAACTTTAAGAAGCATTTCCAGATATAGGCACATGCATATAAATAGTGAGCACGTGCAGGCAGCAGTGTTAACATGTATGAGTGTAGTAGTCAGTCTGTTTATAAGTTTATTTAAGTTTAAGTTGCTAAGTCTCAGTCCAGAAGATGTGTTTGTGTGTAATAAAGCTGCTTGAACCCAACCTAGAACTGTTTGTCTGTTTTATCCAGATCAGACAAACGACAGGTAGTAAGAGAGGAAAACCCAAGGGTTTGGAATACTGCAACATGAGAATAGAAGGACATCAATAATTCCCAATAAATATAACAAAAAATATGGAGCAGTGTGTCTTAGTTTCACAGTAATAGAAAAAGTCTGTACAGAAAGCATTTTACAAATCCACTTGGATTCAAATGGGTCCGTACCCATTAGGTAGGGTTTACTGTTGTTTGCAATGCTTCTCACATCATATTTATTCTCCATGTAATTTGATAAAGTTGTAGAGCTGGCATACTTAAGTGAGCAGCATGATTCTCTTTAAATATCCCCAAGTACTCATTAGTAAAGTGGTATTTTCTGCAGCAAATGAGGATGACATTGAAATTAGCCCATTTCAAGTTTCTCAGATAACACTAAAATTTCTCCATTGATGCATATGTTTGAACTATATTCTGACTGGCAAAAGTCATGTTATCTTGTGCAGGCAATGAGTACAGGATAGCACTGATGAACTTTAAAGTAATTATTGATCAAAACGTCAGTACAGTCCCACATGAAATAGGATGGGCTACTACTAAATTATTTATTATTAACATTCCATGATTTGTACAGATACCACACTAATAATCCTACTTGTTGTGTTATAATGGTAACAGGAAGCTTTACTTTGATGGTTAAAAGATAGGGAATATAAACATTATTAACTGTAAATTTGATGAGAAACATACCAATGGTTTAGTTATAATAAGTGGTGTTCCATGATAATCAACTTGGGGTGGGGGGGTAGAAGGGGGAACGGGAAACACTGGTTGCACTCTATAATGGAAAAGCTGCAAAACAATATTTTGTGAGAGAAAGCGATATTCTGAGATGCTTGATTTGGTGAGTGTGTGCTGTGAGAAGAAAGCACAAAAGCTAAACACAAAATATATAATAAAGATACTTGTCTAGAAGTGTGTGTGTGGTTGCGCATGTGTCTGTTTAAAACAGCATATTAACTTTGTATTAAAAGTACTATGCTAATAGGTGTTTTCTAATGTTTATTTCTTCTCTTGCATTTACAAAAGAGATAGTGAGAGTAGCACCACTGCATAATATGCGGAGGATGTGGAACTGTGGAGCTATGACATTTTCCAGTGCACTGTAACTCTTTATGGTAATAGGGAAGCAAGGTATAGCATTTTAAAATGACTTCAGAAAACAAAATTTTGTATTGCAGCACTGAAAAACAAATGTACATATATTATTAGCAAAATGAAAACGGGAATGAGAACAACATTTATTTCATATGTCTTCATTAATATTAATGATAAATTCATCATGATTATATCATGGTAAATACCACTAATTAGTGTAAAGATCTATTTCTGTAGTGTTTCCCCAAGTTAAAAGATCAGTTTGAAGTTTTATTGAATTGCATACTGCTTACCATAGAAGTTCAGAGTGATGCAATGTATTGGACTTGTGCTTATAAGTAAGCCAATGCAAAAAAAAAAATCACATTTTAACAGGTGGTATATGATGACTTACATTTGAACAGCACTGCAACCCAAAGATATAACACAAGTCTGACAGGTAAATGCTTTTATATGTAGAGTAATGGTACTACCTGTCAAAAATCCTGGACTGCCAGTCTGATGGCAGAGACAGAAAGGGTTCTCACAGTGGGATATGCAGTGTCATACAACAGTCCAAAGTCTAACCTAAGTGTCCAGTATAATTCTGAGTGCCCCCATGCAACCTTATAAAGTATGTCTTAGCTTATAGGAGCCAGAGTATATTTGAATGCTGTCCAGTTTCTCTGACAATATACTCAATCTCAGAAAGAGGAAGATGACACAGCCTCAGTGTTTGGAACTGGTTAGTTTTTCTATACAAAAATATCTCCTTTTAAGTGATGATACTTTCTTGTCTCTGTAATTGTAAAACTGTTCATCGGTTCACTACCTCTGCAAATGTGATATTCCCTGCAAGTTAATCTAATGATGGTGAAGAGGCAACCTCACTTCCAGTAAAATATACACGAAGATGTTTCACTACCAAGTTATATTATTCTTCGTTCTCTTTCCCCAAATCTTCCATTTCTTAATTTTTTTTTCTGTTTAACGAGGAAAAACTGTCAGAGCCTTCAATAAAGCCCATGACAGAGGGTTCAGTGGCCATTGCTGAAAAAAGGGAGATTGATGTTTCTGGGTTTCCTGTGAATCAACTCACTGACACCTTAATTTTTCTTTTTATATCCTATAATTGACAGTCAAAGGGGCAGAAGAGTGGAGGAACTATGTATGCCAGAATTTTTTCTCTTACACCTCTATCAACCTCTGTTGTTGTACTAATAATTTTCTTATAGGTTCATATGTAAGCACACCCTTAGAACAGCAGCAGATTGTAAAACTATTCCTTTAAAAAAGTCTTTGGTGACCATTCTTGCAGCCTTGACAAACTGGCCTTTAACGAGGTTGATTAGAGTATATATGAGTGATCCGAGGTGAAAATTAAACTGGGTGGGGTCCTCTCTGATAACTTCTGCTTGAGTAGAGAAACTAGGCAGGGGTGTCCACTTTCCCCTTTATCTGCATTATATTTAGAACCATTGGCAAATAAAATAAGGGACTCAGAAATTCAGGCATATAACTGGTATGGTAGTCAGGAAAAGATGGCTCTAGTTGCAAAATATATTATTTTATACATGACAAAACCAGGAAGGGACATTACAGTGTTGTGGAACATTTTAAGACAGTTTCAGATCTTCTCAGGATGCAAAAATTAATGAAGCTAAAACAAACGCAATACCAGTAAATTATGTACCCACACACAAATTGGTCCAACAATATCCATATTTATGAGGACATAATAAAATGATGTATTTAGGAGTATGAATTAGAAATTACTCTGTTGTGGCAGCTAAGGATATGTGGAAAGAGACTAAACAAAAGATAATACAAAAATTGAGAAACTGGAAGCCTTGTTATATGGATATGGATACTAAGATATAAGCAATTAAAATGTTTTTAGTCCCTTTAGTCTTACACACAGATCAGGCATATTTTTATCAACCAGAGGAGAAGCTGTGGATAGCAATTAAAAAAAGAGTTGAAGGATTTTATCTGGGGAAGTAAGACAGCAAGAGTCAAGTGGGATAAGCTGATTCTTCCAACAGAACAAAGCAGAATAGGCTTGCCCAATTTGAGGGGGTACTTTGGAGCAACACAGTTAGGCTCTTATATATAGCACGATCAGAAAATTATAATTCAAAGTGGAAAGAAATGATGATAAAATAGGGGGAAGCTCAAGAAATAAGGACAGACTGGGATTTTGGATGCAGACTCAAGGATAACAACAAAAATCATACAGAGTATTATATTTATAAAATAGCAATGAGTATTCTAAGAACTAACCTAGCATAAGAATGGAGAAAAGAGATTCTGCCGACAGATATGACTCTGGTTAGGGATACAGATAATAGGCAAGAGGGGGCTGGAAAACTGGCAAAGGACCCAACGTATTGGGAGCAAATAACTAGAAAGGTAAAAGAATGGGAAGAGGCCAAGAATTTATTTGGACTGCAGGTTTGAAATTGCCTTCTCTATCAAGGATTGATACCAGAGTATAGGCAAAGAGAAAGAAATAAGGGGGTTCTAAATGAAAGACCAGCACTGGTTGAGTTTTTAATAGAATGTAGAACAGAAGCTGCCATTAAAAAATGAATAATTAGTAGAGCATATACAATATTGCATGATAACTATAAGAATCAATCAGAAGCTTAGAAAGGATTGGGAAGAGACATTGGATAAGCAATTCACAAAGAGATAATGGGGTGATATATGCATATCTCCCAAATATGCAACAAAGTCTAGAAGATTTAGGATCTTTGCCTGGAAGTGTTTACATAGGTATTTTTATACCCCAAGTAGACTCTAAAGAATTGTTCCTCAGGTGGATAGCAAATGTTGGAGGTGTGACTGGCAAGAAGGAGGTGGCTGGGAACATATTTTTTGGGAGTGTAATGATCTGGCAGACTTTAGGAATTCCCTGCGGATCGCTCTGCCGGAGATGCTGGATGAGTGGATTGGATTGATGCGTTTATATTAGGTTATCAAAAGATGAAAATAGTGAATGCTATTTCATCGGCCCCAAAACATCTAAACATGAAAATATCGAACATTCAGAACAGCGATTTTTTTCCCATGGAAAAAATTTGCTGCTCCGAAACACATACACACAACACAAGCACATCAAACAAACAGCAACTGCACACATACACTTAAATTCCTATATCTAACGCTACACTAAACTAAACCTACACTATTACCTACCCACTTCCTCGGTTGAACTGAACAGCTATCAGGAGGAAATTACGGCTTAATGGCTGGTGAAACTGTCTTATCAGTTGTGTACTTTCTCAGTCTGAGCTGAACAGCTACCAGGGGGAAATTTACGGCTCATCGGTTGGTGAGTTTGACTTATTGAGGTTTTTGTCCTGCAATTACATTACCTGAGGTGACGAGCAAGTTACAGGGTATTTTTTTATGGTTACCGGCTATTTTTGAAGTTGGCAACCAGAAAGTTTGCACAACTTTTTTGCAGCTGTGACCGGAAAAGGATTTTGGCACTGTCACAGAGCAGGAGCTTCAGCCGTTTTGTTTGTAGTTGTTCTCACTGTTATTTAAAGTGTGATTATAAGGTTTGTCTTTGAAAAGAACACTGTTCGAGTGGATTTTATTGTCTTTTCCCCTCTTTTTTTGGTAAAGAAGTTTAAGGCGCAGTAACACAGCCTAGCATTTTGTTCTTGTTTAATGACATGGGAACTGCTTTCTGGTGAAACTTGGAGTCTTTACAGAAGCAACGTGATACATCTGGACTTCAAAAGGTGACATTGTTCAATAATATAACCAATATATCTAACTGGTTAATGTGTTTTATTAAATGAACACGACTAGTTACAATTGTGCTTTGTTACATAATTTTGGTCATCTTATTAGACCAGGATCTGTTATTAATATTTAATTTGAACTACGAGTGCACTGTGGGAGCCGGTTGGCACATTTTTCATATATTCATGTTTGACATCCTTTTGTTTAACACAGGAAAATGAGGCAGAATGAACAGGGTTTGATTCAATATTATAGAGTTGGTCTTTTGAAGTTTTTGAAACTTACTAAGCTTGTTGATAAAATGTGTGTTACACAAAAGGTTTTTAGATACTATTGTATACTTTGCACCATTCAGTGCTATTTTTCATTAGCAGGACTAACGGGTGTAAAGGACTGATTTACTAGGGTGCATTGTTTAAGACCACTTTTTTTTAGAGCGTGTGTTGTTTAAATACACGTTTTTAGATTTAGTTGAATGTTATTTTACATCAGTTGTTTAAGTTTTATATAGTTGTTTAATTTTTATTTTTTATTTTCTGGTTTAATGAAAGAATGTTTTTGCTAGAGTAAGGTGGCTGTTTAAATACGCAATTATAGATTTCAGATTAAGCTATTTTTTTATCACTGTTATACTAATTCATTAGCACCAGGGCCTAAGAGATCAGTCATTATTTAACACTTTTTATTTTTTACATTTACAAGATTCCATTGTTTATAATGGAACAACTTATGATTCAATACCTAGATTTATCTAGACAAATTATAACTTTATTACAGGCTAACAAAAACAATGATAAAAATGACAGTTTAACAAATACACAGGTTGAACTATTTACTATGCATACACCACCAGGGACTTCTACAGAAAGACAGCATAATCCTAATGTACCAAGGGTGGAAAGGAATATTACATTGAGGGTGGACAACAATAATGGTAGTACCAACAGAATTGAAGGGGGTAAAAGTAATAATAGATCTGGAAGTTCTTTATTTGACATAAAGAATTTTTTAATACCTCCTGTCTTGGGTGACACAACATCTAGGTTACAGAATCCTGATCTAGGAAAACTCAACTTCCAGTTGTTAAAATCTGAAAAATTAGCCAGGAAATACAAATCATTGCAGATGGATAATGTTTTCTTGGAGCGTTCTATTGAACTAAACCAAGTCCCTAGAGGCCTTAGGGTTTTCAGAATACCGATGGGAACTGAGGCTGATTCAGAAGCATATCACAATATGTTAGAGCTTTTTGATAGAACAGGATTTGATTTGATGAGAATATTAATTAGGGAGAATATTAGTAAACTCAACAACTTAAAGAACAAATTGATCATTCTTAAACAAAGTATTATGAATGACTTACTGTTTGAAAGTAATAGAAACAGATTTAAGAGGATTACAATTGACCTTGACAAGTTTTAAAAGTTAGTTTGGAGAGAAAACAAAAAAAAGATATTAACAGACACCAATGAATATAAAGAGAAGAGGGCCTAACCTTCACTTAACATAAGAGGGGACAATAGGGAAGGTGTCACACGAAGGGAGACGGTTCAAACTGAGGTGGGTGACAATGAAGAGACACATATTGATACAGAAGAAGAAACAGTTTTTTTTGAGAACCAACCCCCACTGAGGCGATCGGACCGATTAAAAAATTGGGGTCAGCCACAGGCCCATTTGGACCAGAGAATGCCCCAAAGACAGGGGTTCCAATCAGGAAGCAACTGGAGGGGTGGGGGACAGAGGAGGAACAATTTCAACAGCAACAACTGGCACCACAGACAAATCAATTACAACTGATGAAAGTTTTAGACCCTACCCCCAACATTAAGGATGGCCCACTGGTTAACTATGATTTACCAACAGGCACCTCTTTTGGTCCTTTTGTTACTCCTTTAACTCAAGTTTTGGTTACTAATAGCAACGAGGGCCTTACCATAATTGGTGATGAATCTTTTCATATCTATAACTATTCTGATCTAGATATTTCTAAAAATCATTTGAGTTTAATGAAAAAGGGTTTTTCGTTTGTTCCAACTTTCAAACATGACATTAGTAAATTACTTATTAACTTAAAGGTGTACACTAGGCAGTTAAACTTAAGGTTGTTTTTGATAGCAAACACAATATTGATAGAGAGACACAAATTTTTACACTTAAAAGAAGTAGTGTGTTTATACCACCTAGCAACCCTTTGATCTTAGCATTCGAACGTTTGTGTACTACCCAGCTCAGAAGACTGACTGACAAAAAGTCACCCAATAACAACAAAAAATTTAACATCTGCTGAAGAATTTTGTTTAAAAGAACTTTCATCTAGTAATGATTACAGGGTCATGAAACCAGATAAAGGGGACGGTGTAGTCATCATGACGAACACCGATTACTCCTGGAACATGCAGAGTATTTTACATGACCCTAACACCTACGAATTGGTTTCAAAGTTTGAAGTTCAAAGAGCATATACAAAGATTGACTGGCAACTTTATGAATTCCTTTGTGAAGGAATAATCAATTATGATGAATACAGCTATTTGCTAGTGGAACACCCAATCCCCAAGATTCATAAAAATATTATTAATCCCCCTTTCAGACCGATAGTGGCAGCTAGGGGATCAAAAATGGAACCATTAGCAGCGTACATAGACATTATGAACAAGAAGATTCTTGATAATATACCACACATATTTAAATATTCTTGGCACTGTTTGGACTGCCTTAGGACCCTACCCAATACAAACTTAGGGGAATTTTTGTTTGTAACTGTCGACATAGTAAATTTGTTTTCAGTGATTCCCCATGATATTGGATTAGATTGGTTTACTAGCAGTTTAGCTAAATATAGCCAAACACACCAGGTAAAGAGATGTCTTCTTGTTGATTTAATGAAGATTGTTTTAGAAAACAATTACATTGACTTTGAAGGTGAATTCTATAAGCAATCCACTGGGGTTGCTATGGGCGCTAAATGTGCACCCATTTACGCTAACTTAGTTTTAGCTGAATGGGAGGAACAGTATGCTTTGATGTCTGATTATAGATCCAAGGTGATTATTTATTTAAGATTCTTGGATGACATACTGTTCCTTTGGAAAGGCTCTCGAGATGAGTTGGATGACTTTATAGGCTATCTGAACAACACCACAACATTTTTAAAATTCACCAATAAGGTGGATAGAAATACTATCGACTTTTTGGATTTACGTTTATACATCAAAGACAGGAAGGTAGAATCCAAATTATTTAGGAAGAAGACATACAGCAACACATTTTTACATTATGACAGTTGCCACCCTCATTATGTAAAGAAGAACATGGCCAAAGGCCAGATGATTAGGGTATCATGTATAGTTAGTGAGGACAACAGATTCCTGGAAGAACTGGAGGCACTGATTGATTTATTTGTACAAAGGGGCTATCCTATGAATTTACTCACTATGGTTAAACAGGATATTATTGGAAGAAGAGCCACAGATTTTAGGCCTATTTTGTTAGATAGCCAAAGGATGTAGAGAACAACAATATCCATAAACACAAAGTGAAGAATGTTCAAACAGGTATGGTTTTACAATATAATACCACAACCAATGATGTCAAAAACATTATTCAATGGACTTGGCAAAGTGTATTCCCCACAGACATGCAAGATATATTAGGAAAGGATCCCCTCTTTATCAACAGTACGGGTTTGAATATTAAAGAATATTTGGAAAAAGCACCTATACCCACTGGTCAAAGGCCTGCCAGGATAGCTAAATGTGGCAACTGTAAAGCATGTAAATACATAAATGATGGCCCATATGTTCAAGTGGGTAATTTCAAGAGGTCTTTGAGGAGTCCAGGTTATTGTAATTGCAACATCAAAATGGTCATATATGCGGCTACTTGTTTATCTTGTCCAGCTTTCTATATTGGCATGACCACTAGAAAGCTGAGACAAAGAAATATGGAACATAACAGGGACATCAAAAATAAAAAAATAACTAATTCATTGCACAACCACAGTAAAGATTGTATTAACTATAAAAAAGTTTTTATTTTTTGTCATAGACAGGTTATGCACTAAGGAGTTTGGTGGCAATTACAAAACCATTTTAGAAGTCAGGGAATGCTTATGGCAAATACGATTGGACGCAAGCAGTGCACCTGGCATCAATGACACCTTATCCCTAGCATGTATATTGAAACACAAGGCAGCCTGTATCTAATAGATAACAATAGAGTATGTTTTGACTTTTAGTTCAGACACACGAGACATATGTGCCTATATGTACATTGTTATATTATATATTTTTATTTACTTTATATATACATATTTTTTATATATTCATAGATACATACTCTAATTAAAATATTTTAAATGTATGTTTTGAGTTTAGGTATTGAAACAATACTTGTTTGTTATTGAACATTTGGTGTTTTTTTATATCAAAAGATTTTTACAACTATATTAATGACAGTCATGGGTTAAAATAAAAATGTTTAAAGGACAGCTTTATTGCAACTAATTATGTGTTAACTGAAATGTGTACTTAAAGGCTGTGTTTAGATGTGACAAACTGACTCTGAAGATGCCCTATACGGGTGAAAGCACTTAGTCAGTTATTTGGTTTATTTAAATAAAGTCTAGGTGTTTTTTACATTGGTATCACCAGTGTTTTCTATTATACTCTATTATCTACCCACTTACCTTAACTCAAACCTTAACCCTAAGGTCCGTCACTATTGCACACTCACTTAAACCTCCCCTAACCCTAAAGTCTGTCACTATTGCACACACACCTAACCCGCGCCCTAACCCTAACTCACTTAACCCGCCACTAACCATAACGTACAATCGTACACTTAACTGAACCCAACTGTAACTTTCCACCACAGAAACAGTCAACCGAATTCTTTCCCGAGGAAAGAATTCTCTGTTCTGCAGCTTTGCTATTCTTAGCGTTCACTGAATAGTGCTCGATATCAGAACATTCGAAGTTTTAATACTTCGATGTTCTGATATAGAACCTGGATTGACTGAGGAGATGATTTTTTTTGAGCTACGACACAGAATTGGAATTGCCTAGATATAGTAAAGCCTTGCTGAGTCTAATTATGATGGCTGCCAAAAAAGCAATTACTAGAAAATAGAAATCAAAGTCCAGACCAACTTTACTAGAAGTAGTGACTATAGTAACACAGATAAAACAACTGGAATTGTGATCTTTAGAAAAGTGAAGGAGCAAGCTACACAGGAAAAAATGGGAATTGTGTGAACAATATATGCAGAGAAGGAATGAGGTTTAGGAGGCAGGATTTGAACGAGACAAAAAACACTATCTTGTTTGCTCATTTCCTGTCTTTCCTAGCTAGTATAGTCCAGATCCCAGGCTTTGCTGGTTTCAGGACTTTGCTGTGGTAGAGGGAAGTCTTACTGCTTACCAGTGGGAGTGGTGAGCATTGTACTGCCTATCTAACACTAAAGGAATGGTTTCCAGCTCTGAAATTGTAATTTTATTAGCCATTTTGGGCTGATTTCTATCCCTTTCATCTTTCTAGCTTACAAATGCATGTGTTTGCATGTTTTTTGCATCGTGCAGCACTGCAGGGCTACAGTTAAACTATTCCAGGTGCCAGAAAGTCTGCTCTTCAAATTTTCCGTTAGAACTAGCTGATTTCTCAGTAGTAGCACTAAAATATGAACCCCTGTGACTAGCGCTTGCTCTAGAACCTGCTGGAAAGCACTAGGAAGCCTTAAACTAATACAAGCACTCAACTCTCCTTGTTAATAAGGAGAAATTAATCGTAGGTACTAAACAGCCTATAATTGCAAAGTACCTTGCAAAGGTAAGGGAAAACAGCTCTTATACAAAAAAGAACCTAAACAGGCATGCTCAAGGGTCAGCTTCTGGTGATTTCCCCTGTCCACCTGGTGAATCTGGGCATACTGGGTCAATGCAGCAACTGCCTCGTGTACACAGACAGCCCTCTCCTCCTATCACCCAACACTACAACTTGCGAGAGATGCACTTATATAGTGAAACTGGAAGCAAAGCTCTCTCCAGCCACGATTGTGCTTGACAGTCAAGAGGAGAAGGTTAATACCTGCACTACATCTCAAGCAACACATAGCCCTTCAAAACCCACACCATCAACACCCACACATTGCAACACTAAACCCACATATGCAGAAGCCCTTAACATTAACCTGCCCAAGCAACAAGGACCTCCGAAGCTGAAACGCAAACAAACATCAGTCACAACTAAAGTGACACATAGCTCACAACACCAGTGTACCAGCCAACAACAGCCCCTAAGGCAAGACAACGTACCCAACACTTTAGTCATAGGTGACTCTATAGTCAAGCACACTGATGTCACACTCACAAGGCTGAACAAGGAGAAAATTACAGTCAGCTGCCTGTCGGGTACCAGGATCCACCACATAACGCAAGCACTCAAGTCACTCCACAACAAGTACAAATACGACTCTGTCATTGTCCATGTTGGAGTGAATGACTTGAGACGTACCTCCCTGGACAACATGAAAAGAGACATGGAAGAGCTCACGGATCATGTGGCCCAGGCAGGTATGACTCTAGCCCTGAGTAGAATCCTGCCTTTGCCTAGAATGATACCACAGTATAAGGACAAAATGATTGACTTCAACAATTGGCTAAGCTTCTGGTGTCATTCAAAGGGGATCCAGCATCTGTCTACCTGGGACGACATGATCTCAAACCATGATGCTTTGCCAGAGATGGTCTGCACCTGTCGCCCCAGGGATTCAGGTTACTGGCTAAAGCTCTTGCCACCCCTACAGTGCCTTTTTTAGTTAAGGTTCAAGGGACAAAAACACCACAGTAACAGATATAAGCATGCAAAATCTGAAGGTAATGCTAGAAGCCTAAACCTCAAAATGCACTCTCTCGAGGCACTCCTAAAAATGGAGAACATTGATATCTGTGCAGTAACTGAGACCTGGTTCAAGGCTCCAGAGAGCACCCCTGCAATACCAGGCTACAACTCTTACCACACTTTTCGGCCACCAAACCAAGACCGAAACACTAAAGGTGGAGCAGTGTCCATATTCACCAAGGATATTCACACCTCCAAGCTAATTGCCCAACACAATGCATCTGAAATTCTCCAGGTGCAACTAACACTAGGTAAGACTGCAATCCAAACTGTAGCTTGCTACAGATCCCCCACCATGCCCCACGATTCTCACTACACTTTTCTAAACATACTGGAAAATATTAAGATACAACCAAACACCATAATACTGGGTGATTTCATCTACCCTGACATTAGTTGGGAAAACTACTCGGGTACCAACACCTTTACCCAATGGTTCTTGGAATTTATAAACTCCAACACCCTGGGATGTTCTCATACAGTGCCTTAGTGTAGGATTCAGCAGTCGAACTTTCAGCTCCTGCCTGCATGGGTGTCATGAAGTTTGTCACTTCTGACTTGAGTAGCATGAAGTTGGCTTTGGAGAAGTTTTTTACGGAGGTTTCCTTACTGGGGGGTGGGGGTGGGATGTGGATGTCAAGGGTGATTAGCTTATGGTCAGACCTGACCAATGAGAGGGTGACCACTGGTGTGGAGAATCTATCTCCCATGTTGGTAATGACCAGGTCTAGGATATTGGAGCCTCTGGTGGGACAATGGATTAGTTAATCCAGGGCGTTGGAATTTATGAATTCCAAGAACCGTGGGGCAAAGGTGTTGGTACCCAAGTAGTTTTCCCAGTTAATGGCAGGGTAGTTGAAATCATCCAGTATTACGGTGTTTGGTTATATCTTAATATTTTCCAGTATGTTTAGAAAGGTGTAGTGAGAATCTTGGGGCATTGTGGGGGATCTGTAGCAAGCTACAATTTGGATTGCAGTCTTAACCAGTGTTAGTTGCACCTGAAGAATTTCAGATGCATTGTGTTGGGCAACTAGCCTGGAGGTGTGGATAACCTTATGGACAGTCCTCCACCTTTAGTGTTTCGGTCTTGATTTGGTGGCTGAAAAGTGTGGTAAGAGTTGTAGCCTGGTATTGCAAGGGTGCTCTCTGGAGCCTTGAACCAGGTATCAGTTACTGCACAGATATCAATGTTCTCCATTTTTAGAAGTGCCTTGAGAGAGTGCATTTTGAGGTTTAGACTTCTAGCATTGAGTAGCATTGCCTTCAGATTTTTGCATAATTGTACCTGTTACAGTGGTGGTTTTGTCCTTTGAACCTTGCCTAAAAAAGACACTATAGGAATGGCAAGAGCTTTAGCCAGTAACCTGAATCCCAGGGGCGACAGGTGCAGACCATCTCTGGCAAAGCATCATGGTTTGTCGATCATGTCGTCCCAGGCAGACAGATACTGGATCCCCTTTGAATGACACCAGAAGCTTAGCCAATTGTTGAAGTCAATCATTTTGTCTGTATACTGTGGTATCATTCTGGGTGAAGGCAGGATACTACTCAGGTCAAAGGTCATACCTGCCTGGGCCACATGATCCGACAGCTCTTCCATGTCTCTTTTCATGTAGTCCACGGAGGTACGTCTCAAGTCATTCACTCCAACATGGACAATGACAGAGTCGTATTTGTACTTGTTGTGGAGTGACTTGAGTGCATGTGTTATGTGGCGGATCCTGGCACCCGACAGTCAACTGACTGTAATTTTCTCCTTGTTCAGCCTGGTGAGTGGGACATCAGTGTGCCTGACTATGGAGTCACCTATGAATAAAGTGTTGGGTACGTTGTCTTGCCTTAGGGGCTGTTGTTGGGTGGCACACTGGTGTTATGAGCTATGTGTCACTTTGGTTGTGACTGGTGTTTGTTTGTGTTTCAGCTTCAGAGGTCTTTATTGCTTGGGCAGGTTAATGTTGAGGGCCTCCACATATGTGGGTTTAGTGTTGCTATGTGTGGGTGTTGATGGTCTGGGTTTTGAAGGGCTATGTGCTGCTTGAGGTGTAGTGCAGTTGTTAACCTTCTCTTCTTGACTGTCTAGCACAATCTTGGCTGGAGAGAGCTTTGCTTCCAGTTTGGCTATGTAAGTGCATCTCTAGCAGACTGTAGTGTTGGGTGGTAGGAAAAGTGGGTTGTCTGTGTGCATGAGGCAGTTGCTGTATTGCCCCAGTATGCCCAAATTCACCAGGTGGACAGGAGAAATCACTGGAAGCTGACCCTTGGACATGCCTGTTTGCGTACTTTTTTGTAAAGTAGCTATTCCCTTTGGGTCAGAGGATGTATTATTATTATGGACTAACTCCAAACACTGTTTGGGTGTTAGTTCTTAGCTTTCTGACATAGTTAAAGAAAGATTTGCAGTTATTTTTGGTATTAGTGGCTATTTTACATTCATATGCAACTTTGAGCACAGTAACACTTCCCTTAAGCTCTTTGTTAGTTTGCGTTAAGTGTGCTCATTTGGAAGGTAGAATGAGACCTCTTATAAGCATTAAGCAGTTTATTTCTATTGTTATATAACTTATTTGTACAGGTATTCTAGCACGTGTTTGAATTTAAACTTCTCATTATATTTTTCTGTATAGGAACTGCCTTATCAATACAACTATTTAAATGAGAGCAGAAGCCAGTGGCATTGGTAGCAGCTTTAACAAATGAATCATTCAGAGGAGTATTACAGCAGAATTTATTTAAGCCATCAAATAACTGAAGAAGGTTTGCTTTTGAGAAGTCCATAAACAAAGAACTATTTAACTATTTAAAGGGGAAGTACACCCAGTTTTAAAGGAAAAGGTGACTAAATTATAGTCTGAATTAACATTAACAAGTTATAATGATATATATGGAAATGTGAAAGAAGTGGCCATATTTGTGAGGACTAAAACTGACACAAGTACCTCTCCTTCATCAGACTTTAAAATAGGTTTATGAGTGATAACCTTAAAATACATGTTTTTAGGATCTGTTAAGTGGACCAGTTAGCATTTTTTAAACCAACTGCTTGGAGGTCTCAACCTTAAAAGAGTTAATGATTTCCACATGGAAAAAGTTTTAATGTTTTCTGTTGTTTTCATTTGATGTGTTCCCCAGCTGTTTTGGTGTTCTGTCTTTCATCTAAGCCTTTTAGAATATGAGTTGAACACTTGACTGCTGCATCTCTATCACCTATTCTGTTTTCTACATCTCTGAATGCTTCCCAGTATTTGTCTAATTTCTTTATGTAACAATGGCACTAGAGCTTTCAGCTTTTTTTTCTAGCTACAGGCTTTATTTAAAGTTCACAGTTTGACAAGCTGTGTTCCACTTTCACAAATAGTTGAGTCTAGAAATCCTTCAGTAGCATTTGCCTTCCACAAAGAAGCCTACTGCATGTGTGAAGACTGAAACTGTGAAAATAAGGGCTGTGATCTGCTTCTTCCCTGAAACGCAGCAACATCAGAGGTGGTATACTAAAAAGTATGTGGTTTGAGAGCCCCCATGGGGGGCACAAAAGAGGTATAGTCAAAATTTATATATATTTAAAGCTTCCCATTTTCTCTGTTAATGGGGATTAGCAATGTCAGTCGTCAGACTTCCAAGAGGTTGCCCTTCCACAAGTATACCTCTGCACTGACTTCTGTGGAGAAACAAAGGTGAATCCAAGGACTGAAATCCTTCAATGGCTTGCATGGAATAGATAAAAAGCATAAAACAAACGTTATGCAACTGGGACAAATGCATGCAATTTATAAAGTAATCAGGTTAACAATTCTAAACAAAAGAATAGGAAAATAATATTTTTCCTGAAAAGAACAAACAACAGTACATTCAGTGAAGCAACACAAAACTGAACGAGAGTGAGCCTACATCTGTCTTCAAACAGCTTAAATTTTCATATAAGCACAAGGTATAGAAAAGCTAAGAATGTCTATTGGTAAGTATTAACTGCTTTTATATTTCTGAAAGTATGACCTCATTTTTTTCTGTCTTTTGCCTATGGAAATTTGAAGAATCTATCTGGGCTTTTAAAAACTGTCACAGTTTTACATAAGGGAATTCTAACCAAAAGTGTAAGCATTTCTCACCATTTCAACAGCATAAGCACAATCAATAGCTATATCATATAATTCCAAAATTAAAAAAAAGAGTGACATCATGTCCCCGCAAGGGAGAGTTCATATTATGTACCCAGAAAAGCTCAGGCTGATTCCCACTACCAGGCATTTCCCGTTTCATTTTCTTCCAATGTCAATAAAACACTAGGATTCTTAAAACCCGTGCTAGCACCTATAGGGAATGACTGGAACATGACAGAATAAAAGTTTTAAGTGGTTTCCTTTTACCTCCTTCTCAACTGCCCCATTAGAGTCCAGACTAACCCTCAGCTAGCTTCTTAAATGAAGAAATATCCTTGGAAACCACAGCAATATGGCAGAATTTTTAAAATGTATTTCAGTTGTCATCTGAGACGACCAGTGGGACTGCTGTGGTTCCAGTTAGGATGAAAAGGCTGAGGTCACTGCCCACAAGTTTATGACCTCATTTTTAATGTTTTATAAAGTTTTAGAGAAATGCACAACCCAGAAATGCATATGAATAAAGCACCAACTACAGGCCAGGTGATTTGGGTTTGATTTATGGCCCAGACACTTGAAAATCCAGCATGGAAGGGGTAGGAGTGAGTTGTCTCACTGTAAGATTAACACCTTTAGGACACACAGTAGCCACATGCTCTACACAAGAAAGTAGGGTGTGGGGAGCATAAGCCTGTCAATAAAAGTACCACTGTCTAGACAGGTAAATCAGATGTCTGGAAACACAAACCCATATAATAGGCAAGTGTAGTAGACAGCAGACCATATAGGACAGCTGACTATCCTTGACTTTCACCTTCCATGCCCTCTGTCCTTACACCCTGGTAATCTAGGGGTAAAGTACAGGTGTGTAGTTAATTTACCATAAAAGTAGGTATTCAAATAGATCACTGTTGAAGTAGCCATTTCATACTGGATGTATTCTGCCAAGGATACTGCATGTCTAGCCAGTTTATGACACTTCAGGCTCCTTCCTTGTGTACCATACATCCACCTTTAGTGTGAGACAACATGGTAGTATATGAGGGATGTATGGGCATCACAAAACTCAGAGCTTTCTTGTCCCAAAAAAGGATGGCTGAAGCCTACAGCTCCAAGAAAAAGTCTTGTCAGGAAAGAAAAAGGCAAAGAATACTCGACCTGAACCAGGAAAGGGAATAATGAGTGGGATAGGGGGTTGGAGGGTATTAGCACTGTAACAAAGATCTAGTCGAGCATCTACTATTATGGCAAGTTAACTACACAGCTACACTATAGTCTTCATTAGATCACTGCTATAGCAGCCATTACATGTGGGAAGACTATGAAAGCTCAAGAAGAAAGAGTGGTTGGAGATGGACCAGGGTCCAAGATTCCCTAAAGAACAGCCCTTGCAATATCTGCTCTGGCTCTAGAAACAGGATCAAGCTTGTAATGTTTGGTTTAAGTGTGAATTCCGGACGACTTTGCTGCTTCTAATATATTTTTACAAAGCTCAATATGTGGCAACTGCTCTGGTAAAATGAGCAGTGACATTCTGAGGAGGATTTCTGCCATGGTTAGAGTAGCAGAAAGGAATGGAGTGGGGAAGCCATCTAGTAATATTTTTTAGATACTAACTTTTTTTTACCATCATAAGATATGACACGCTGATTAGATTTCCTAAGGTATTTAATTTTGCCTAGATAAAACTTGTATGTAAAAAATTTAGGCAATGAGAAACCCTTTCTCCGTTGATTTAACAGAAAACAGGAAGCTGTGTAGTCTGACTAAGAGTAAACTCAGAGGATAATTTAAGCAGAAAAGGCTGATTCAGAGACTCACTCTGTCACTGTGAAAAAGACTGAATAGACATAAGGGACTATAATTCAAATATTCACCTAAAAGACATTAAAGCTACCAGCAAGACCATTATCCAGATTAGAAACTTTAAAGGAAAACTGGCTTCGGGCTCCAAGGGTGGTCGAGTTAAGTTTTGCAAAACGAAATTCAAGTCTCAGATAGAAGACACCTTTTTCTTGGTGGTCTGATATGCAAAACCCTCTGTAAATATTGCTTGGCTTGGGAATGAAGAGGAAAGAAGGGAATCCAGTGGCAGATAAACTAAAATAGCCAAGAGAGCTATACCTTTATTGAAGTATATTCTAGGTCACAAGTGAGCAATTCACACAGGGAGTGAACAGCCAAAGGTGCCCCAACTTGAGATGGGCCCTGTCCTCTTTGGCACCAAAGAGAAAAAAAAAATCTCTTCCATTTGGATAAATAATAGTTGTCTGGGCTAAAACATAATTATCAGGAACAGCATCAAGTAAGTCCTTTCTGATCTTTTGAAGGACATTGGTAATGAAAGGAAGGGATGAAAGGGATAAAGAAGCATGCCTGGCCTGAGAAATGAGAAAGCACCTGTCTTTCAGGCCTCTTTGCAAGGTGTCCTGGACCAGAAGAGTTTCAGCCATTTGTTTAGAGTGAAAACTAACAAACCTATTTGGGGAGTTTCCCCACTGGTGGACTATCTGCAGGAAGATGTCTTGGCGTAGCATCCACTCAAGTATCTTTGGATGTAGTTAAAGAAGCTGCTCTTATGTTCAGCTCTGATGGGATGCAAGTTGTTTGAAGAAATAAGTTGTGCTGAAGTACTCTATGCCAGGCTATCATGGTCACTCTGCAAAGAGGGTAAGCTCTTGTTCCTCTCTGTTAGTTATATATCACATTACTGTAGTACTGTCACCAATAAGTAAGTTTCTAAAGACTAGCTTTGATTCCGAGCTTTCAGAACATTTATGAGAGCCATAATTTCTTTCGGGTTGATTGGTTTGTGCCTGTGTTGTGGTTTCCAGATTCTCTGCACCTTGACAACCTGAGAAACAGCATGCTAGGCAAAAATCTGAGACAGCTCTGGTTAATGTTTGAGAGGTGTTGGGAGGAGAGAAAGGAACCCTTGGAATCTATAGGACTTAACTAGCCCACCAAAAGAGTTCTTTCTTCACAAAGCTGAGACCTAACATTGGAAAGAAGAAAGGGTGAGAGTGTTCAACTCAAACTGATTTGAGAAACAACTTGATCTTTCTCATGTGAAGTCTAGCATGTGGAATCATAAGGACAGTGGAGGCCATGAAACTCAGAATGCTTAGAAATCATCTTGCAATGGACTTTGAAGAGAAAGACTAAGAAAGTGTTAAATATATAGTTTCATAGTTTCATAGTTTAGTACTAGGCTATCTGCCCTGGGGCATTTGTAAGCCTAGCCATAGTGAAATGGTACAAAAATGTACAGAATAAATTCAGAATACTGTGCCTCTGTCTAGTAGTGACACAATGAAGGTCCCCTTATATAAGGGGTCCCCTTATATAATAGAATCAGTTTACTGTGCCCCTGTCTAGCAGTGACACAGATGTCACCCCTGGGGTAAACTTAAGATCTCCCATCCACTTATCAAGATTTCTCTTGAAGAGAGTCAGTGAGGGGCTCTGCCTAACATGAACTGGGATCTTGTTCCAAAGCATGGGAAGCCTCTGGGTTATGAATCTATCCCTCCAGCATGTCCTATTCATACTTGTGCCGAGGTTCAAGTCTTTAGCTCTCGTGGTCCTGATGGATTTGGATTTTTTGAGATGGAGCATGTCCATCAGATCCTGATTGGACATGGCCTTGTACGTCAGGCAGAGATCACCTCTGAGCAGGCGGTATGCTACTGAATAGAGCTGAAGTTTCTTTAGTCTGGCAGAATAAGACATATGTTGGAGACCCTTGATCCAATTGGTGAGGTACTTTTGTGGTCTCTCCAGCTGTTGCAAATGCCGGGTGAGGTACATACCAAATGGGGCATTGTACTCAATCATGGGTCTGGTGAGGGAGGAGTATAGGGGTACAATGACATCTTGGATCTGGATGTGAATCCCTTCATGATGAGGTGTGCAAGGTAGAATGTTTTTCTAACCACTTTGGCAACGTGGGTGTCAAATGAGAGGTCGCTGTCGACTTGGGTCCCTAGGTCTCTGATTACTTTTTCTGTACTCAGTGGGTTGCTGTCTATGTGATAATTTGTGGGTACTTTGTTTTTCCCAAAGGGGATGACTATACATTTTTTGGCATTTAGTTTAAGGCCGTGACTCCAGCACCAGTTGTCCGTTTCTGTGAGGCCTTTTTGTAGGATGTATGTGTCCGCTGATGTATCGACTATGGCGCCTAGTTTGTAGTCATCTGCGAACTTTGTCAGCCACAGCCCTCCCATGTTTGCTTTAACATCTGAGAAATAAATGCTGAACAAGAGGGGTCCCAGGACAGATCCCTGTGGGACACCACTTGTGACTGGCTTTGAGTCTGATATTGCTCCAGCACTTTTAACATTATGGGTTCTGTCCTTTAGCCAGTTTGCAACCCATCTAGTGACATAAGGGTTTACGTTTAAGCTGTTGAGCTCATCTATGATGCCTGAGTGGGGTATTGTGTCTAAGGCCTTAGCCAAGTCCAGGTAGGCTGTATGGACTGCTTTGCCCTCATCAGTGGCTCTAGTGACTGTTTCAAAAAAGTCAACCAGGTTCAAAAGGCAGGATCTGCCCTTTACAAAGCCGAACTGGGTGGGGTCAAGTGTCTGTAGGTCCCCTATGTCTCTGTTTATGAGTTCCATAATGATTCTTTCCATAGCTTTGCAGACCAGGCTGGTTAAGCTTATGGGGCGGTAGTTCCCATGGTCTATAGAGGTACCCCCTTTGTGGAGTGGGACCACTGTTGCTGTACGCCAGTGTTCAGGTACATATCCTGTAGTAAGGCTAAGGTTAAATAGCATTTTTATGTGCGGGTTTAGCTCCTCTTGGAGTTCACGTAGCACGCAACTTGGGATACCGTCAGGTCCCATTGATGCTGTGTTTTTAGCTTTGTTGAGGGCAGTTCTCACTTGGACACCTGAGATGACAGGGAGATTACATTCAGCTGGGATAAGTATTTCTTCTTTTGGGGGTGAGGGAGGGAAGAAATTTGCACTGAATCTGTCAGCCAGAATGTTGGCAATATCTGTGGGTTCAGTGTATTTTTTGTTGTTGTGAACTAACTGTGAGCATATCTGAGGGTTTCCACCCAGGTTTCTAACATAGCTGAAGAAGGCTTTGTGGTTATCTTTAGTGTCCTTAGCGATTTTTCTTTCAAAGTTGGCCTTGGATGTTTTTATGAGAGAACGTAGTTTTCTGCTAATGTTGATCAGAGATGTCTTCCCTTTATGGGATTTTGCTCTGACGTGCAGTAGCCTCCTTGTTTTGTTATACAATTTGTTAATGGCTGAGGTCCACCAGACAGGACGCTTGCCTTTGGTGGAGAGGGACTTGGATTTATTTGGGATTGCATGATCCATGCATTCTTGGAGGTGTCCATAGAAAGCATTTGTGAAGGATTCGGCATTGTGGGATGTGGTATCCACTGGCCCAGTGGGCTTAAAGGATACCATCTCAGTCTTAAGAAGAGTGAAGTCTGCTTTTGAGAAGTTTTTCACTGTGGTCTTTTGTGCTGGGGGTGGAGGTGGGATATGTATATCCAGGGTGATTAGTTTGTGGTCAGATCTCACTAGTGAGGGGTATACCTCCGGTGTGGAGCATTTTGTCCGCATGTTTGTGATGATCAGGTCTAGTATATTATCTCCCCTAGTGGGAAAGGTGACTAGTTGTTCCAGTGGATTTGAATTTATGAATTCCAGGAACCTTAGGGCTAGAATAATGTACCCAATCTATGTTTGGGTAGTTGAAGTCTCCCAGTATGATGGTATTTTGTGATACATTCATATCCTCCAATGTCTTTAGGAAGGCTGAGTGGGGTTCCTGAGATTGGGAGGGTGGTCTGTAACATGCTACCAGTTGTATAGCAGTTTCGCCTATGGTTAGTTGCACCTGTATGGTCTCTGATGCTTCACGTGTTGCTACTAACCTGGAGGTGTGGGTGTCCTTGATGAATATGGACACTCCCCCTCCCTTTGTGGTTCGGCCCGGGTTTTGGGGCCGAAAAGCATGATACGAGGTATAGCCTGGTAGTGCTGGGGTGCTCTCAGGTGCCTTGAACCAGGTTTCAGTTACTGCACAGACGTCGATGTTCTCCATGCTGAGGAGTGCATCGAGTGCCTGCATCTTGAGATTTAGACTTCTGGCGTTGAGCAGCATTACCCTTAGTTTTTTTCCATTTTTGTTTTCTAAGGAGGTGGGTTTGTCTTTTGAGCCTTGCCTAAAAAAGGCACTATGGGAGTGGCAAGAGCCTTAGCCAATATCCGGAAGCCCAGTGGTGACAGGTGTAAGCCATCCCTTGCGAAGCAGCGTGGCTTGTCCAACATGTCATCCCAGGCAGACAAACATTGGATCCCCTTAGAATGACACCAGTACTTAAGCCAATTGTTAAAACTGATCATCTTGTCTTTGAATTGTGGCATCATTCTTGGTGAGGGCAAGATGCTGCTCAGGGTCATGGTCATACCAGCCTGGGCTACATAATCGGAGAGCTCCTCTATGTCTCTTTTCATGTAGTCCAGGGAGGTACGTCTCAGGTCATTCACGCCAGCATGGACAATGACGGAGTCATATTTGTACTTGCTTTGGAGTGACCTGAGTGCGTGTGTTATGTGGCAGATCCTGGCTCCCGATAGGCAGCTCACAGTCACCCTCTCCTTGTTCAGCCTGGTAAGCGGGACATCAGTGTGTCTGACTATAGAGTCACCTATTACTAGTGTATCAGGCATGGTGTTTGGCCTTAAGGGCTGTGATTGGTTGACACACTGATTTATTGAAGTATGTGTTGCATGTGTTTTGTTTTGAGGTGGTGGATTTTTGGATGTCTGCTTTGGGAGCCTTTGTTGTTTTGGTAAGTTTTTTACTAGAACCTCCGAATATGTCTTTGTGTTATTATGTGTTTGGTTTGCAGTTGTGGTAGGTCTATGTGGGACTGGGTTTGTTGTGTGTGTGGTTACCATCTCCTCCTGTCTAGTCATGCCAGCCCTGAGTTGAGAGAGTTCAGCCTCCAGTTTGGCTATATAGTTGCATCTCTCACATGTATTTGTGTTTGTTGGGAGGAGGAGAGGGTTGTCTGTGTACATGAGACAATTGTAGCATTGTCTCAAGATACCCAGATTAACCAGCTGAACTTGAGAGGACGCCAGTAATCTACCACTCGACATGCTAGAACAGTACAAGGGAGTGCTGTGCCTTTAAGGGAAGTGGATATTCACAGGGGTGGTAGGTGGATGTAGTGCTTTACTTAGTACGAGAGTGCTTACTTAGTAGAGGTTTTGAGAACAAGTGCTAGGCTTATACTATAGCGAGTAGTCTGATTATACTAAGAGTAAAGTTGAAGAGCAGACTTGGCGGAGCCAGAAGAAGTTTAACCTTGTTTAACCGGTGCTGCGCTATGCGCACAACCGCACAAAGCCATGCAAACACGGATTTTAAACAGGGAACTACAAAAGAGCTAGAAATGGTCCAAAACAACCAATTACTACAGCTCTTGTGCTGAGGTCACTTCCTACAGGGACAGGTAGGCTGCTCAAGGCTCCCCACTCCCACTGGTGAGCAAAGAAACTTCCTTCTATCCAAGTAAGGTAATGGACAACACAGGAACTACACCACAGCCCAGAATACAGCAATGCCTGTAAACTGGTCTAAACTAGTCGAGGAGAGGCGGGAAAACAAGGATTATTTTTTTGTTTTTTTGATAGAAACACACAGAAAATGCAAAAACAGTGATAAATCAGTTACACAGGCTAGCACACTTTAGTGATCAGCCTCAACAGTTAAATTAAACAAACAAACAAACTTTCAATCAAATTTGACTAAAAAGTAACTTTAAGTGCAGATTTTAAAATAATGCAGCAAACAGCTAAAAAACAGTTTATGCTTGTTCAGGTTAAGCTACAGAAGCTATTCCAGGTAAAAAAAAAACAGCAAAGATACTTAAATCCAGAAAGTAGTCGCTTTTCTGAGTTCTCTGTAGCTAGGACCACTCTGCAGGACCATGAGGAACTTGTCTGAGCAGTATAGCCAGAAAAAAAACGCCCAGAGGCGGATTTTAAACAGGGAACTACAAAAGAGCTAGAAATGGTCCAAAACAACCAATTACTACAGCTCTTGTCTATATTTTCTCTGGAGGAAAAACATCCCCATTGAGGAGGTGTCTAAAAGGCATGCCAGAAATACCAGTCTGTGAGATGGAACTAGGGATGACTTTTTCAGTGTCAGGATGAAACTTGAATTGCTAAAAAGATTCATAGTATACTGAAAGGATGACAAAGAGTCTTCACTGGTTGAAGCTGATATCAGGCATTTGGTGAAGACTCTTGTGGCAGTGGAAAGACACAAGAGCACAGAAGTAAAACAAAGGCAAGGATAGTAGAAGTTTCTCCTTTGGGAGGTGGAGTCATTAGATTTCTATTTGATGTCACCTTGACATTTCCTTTTGAACTGTTCTTTTCCAGAGCTCTGATGAACAGATTTAAAGGATGTATGAAGAACTAGGCCTGAACTGGAAGGACAGTTCTTTTAAAATTTGAGAAGTGGAGATAAAAATAACTGTTTAACTCCCTGCATAAATTTACCTCTCTCCTCTAACTTTTTAAGGACTTCAGCAAAGGTTTTGCCAAATAAGAAGTCATTTAACAATTGTGCTTTCACATCCTAAAGAAAGGACAAAAAGTCTTATTCAAGCATGCTGTCTAATAATTATTCCAGTTGCATCTGCCACTGAGACAACATCTACTGCATTACAGTCACATATAATTACATGTTTCACCACCTGAGATGCAGAGTTGAGGATGTCTAACTTCAAATTTTAAAATCAGAGTTATGAAGATTTGATAATGATTGTCCTGTGTTACTAAAAGTAGATAAAAGAAACTTGGACATATGAGTTTTGCAATTAATGAATCTAAAATCTAAGATGGAAGAAGTGTATACCCATATATGTTAAGAGCTCTGATATCCTTATGATTAGGGGACTGGATTAGTTGTTGAGAATGTTGTAGCACCTTTAACAGCAAACGAAGGTATAACAGTAGGGTCAGCAGAAGGATTTTTATAAAGGTATTGTGGGGACAGCACAGTGGCACAATGGCACAGCAGGTAAGGCTGTTTCCTCACATCAAGATGTTCTCTAGTTCATGTCTTGGCTGGGGTGCCGTCTGTGTGGAGTCTGTATGTTCTCTCTGTTTTTCCATGAGTTTTCTCCAGGTACTCTGGTTTCCTCCCACATCCCAAAGACATGCAGTGGCTGAACTGTACACTCTAAATTGGCTATAGGAATGTGTGTGTGTGTGTGTGTGTGTGTGTGTGTGTGTGTGTGTGTGTGTGTGTGTGTGTGTGTGTGATATGAAAGAATAACCATGGAAAGGCTAGACAAACTGATGTGTGAACATTGACTCTAGATGATTTTCACTGATAAAGCGATACCCTGACCCCGTGTGCAAAAATGGGAAAAAGGGGTTTATGGACGAGTGGATAGACTTGTGTGAATCAGGGACCCTAAAAATCCTGTCCAGCTTTTTAGGGGCTGGAAGTTGAGAATCTGGGGACACAAAAGTAGCAGGGATGGTACCCTTCAAAGTCTCCAAGACAGGAGGTGTAGCTACACGCTTAGGAATGTTAATATTTATTAATTCATAGTACCTTTTCTGGGAGTCAGAAACTTCTTTACCCTCCCATTTGAAAAAAATCTTTCATTTATGCTATTGTACCACCAAATAAAAATTTCTGTTTAGAGGAGTCAGAGGACAAAGTGTCCTCTATCTCAGATTCATATCCAGTAAGAGAAGGAATTACGGGAAGCGTAATCAAATCCTTCATAGTGTAAATCAGAATAATCTACTTCTTAAGAAGAGGAGAAAACGTTCTTCCTCTTAACCGTAGTAGAAGTGGAAGAAGCAGGAAAAGAGGACTGAAAAGCTTAAATAGCTTTAAACAGCCCTTGAGCAAAATTATACCAGTCTTCTTTGCTCCCCTTCTGAGAAAAAGGGGTAGATGGGAGTACAGGTACTTGGTTTTCTGTGTATGTTTCTTATGAGTGTCCAGATGTATGGTCTTCTGGGGCAGAAGCCAAACACTTGACGTCCAACATCAAGCCTTTGACGTCTTCCCTCAGAAGATCATAATGGATACTTCCCTTGCCCTCAAATACAATAATCCTTAGTTCTCCCTTCCTGGCTGACTGAGCCAGATAGTCTGAGTGGAAGTGGAAGGATCCTGAGCCAAAGCAGCCTCTGAATGGGTCATGCTAGATGTCCCAAGACAAGTATAGTGGCAATATGGGGGCTACAAATGTGCAATGGCAGAGTCATCAGCCAAATACCATAAAGCAGGGGTGGACATACGGTTATCATCAGTCACCTTTTTTGACAACTTTGTCTTCTTTACCTGATGGGGGAAGGTCTAACACAGAGGAGGATGAAACCTTATCTCCTCACACCAAGTCCTGAAGAAGCTATTCAGTTCATCTCTGGGTTATCTGTATGCAAAATGTAAGAGCCAAAACTAACTAGCAAGGTTAGATTTCTTAAGATGCTAACAGATCAATAGCCTAGAAAGTACCTATGGAACTATGTGTACGACTGGTAAACTGAACATGAACTAATGATGTGTTCAACGCATGCACGCTCATAGGGCAGGACAAAGCAGGCTCTCGCATTTGCAAGTGCATATTTCTACCACTGGGGAATGCGTTAAGGCTAGAAAATCAGAAACTTCCTCATTGCTGCCTCTATAATGATTGTACCATGACCAGCTCTTATTGTGGTGTTGGGGAATGAATGGATGGTTATTTATTTATTTATTTATTTATTCATTTATTTATTTATTTATTTATTGCATTTGTCACCTGGGAAAGTCCACGGGCCTAGAATGAGCCCATTTTCAGTGGAGGCCCGGGGAGAAAAGCTCCACAATAATTACATACAAAGAAATATTAACACACAGAACAAAGTATGTTGAGCAGTACTATTACATTCAATGAAAATAATAACAACAGTGAAAATGTTTACAATCATAGTATAAATATAGAAGTAAACAAATGTCATACATTCAGATAACACATAAGTATAAATATATCTACAAAATTCTTAGCAGAGGAGAATTAACTTCAGGCTAAGAATAGGAGGAGACAGAAGGGCTAAAGGTAAAAGTCAAGCTAAAGTGACAGCAAAAGGAGTAAGTATGGTAGAGAGAAGGAGAGGAAATATTTGCAATTAAATGGTTAAAGTGAGACTCGAGAGAAGTCAGGTGTTGGGGTTATTTGTTGGGGTGCAGGAGTATAACCAGTGAGAGGAGAGATATAGTTTGAGGGATTTTTTTGAAGGAGGCAGGATTGCTGATAGTCCTGAGTGAAGCAGTGAGATTATTCCATAGCTTAGAGACAGTATAAGAATGCAACATTTGGCCGGCTGAGAGCTTAGCTTTCTGCACAGTCAGTAACATTTTGTTTTCAGACCTGAGGTGACGATTAGGATGGTACATGGTCAGTATGGAGGAGGGGGAAAGCAAGTTCTTGGGCAGTAGATAAGCTTATGGGCTGTAGTTAATTGTAGATAAGTGAGATAGTGAGGGGCTTCTAGCCAATTTAGTTGATGCAGAGGAGCAGTGGTGGATAGAAAATTTTGCATTTGTAACAAATTTAGCTATATGATATATATATATATATATATATATATATATATATATATATATATAATATATATATATATATATATATATATATATATATATATATATATATATATATATATATATATATAAAATATGTTCATGACATGGACATGATGGCTAGAAGTTGCTTTCATAAATCCTCAGATTCATATGAAGCAGACTTTTGGTTCACAACAGAGTTATGTATTCAGAACAAAAAATGTTTTTGTTATGCTAGACTGCGTTTTCCAAAACAATTTAAACCAGTTCGTTTTGACAAAAAAATCTGAATGGTGACTTTGAAGGCTGTTTTCCCTTTCACAAAAAATGCTCTTTCATGGAAAACCTAAATATGGATGATGAACTGCACAAAGATAAACTAAAGCAAATTATAAAAAATTCTAAAATATTCAGAGATGTCCAAGTATGAAAGGAAAAAGGAAAAACAAAGCTTTAAAATAAAATAAAAAAGACATAATCTGGTAACAAACTTTATATCATTTGCAAGGTTGCTTACTCTTAGGCCTGAGAGGGCAGTTTGAGGGACCTACCCGACTTGTCCAGATGACATTCGAAAATCAAAACACAGATTTTATGAGAGACATGAAATCTCAAAATCTAACCAGTCTATCTGTACCACTACACATTAATTCATTTCTTTGTCTTAAGCATTCCTCAAACAGTCCACCTCCTTTTGTTTAAATCAAAACTGCCTTATAGCCATTTCACAAAATTCACTTTCCAACTCTTGACAACTTCATTAAATTCTCAGGAAGCCAGTGCCATGTATCCATTACTCAGTCTGGAAGGTTTCCTTATTCTGGCTTTAAATCATCAACCTTTGTTTTCAGATTTAAATTCTTACTTTCTGTAGGTCTTTCATTCTGAAAATGGCAATCTTTCTGCTGGCCACATGATTTAGTACTATTTACCATGGATGATTGTTTAAAAAAACAAGTTTATGCTAGACCTGGCCATTTAAGGTAAATGCACATGATTTAGTACCATTTACCACGGATGATTGTTTAAAAAAACAAGTTTATGCTAGTCCTTTTCAGTGTGAAACATGGTGGAACATTGATTTTTAAGATGCAAAATGAGAAATGTTCTTCATAAGGAGTTATAGTTTAAAGGTATAGAGCAACAAAAAACATAATACAATGCATATTTAAACAGGAGCAGCATTTTATGCAACAGATAAGCTAATGGGCAGAACAGATGGCTAAGCGTTTATCTGCCAGAAAAAAATGTCTACTTCTGAGATCTATAATTTGAGATGATGCATTTCTGCTTTACTTGTGCCAGTATTCACTACTCGATCTATTGAATGCTTGAGAAAATCTGTCTTATTCTTTCCACCTTTGTTTGCTTTAAATTGCATTTTTATTTTTTTTTTTTCTAATAGCTTCTGAGAGCGGACTGTCTCACAGTCAAGAAAAAAGGCAAGGTCTCTGGAGTAGGGGCCCTGATAAGAGATTTCCCTTATTGTTTCTGGTTGTGGCAGGGTCAGTTTTTGTTTAAAACACTGTATTAGCAAATGGTGACACACACTTATTACTTTAGAAGACAAATTGTGTGTTAATATGAGGAAGTAACTTTAGCAGATATAGGTTTGTTGAGTGAACAGACTTCACTTTCACATTATATAGATATTTAACTTTATGTATGCATATTGTTTGTGTGATTAGTCTATGAAGAAGGGAAGTCAGCAATTAATTGTCTAATATTATTAAAAGACACCAGAGCTCATCTAAAACCATCCATTGTTCATTTGAGATTTATTGTGCAACCATAGCCCTCAACTGTTCAGATTTTTACCTCATATTTTTGGTCTGTTCCTCATGAAATTTCTAGTTTTTTGGCAAATCACTGAAGATTGAAGTCACCAGAAAATAACACACATTTGAGTTTCAGACTTACTGTTCTTCAGAAAAAGCACACTAACATAACTTCTGTTATTTTAGCAACTTTCCAAGTTTATGAGCAATATTTAAAACCTGTTTCTATTTTTGGGCCTTTGACCCCCCCCCCCCCATTATTTTATGCTTTGCCCAGATTGCTTGCTCTAAATGGTTGAGAGATATGTATACAACTGCTTGGTCAGAGATTTATTTTGATTTATATTTAATTTTTTACTTCTGATTTTCATTGTGTGTTGGACGAAAGGGATACAATATAAACAGGAACATGTATTTTGATTTATATTTTATTTTTTATCTCTGATTTTTATTGTTTGTTAAAAGAAAGGGATAGATCACAGACAGGCAAACTCTAGCCATCCTAAGGGATGTAGTCAGCTAAAAATTCATACATACTGCAGATACGGCACTCCAGATCTTATTTGAAACTATTTATCGTTAGTTTGTGACTTACTGTGCAACTGCTTCGTAAGGGAATATTTATTTTAATTTATATTTTATTATTCACCTCTGATTTTTACTGCTATAATGAGGTGTGGCTGTGAGCAGTAGTAAGTGATGTACAGGACATCCACAACTTTAGACTGAGTGGCACAACCGGTACATTAGATAAGAGTGATTACTTTATGAATTTCTTCCCCTTGTACAAGGTTGGCTCAATGTACTTAATTTCATATTTATTTGCATACTGTTTGTATGATTTTTGTATACAGTTTGACCTAAGTTACTGTTTTAATTTCTTCAGTTCTGTGGTCACTGATTTTGATTTTTCTTTTAAAATTCTTGTTTTTAGCTGAAAATGGATTCCTTAAGTGAGCATGTCATTAATGATTTGATAAAGCACAGGCATCTTTCCCAATGCAGAGAATTTATGAGCATGACTATGCCATAAAAAGACATAACATGAATAACGCTTTAGCCAGACACATTAGTAGTAACGCAGACCACCAATTTAATTTCATGGCTATAGACCATGTTACTATCGAAGACAATAAACCTCGGGGGTTGCTTTTAGAAATTAGTGAACTTAGGTAGCAAATTTGCCTGCAGACGGATAGTTGGCCAGGTATAAATGAGCACAGTTCAATTTCCCCAATATTAAAGTTGAAGGCACTTGAGAGGAAAAAAGTGTCAGTGCATAGTATGTAATCAGAATTAATTTTTCTCATTACTACATGCTTTTGCAACTGACTGAACCTTTGTGTTGTTGACACATATTTGTTTACATGTTTTACAAGTGGTTGATGTTTTAGAATAGAGATGTGATGTTAATGCATTAAACACATATCTGGATAAATATGCATTTTTAATACATATAGTTTAATACATAGATAGATTTTAAGGAGTCATATTATACTTACGTAAATAATAATAACATTTTACTACCCACAATTAATTTTCAGTTTAAGCAGGCATTGAGGTATTAGCATGTATATATGATTAGGTTTTGTAAGTTTTTGTAACTTCTTGCAGTTTTAAATCTTGTTTTAATATTAATGTTGGAATCAACCAATGAAAAGTTTAGGAAGTATATATAAGGAAGTGACCTTAGGAAATTCTTTGTCTTATGAAGTTTAACATATTGTTAAACGAAAGCGCTAACCAATATTTTTTATTGAATAAAAGTGTTTTTATGCCAACTGATCTGCTTGCGTTTGTTATCTAACAGGATTTTGTGCCTTGGAAAGTCTGTTTACTGCTTCTTTATTCATCTTCTTGGTTTTTGTCTGTTCGTTTGGTCTTGAGAGTTATGGCGTCTGGCAGTTTATCATATTCTTCTTTGGCATCTATTCCACCAACGCAAGAACAACTTGAATCAACTAAAAAAAAGTATAGGCAATTTAACAGCCTTGATACTTCAGCTATCTCAAAGAATAGATGTGCTTTATGATCGTTTAGGTGAACCCAGTGTTTCAGGAGTTAGTATTACCACCAAATGACCGGGAGGAGCTGTTGCCTCAACTATGGACTTTGCTAATACACTGATATGCCTTGCTACAACAGAGCAACCCAGCTCACAGGAAATATTGTGTTTTTAGAACAGGAACAATCAACCAGATTTATAGATGGACATGCACAGGTCAGTCAGGAGACCCGCTGTGAATAATAACATCAGAGAAGCTGGTCTTACATTGAGAAAAGATGTTCCCCAACTTCACGTCTGGCTAGACGCCACTATCTTGTTTTCAACTAAACAAAGGCAAACTGCATCCACAACCGAGGGTAAGCTGAATGATTATGATACAAAACTAATGATATGTAGAAAATTACAGTTAGGAAATGCTTACCTTAGGGAATGCATCAAGATAAAAAATAGCCCTAAAGGTTTGCGCTTATGGAAATATCCAATTGGTTTAGTTCCTGATTCTGCTTTGCATATTGACCTACTAAAACTGTTTGATAGGTTCGGCTTTGAGTTGCTTGAAATGTTAATTAAATACAATGACAAAGAAATAAACAAGCTGAGCAATGCACTGTCTGTTTTGGATAGAAGTATAAGAGAGGATGCTTCTTATGACAACTTCAAGTATGAATATTTAAGAATCTTTAATAGCATTGATCAATATATAGAAAAACTTAAAAATGGAAAGAGTAACAAGCTTGACAGAGACTTAAATGAAAATGCTAATGGACTGGCATATCCGAAGCCACCAGGTTCACAATATAAGTGCAAGAATTTTTATGTCGCTTTCAGAAACCACCCCAATGATAACTCTAAGCATAATACTGACATTGTAACTGACATAGACATGGATGATAGTGGAGAGCCTCCTAATTATGATTCTGAGTACACTGGCTTATGAAGATCAGAGAGAATCAGGAGCAAACATGATTCTCAATTAAAGCCAGGGTTACAGGGGGGGTTTCAAGGAATGGGTTTTCAGGGGGCCAGGCCCAAGAGCAAGAGTTGGAGGACATAATTGGTGTATCGGAATTGTGTAATAATGAACCACATCTTATTGAGATGTATAATGGGGGGGGGTGAGAGTGACTTCCAACAATCAACAAATGACTCTTGTACCATCATTTTTAATGACCAGAATGACTTTAAAGTATACAATTTTTCTGATGTGAATATTGATATGGAAGTTGCTAACTTACTAGCAAAGGATATGACTTTTGTGCCAACAAAATCATTTGACTTTACAAGCACCATTATAAACTTGAAATTGTATTTGAGAAAAGTGAATTTTACTTTATTACACCATAATAATACTCATGGAGTTGGTGACAATATATGGAGCAGATACATACAAAAATCTCTTTAAATGAGCTAAATGGTGCATATAGAAAGATCCACTCTCAATTAAGTGATATATTTTTGGAAAAGAGAATAGACATCCATCTCTATACTTATTTAAATATAATAACGTGCAGAATACCTGTGTTTTATGGTATCCCTAAAATCCACAAAAGTGTTGAAAATCCTCTTATGAGACCTCCTGTGGATGGAAGAGATTCAATAATGTCAGCTTTCGCACAGTATTTGGACTATGAACTTAAGAAAGTAATAGGGAGATAAGTCCAGATTTGTAAAGATTCATGTTTTTTTTTTTTTGGCACAGGTGAATAAAATCCCCTATGATGCTAACGACATACTAGCTACTATAGATGTCATGGATCTTTACACTGTCATCCCACAGGACATAGGATTGGAGTGGGTTAACAAGATGCTCTTAGAGCACAGGATAGCCCATGATACCACCACTCTTATATTAGAGCTTTTAGAGCTGGTCCTTAGTAACAATTTCATCTTCTTTGACCATAATTACTACTTATGGAATAGAGGTGTAGCCATGGGCTCACCATGTAGTGGAGCATTTGCTAACATCGTAATGGCCTACTGGGAGAGAAAATTTGTGTTTCAGTCTAGATTTAATTCTCACATTAGGCTATATCTCCGATTCTAGGATGACATATGTCTCATAAGGAAAGGGCCATCTATAGAATTGGAAAAGTTCCTACAATATATCAATGAAACAATTTCCTTCCTTCACTTTACTTGGAAGGTTAGCACTCAATCTATAAATTACCTTGACATCTGCTTACTTAAGGATAATAACAACAACAGATATGTGGCTAGGATCTTCAGGAAGGAAACATATTCTAATTCCTTTCTGCATTTTAGTAGCTCTCATCCATTTCATCAAAAGACATCAGTTGTTAAGGGGCAGCTCGTAAGGGCAGCCCAAGATCGTTACAACACAGGGAGATTTCATAGATGAGTGCAACACTTTCACGTCATGTTCCTTAAAAGGGCATACCCCGGTGAGCTGATTGATGCATTAATCTCAGAAGTCACAATAAAAAGGATGAATGGTCATTTTAAACCTATTTTGCAGAATCAAAATACTTCTCCATTGTCAATAGATAACTCAATCAAAACAATTGCAAATAAGTGTTGTACTACAATGGGAAGTCAGCATAATATTGAAAGAATTACTTCAGATTTTTCAAAGGCACTAGTTATTACATTTAGCTAGGAGTCTCAGGTTTTGAGAACTATTTTTGAGAAAAACTGGCCAATTTTGTTAGAAGATTCACATATTAGACAACAAGTGGGAGACAAAACAGTGATTATATAGAGAAAAGAGCCTAACTTTAAAGATTTACTTAGGAACAGACAAAAAAGAGAAACAGCTGGTAGATATGGAATGGTTAGGCATGGAGCTTGTACATGGTGCCATAAAATTCAAGTTTCTAATAGCAATAGAAATACCACATACTATTTGAAAGGTAAATACACTTATAGTTCTAAAGCGGTAGTGTATTTGGCTATGGGTAACTCCTGCTCATGTTTTTATATTTAAAAAATGGACAGAAAACTTTGGCAGAGAATTTATAAGCATGACTATGCCATAAAAAGACATAACATGAATAACGCTTTAGCCAAACACATTAATAGTAACAAAGACCACCAATTTAATTTAATGGCTATAGACCATGTTACTATTGAAGACAATAAACCTTGGGGGTTGCTTTTAGAAATTAGTGAACTTAGGTGGCAAATTCGCCTACAGGCAGATAGTTGGCCAGGTATAAATGAGTGCAGTTCAATTTCCCCAATATTAAAGCTGAAGGCACTTGAGAGGAAAAAAGTGTCAGTGCATAGTATGTAATCAGAATTAATTGTTCTCATTATTACATACTTTTGCAACTGACATTTTGTGTTGATATTTGTTTACATGTTTTACAAGTGGTTGATGTTTTAGAATAGAGATGAGATGTTAATGCATTAAACACATATCTAGATAAATATGCATTTTTTAATACATATAGTTTAATACATAGATAGATAGATATATTTTAAGGATTCATATTATACTTATGTAAATAATAAAATTTTACTACACACAATTGATTTTCAGTTTAAGCAGGAATGGAGGTATTAGCATGTATATATGATTAGGTTTTGCAAGTTTTTGTAACTTCTTGCAATTTTAAATCTTGTTTTAATATTAATGTTGGAATCGGCCAATGAAAAGTTTAGGAAGTATATATATATATATATATATATATATATATATATATATATATATAAGGAAGTGGCCTTAGGAAATTCTTTGTCTGGTGAAGTTTAACATTGTTAAATGAAAGCGCTAACCAATATTTTTTCTTGAATAAAAGTGTTTTTATGCCAACTGATCTACTTGCGTTTATCTAACAGGATTTTGTGCCTTGGGAAGTCTGTTTACTGCTTCTTTATTCATCTTCTTGGCTTTTGGCTGTTTGTTTGGTCTTATGAATTAGAAATAGGATATTCTTCAGATCTGATCAGAAATGACATGCTAGTAATTAGAGATTCAGTTATTAGAGGAACTGATACTTATATTTGCAGAGAGGAAAATGAACATCAAATAGTGTTATGCCTGACAGGAAGAAAAATACAGGATATGGGAAGGGCCAAACAGAACCCAACAAACAAATTACAATTTCCATGCTGTTGGACCAGCTATGGGATGCTCCTGTGATTAACCACTCACATCAGTAGTTCCAGGGAAAAGGGAATAAAGCACCTTAATGTGTTAAGTCCATGACACTAGATCCATTGCATTAGACTTTTCTGCACTGACAAGCAAATTCCAGACCATTATCACCTAAATTTTCAAAGTTATCTGTCCTTCATTTTCACTCGTGTACAGCCTGAACCTAAGCTTCCCTTTAAATAGGATGAGAGACTCATGTACAGAAATGTGTCTTCCCAATATATATGCTGAGAATATTCTAGTCTGTAGAGATAGTGTAACCAGATGTCTTCCTTAGAATAGCTGTCTAGAAATATTTTTGTGGCTATATTGAAAATTATCTCTGTTCATGGGGGGGGGGGGGTGTGAAAGGCTGCAGTTAAGAGAAGTGAGAGTGGGTTTGTGGACCAATACTCTAACCAAGTTAAGAGGAATTTGCCTAGAAAGGCATACAGCTTTGAATGTAACAGTGATTTCCAGGATACATAGGATGAATTTTCAGTGCTCAGCAGCAGTGCAGCTCACTAGCTAGTCTCCGTACAGATTACTGGCTAGATGATTCTACTTGCATTCAGATCATTCTCATCCAAAATATTCTGAAACACTGCAATAACAATGCAAACATGTAGCTGGTGTTAAGTCAGATATTCAAATGAGCTCAGAGGGCTTTGGTTGTTTTTTATTTTTATTTCATTTAATGGTCTGTGATTCTTCAAAGTTGATATTTGATAAGACATATATAAGCAAGAAAAGGGGCAGTGTTGCTGAGCTCTCCCCATTTTTAAAATTCTCTGTCTCCTTATACACCAGTATCTTCTATATGTACACATAATTTACTCACTGCTTCAGCCCTTTCTATGCAAAACTGAGCCAATCTCACTGATTTCATTACAAGTCTGTATGCAGCAACTTCACAGATTGGAATAATTTCTGACACTTGCTGCCTGAGCTCACAGCAGGATCCAGCACTAGGCAACTTAAGCAGCTGCCTACAGCCTACTGGCTTGCACAACATTGATTTAACTTAAAAACAAAACAATGAAAGTTTTTTCCCCACATTACTTTTTTTTTCTCTCTCTCGGTTGTGGCTGCATGCATCTCACTGCTTTACAAAGCAGATGCACGCACACAAAGAAACTTCTGAGACTTGCCATTACCCTGCCTAGGCCCCCATTTGACCATGATCCAGCTCTGCCTGTGCTAACATAAAGCCCTACAATATATTTTGAAACTGTTTTGGCTGATCCTTCACTGTGTGCTTCATTCGTATCATATAATGTAAACACTGATTCACTTCCTGTATTATCACCAAGCTCACTATCAACAAATTTCTCTTCCAGAGCAGTAGTTACAATAAATATCTTCTGAGTCATTTTAGGTTGTCATACAATGACCCCTTATCTATATGCCAACATAACATACAAAATAAAAACTTGCATTCTATTCCATCTCTGCATAAAATCACAATTTAATACCCCACACAACAACCCCTCATATGAGGTGCTTAATTCATATTACAGTACTAATAATCCAGTGCACTATTAGCAGTGCTGTATTCCTACACTGCTGTTCCTTTAAATGAGAATTTAAACTGTATTACTATCTGGTGAGCTAGATTAGTTTAGGTGACTATTAAGGATCCCATGGTACTTCTTGACAAAAAAAAAAAAGAATATGGGGCATATCTCCAATGCTCTGGAAAGTTTTCTTCATCTGTAACAGCTCAAGAGTTTCCCTGAAAACAGGCCTCAAGTCTAATGGGACCAATCCAGACAGCAACTCTAGATAAATACAAAAATAATTAACTGTTTCTAAGTGATTGGTCAAATAATTTCCTTTAGAGTATGGTACTTAATTAAATAAAGAGAGCATTGATTTCCCACTGTTATTAGCAGTCCTGAAAACTATAATCTGCATTCATTCACTAGTCATAACCACAGTGTGATGTTTGACAGACTGCTTTCTAGTGTTTTATCGTTCAAGAAGTTTCCAATAGTGTTAAGTATATAATACAATAATGAGGAAATTGGAGCCCCACTGTATCACTAAGAATGAAAGTAGTGATCTGTATTCTCCAGAGACAATATCACAGTTTAAAGCAATAATCCATGACTGTGCCTGGGTATATCAGGATTTACCCATTGTTGGTGGGTGGTTTGATCACAAGGATGAACCTTGAGTGATTAAACAAAGCCAATCATGGGTAAATACTGATATACCCAAAATGGGAGTGGATTATGGGTTTTATACAATAACATTATTTAAAAAAAAACTTCCTTTTCTTTAATAATGATTATATAAAGGGACTTCTGCCTTCTTACACGGCACAACATAAGTGGACAGTTTTCACTATTCTGATGCACTTCTCATGCCTGCAGTACATCAGTGCAGGATAAGCAATGGAGAAAACAGAATTTCTGTTGCTACCGGTTTAGATTTTAACCATTAATAAATAGACATCTACAGGGACAGCACAAAAATATGCAGAAAATCAGGTATGTTTCTATTTTAGTTTTGCAAAACATACCTAATTTTTCTCATATCTTGGTGTGTACTCTAGTATATGCCAATAGAAAAGTCTGGCTGTTCAATGGTACTTCAGCAGCACAACATTTTACTATTGGTATATGCTTGATTTACAATGGCCATGTTGGTTGGGCTGTCCAATCAGCGTGCTCAATTTTGCAGAGTAATGAGCTGTTATTGCACAAAGATATATTATATAGACTGATTGCCAGTGTTTTGTCAGGCATTCCCAAAATAGTGTAGTATTTTATAAAATAGTGGCAAAAATATTGTTCTACTATATCAGTTAGTACACACATAATGATATGTGGTTTCCCACAATAAAAAAAGTTACAAGAAAAATCTAGCCAAGCTAGATCTTCCACTGCGAGATTCCTCAAAACGTCTTGTATTACAGAGAACATGGGATATATGCAAATGAACCTTTAAGGACATCAGGTGTTTCAGCTATATGGCAGTTCATGACCGTTTTATGTCTGTTATGGACAAATTCAGGCCAATAAAGCCAAACCCCACTAACTGTGGATATGCATGTTTTAGCCTTCTTATGGCCTTGCCAGCACAACATAAGTGGACAGTTTGGCTAACCTTTGGAAACACAGGGTTGTCTTACCTAGCTAATGTCCATAACCATTAGGGTGTCTGCAAAATATTACAAGTAAAAAAATAAAACAATGAATAACAAGGTCACACTATGTGATTCCTCACAACCTCTTATATTAGAGGTAACATGGGATATATGCAAATGACTCCTTAAAGACATCAGTTGTTTCAGCTATATGGCAGTTCTGAATGTCCATGACTTTTTTCCTTTTTAAGTCTATTATGGACAAATTCAAGCCAATAAAGCCAAACCCCACTAGCTGTGGACATGCATGTTTCAGCCTTCTTATGGCCTAGTCAGCGCAGCATAAGTGGACAGTTTGGCTAACCTTTGGAAACACAGGGTTCTCATACCCAGCTGCTATCCATAACCATTAGGGTGTCTGCAAAATATACCAATTAACAAACTAAAACAATGAGCAACAAGTTCACAGTCACAGAAGAAGAGTGGCAGAAATCCATTAAATACTTCATTCGGACTTTTTTTATACATCTGAATAGGGTGTTTATCAGCCACCTGATACTTTTTTGGTGGCTGCTCTCTATGTAGCAATGGTTGTGTTAATGCACTTTTCCCCTCTTTTTTGCAGTACATGAGAGCAAGTAAAGTCCTGTGCATTACAAAGAATGATCAGCTCACTCCAATCATAACTAGGATTTTAAGTGTTTGAAACATGGATATCAGGATTCACCTTTTGAACTTGAAATTTCCTTATATTGCATTTTCTTAAAACCAGGAGGAGGCAGTAAGCCTATGTAGTCTGCCTTTTCAGTGCAGTCAACATTTTCTTTCATCTCCTTTCTTATTTTCTTCCTTACGTCTTTCTCATCTGCCCCATCCCCTCTTGAATGCTGCAATGAATTTTCTCTTCTCCACCCACTGTGGTAGTTCAGAACATAGCTTCAAAAACCTTACCATAAAGAGGTGCTTCAAAGATTCAAGGAGTAGCTACTCCTTACAAATGACTGTCTATGCCACATCTCCTCTCTCTGATCTTCCTGTTCAAAATGATGCCTTCACACACTTCTTACATTATATTATGAACACATATCATGGACCACTCTCTCTTCTGGTCTCAGATGGGAAGAATTTTTTTTCCTCTAGTCTCTGGTCATATCCTTTCCTCTCCATCCTATGTATAATAGGTGATTTTATTTTCACTTGTTCATGTAGCCTGATGTCCTTCTCTTTATATGGCCAGGAAGACTGCACACAGTACTCAGTGTGTCACCTGACAAGGTCATAGGTATAGAAAAGCCTTTATCTCTTTGGTTTTGGAGATCAGCTCCCAAGAAATAAATTGCAGTATTATACTTACTGCTAAAACTGCCCTCTCACTCCTCCAGGTAAGCCAGTCCATATGTGATTAATAATACCAGATCATTTTTCCTGCTCTTGCCATCACTTCTACTTTTAGTACTGAACTTCACCTTCCACCTTTTAGCCCAGCTGATCTTCATACTCTTCCCACCATCCTGTACTGACACACAGGCGTATCCTGTTCTCTACTTACTTATTTTATTTTATTTTACATTTGTTGACTGGGTTTGTCCAACTGAGCTGAAATAGCCCTTTTCAGCTGAGGCCCAGGGAGAAAAGCTCCAGTACATTATACAGTAAAATTAGCAAGCAATTTACAGAATAGTTACAAAAATTATTTACAAAACAAGGTTTAAAAGCTGGCAATGAAACCATTTCTGAAAAAAAAAACTATTTATGCAGTAAAGAAAAGCAATAAATTCATTACATTTGATACTAACAAGTGTTGACATAGAGGAAATAAAAGAGAGATAGCTAGAATAAATAATGGACTATGGCGTAGATAGTTTGTGATTTAATGTGCCAGCTATTAGATTCCTTAGGAAGGGTAGAGAGTATTAACAGATACAAAGAGTAGGAGATGGAGAAAAGGTAATGGGAGGATAGTGGACTGTTTTGGGGTTAAAGGGAATTTTATGGATGGTGAGTACACTGGCAAGTCCAGAGGCTTTTTAAGTGTTCTTTGGTAGCTGCTTTGAATTGTCTAGGTTGTTTTAGTAATCTAATTTGTAATGGGAGCCTATTCCATGAAATGGTAGGATGATAGCTATAGAGGTTTTGGTCTTGGGTTTATAGACCAGTAGTAGGTCTTGGTTGGAGCTACTGAGCGATCTAGTCAGAGAATAATTACAGATAAGAGGAGATATGTTTGGGCAGTAGGAAGGTTGGTAAAGGACAGAGTGTATAATCTGGAGCTGAGAGAGGAGAAGCAGGTTAGGTAGTTCAAGCCAGTTTAAGAGTTTAAATGAGAGACAGTGATGGGTTTTGTAAGTGTGGTGTGCTGAGAATCGAGCTATCTTGTTATAAGTTGATTCTAGTTTAGCCAGGAGTGAGGAGATAAGGTTTGTGAGAATTTGAGAGACATACAGTAGACTGGCTAAGAGGTACGTATGAAACAGGGTTTTGGAAGTGAGAAATATTTTGTTTCTGTATAGAAAGCCTAGTTTCTGATGGGTCTTCCTGATACAATTATTGATGTGCAAGTCAAATTTAAGTTGATCATCTATAGTGATGCCTAAGAGTTTTGTGCTTGGTTCCACTACAACTGGAGTGTTACTGAGACACAGTATAGAGAATGTAGATTTAAGATGGTTAAAATTTTTGGGAAGAAAGAGCAACAGTTTTACTTTTTTGGGGTTCAGAATAAGCTGGTTATTGTAGAGCCAGATTTCAACTAAATTAAAGGAAGCCTGAGCAGCAGAGATGAGTTTGGAGGAAGAGTCAGAGATGGTGAAGACTGTAGAGTCATCTGCATATTGTACAAGGGATGACTGAGAGCAGGAACTATAGACTAGATTAGTAAACATATTAAATAGTCATTTTAACAGGGAGAGAAGGGAAGAATGCAGAGTGCCATCTCACTGATTCTAGTCGATGAGTGAGATAGCTGGAAAACTAGGCAACAGTAGTGGGGCAGAAGTTAAGGTTTGTCCGTTTGGTCAGAAGTAGTGAGTGAGAGACAGTGTCGAAGGCTTTTGAAAGGTCAAGGAATATGCAAGAGATGTTTGTTCTCATCTCTGACCTGGGAAATAGTGTTAGTAAAGGATATAAGGGAAGTGGTACTACTGTGCTTAGGATGAAAGCCATGTTGTCTGGGAGTGAACAGATTTTCCTGAAGTAAGTGTTGCATGGCTTGCTTGTGTATTCATTTTTCCAATACTTTTTGAGAGTGGTGAGAGGACAGCAACAGGTCTAAAGTTAAGAGATTTCAGTGGAGTTACCTCCTTTATGAATAGGTAGAGTATACAATTCTTTCTAGATAGATGGGACTTTTGATGTCCCTCTCACCTGTATGTTAAACAGACAAATTGTAGGGCACAGGACCAACACCTGCAGTACTCCACTATTCACCTTCTTTTTTCTTGACACTGTCCCTTCCACTACAACCTTCTGAGCCATGATTTAACCACGCAGTACATTTTTTATCCTAACCCTAACCGCTACAGTTTCCCTAGCAGGGTCTATTCAAGTCCCAGTCATAGGTCTTGCTGAAGTCCATGTAGACCAAATCTACTGATTTTCCCTTTTCATGTTCTCTTAAAACTCAGCTGTAAAATTGAATCAGGAATGTATGACAGCTCATTCTGCAACAAAGCAATCAGTCTCTTGATATGCCTTTGACAGATCGTGGTTAACCACTTTCTGCTTAGTACTACATTTCTGAACAGTCACCTTTTGAACAGAAGAGCTATTACATTACTATGATACACTGTTGCTTAATTTAACATTGTAAATAGTATTGTTATTGCTAATGTTATATTTCTAACACTTTATTCTGATATATATACTACAACCATTTTCTTGCACACTTTAAATTACTGCGGTATTTTACCTTCTTCATAGTTAGTGCATTTGTCTTTGCACGTGGCTGAGATCAAGACTGAAAAGGGTCTTCGGTCTATTTCACCTACATAACAAACAAGCAAACGGACACTAAATATACAAGGGCATCCTGTGCCTGTTTTTTAAGATTATGTAAAGAGATGAAATTCACTTAATATAAATCAATAAGAAACTGCCTCATATTCAGTTCTCTCACCATCCTTCTTACTAAGTCCATCCTGCTAATTTCTACCTGGACCATGTCTTTCCAAAGGGGTAAGTAGGAAGCACCGATGTGGTGAAGATTTAAGGATTTTCTAAGTCTAAAAAACTCTAATACTGTTGGTCAAGTTACATACCATGTGCTTTTATTACTATTTTACCATACTGCATTTCAAGTCAGGAACCTGAAGGGAGCTGATTATTTCCCATTTTGTACCATGATAATTGGTAGATGCACACAAATGAAGTGTCCTTTGGTATATGGTTATACAGGGGACTCCCAAATATCTACCTTTACAGAGTGCATTTATAGTTTTTTTTTTTTTTTTTTACTTTAGGACAAAGAATATCCCGAAATGAAACCAATGCTAGTTTCTGCAAATCTTTTAGTCATATATATCCAGGAGGAGGGAATGGAATACCATAATGTGCAATACCACTAAGCTGTCCACATGAAAACTGAGGACATTATTTCATTTGCTTAAGTCTTGTTTATAAATATGTTGTCAAGATAGCTGTACTTTACTTCAGTTAATTTCACAAATAATTTATTCAACAGAAAACATAAAATACTTTAACTCCGGGGTATCTTCTTAAAATTTGTGTAGGAAACGCATAATCAGATCTACCTTATCTTAGTGACATAGTGTTTAGCACAACATGCATCCATTATACCATCACAGAATATATAAAGAATGAGCTATACCCCAAGCTAAGGTATAATGAGGTACTGTAGATAAAATCTGCCAGCTTAGTGTAAACCCATATGCAGCTTGCTGGATAGCACACTGGCTTACAAATAGAACCTATGAAGTTAACGTGGGTGGCAATACCTCCTCCAAAAGTCCTGTTACTAGCGATGTTCCGTAGGGTTCAGTTCTTGAGCCACTACTCTATGGTATTTATTTCTCTTAGTTTAAAGCTAATGTTAGCTGTTTGTGGCAGAACAAGTTTGCAGATGACTGCAAACTTGGCACCATCATAAACTTCTGAGAGGACACCAAGATCCTCAAGAGGGCCTGTGCCACACAAATGGTGTAAAACCATGGGCTAAAACTAAATACTAAGAAATGTATAATCATATCCTTTGGCAAGAATGACTCCCCTTGTAACTATCACATTGAAGACACACCCCTAAAAATTTATCTCATTCTTGGAGTCCACGGTGGTGCAGCAGTTAGCATTGGCGTCTCACAGCAAAAGACTCTCCGGTTCAATTCTCGGCTGGAGCGCCTTCTATGGGGAGTCTGCATGTCCTCCCCATGGTCGAGTGAACTTTAAAAACATGCAGGTAGGTGCATGCCTGAGTGGGTGTGCCTTCTTTGAAGGTTGTGCGCTGGGCTGGTAACTTGTCACCGTAAAATTCTACTGCCAATCTTAAGCAGACCGGTGATCCTCTGTGGCAACCCCTAACCGTGAAAAAGCCGAAAGATGTTACTTTTTACTTAGAAATCTGAACACCTATGTCGACAAACCATATATCCACTGTTGTAAGGAAGTCCATTTTCACTGCACAGTTTATATCTAAAGGTATTGTGTCCAGATCCAGGGATGTAATTTTTCCACTGTATTTGGCATTCATTAGGCTGATCATCAAATATAATGCCCCTTTTGGTATTGTAACAAATGGAATGATTACAACATTTTCTCACTAAAAAAATCAAGGGCCTAAATCATAGAAACTATGCATACCACCTCAAAATCTTACACTTCTCAGTATCATACACGAGAAGCGATCTCTGCCATGCAAACGACTTCATCCAGACCCTGTTATGTCAGACCTTCTGTCAGATCTATTACACATTTGCAATTCCAATGGTATCATAAATACCTTCTCAAGGGATCTCAATCTCTTTTGCAAAATAAACAGAACCTATTGGAGGGATAGGTTTGAATTACAGAGAAAACCCTTCCATGGAACAATCTTCCACTCCACATAAAGCAAAATACTTTTCTTACTCTATTCAAATGTAATTTGGAAAAATGGATGGGTAACTACAAATCCATCCCTAGTTTTGCATCATGTTCCTCATCGATAGGGGAATCATGTAAATGTCCCAACATATCCTTGTTCTGCCTATCTCTGGGTTATTTATATGCAAAATAAAAGGGCTAAAAACTACCAGGGAAATGTAAGGCTAAGCTTCTTAAGATCCTCACAGATAAATAGCCTAGTAAGTACCTGTGAACCTATGCTGGCTGCAAAATAAATACTTTTTGTAGAAGCTTCTGACCCCACTCTTATAATCTCTAAATATAATGCCTCTAGGATCATGCACCTCAGAGAAAAAAGCAACTATTCTATTTTCTATTGTTAATGTGATCTTCGAGGGTGATAGCAGGACTACCCCATCAGTGCATAAAGAAGGTGCACCTTTCCACGCATACACACCGCAAAATTGCTGTTATACACATTTGTTCCATCTAGCTTTCATCGGTTGCCATCAGAGGCAGTGGGACATTGTTGGTGGTATGGATGGCTTTGAAATGTTAGCTGCTGGCAATGAAATAAGATCTGTATCACCAAATGGAAACAGCAAGTTTTATTCTTATAACTTTACCTTCCTAATTAAAGCTGGGGTTTGGTACAGTGCACAGCACAAGTGTACACATCTCTTAAATGTTTAGATTTTCGCATCATGTTTTTAAGTTGTTCCTTGCAAAATTTGTGGTTTTATGGCAAATCACTAAGGAATGATGTAACTAAATTATGACACATATTTGAGTTTGTGACTTCATAACTTTCCAAAAATGCATGCTGACACAAATCCTGTTATTCTAACAACTTCCCTATTTTTGGGCCTTTGTCCCTCCACTATTTTAGGCATTTTCTAGATTTCTTATGCTAAGACGTTGAGAGGTATGTGTGTGTGTGTGTGTGTGTGTGTGTGTGTGTGTGTGTGTGTGTGTGTGTGTGTGTGTGTATATATATATATATATATATATATATATATGTTCATCCATTTGTCTGTGTGTACACGTGTTTGTGTAATTGTGTGATCTGAAGTAGTTAACTTCATTTATCTGCAACCTGTGGGTATTTGGATCCATAACGGATCCGAGCCGACAACATTTTATCAAGCATCTGCTCCAAGCTCCAAGCTCCTCCCCTTACCCATAATCCCTCACCTCTGCTACCTTCCCCCAGATCTCGTTTGCCACTTCATGTGTATGCACCGTGGTCTCTATAGCTCCAAGTTGGGTAGTGTAAGTGGAACTTTTGATTCTTTAGTTAGTGTGTGAAAATAGTTGTTTGTGATAGCCCTTCCTCCCCTTCATCTTGTCGTCGGTTTGTTTAAAAAAAAAAATAAATGAATAAAAAGTAGAAAGTTTGTGTTTCTTTCTTGAATAGAGTAGGCCTAGCCAACCCCTGAATGTGCATGTGTCTAGATTAGCATTTGGCTCAGTGGAGTGTATTATGGCTGACCAGCTTAAACCAATGTTCAAAAAATGCACAAAGTATGACTGCAAGCTTTCACCGGCTGATGGCCACACTCTGTGTGTTATTTGCCTTGGTGTTCCCCATCTTACTTTGCCATGTGCTGTGTGTGCAGGGTTCAATTGCAGAGCCCTTAAAGAAAGGAATGCGAAACTGGTATCCAAGGGCCTGCTACCAGTTTCTGCCTTAGAGACGACGGCCTCGACATCGGCTCCTGTAGCCGACCAACCCCCCCCCCCCTCAGGCTGGGACTAAACCTCCCTCTAAGTCTGCTGAGGTGGGGACAAAAGCTGCAGATAAGGACAAAAAAGAGAGAGAGAAAAGGGTAGAGAGGCACCGCAAGCAATCTCCTGAGCGGGAGCCTTTTCCCAGTCCACCGGTGAAAGTTGTTAGGACCACTTCTCCTCGGCTCCATTCTCCGAGGTTCTCCCCGAAGCCGACAGAGCCCTTAGATCGGAGGCCTTCTTTGAGGTCATCTCATAGGGCCAGATCGGAGTCGGTCACCTCCTCGCGGTTGACTCGGAGTCTGTCAGAGCTTGACGTGGACAGGATAATGCATAGATTAATTCAGACCCAAGTCCAAATGGGAGTCTTGCCAGGCCCCTCTCCGGCCGGAGAGGGGCCCTTCTTCCATCCTACCTCTCCTGATCTGAGGATCCTTGGAGCTGGGGGTTCGGCCCAGATGGTTTCGCCAACCTTGATGTCACCCATTACCTTGAGTTCCTCGGATCAGACTTGTTCAGATCCGAGCAACTCTCAGGGCCGAGAACAGGGAGCTGGAACCAAGGGAACGGAGATGTCTTCGACTCCGACTTTGTCGGATCCGAGCCATTCCTTCGGAACCCTGGCTACCTTAGCCTCGGCCCCGATCCTCATGACGGAGCTGGGGAGAACTTCTTCCTTGTTGGTTGCCAAGGAGGTGCACTCTCCTTCGGCCTTCGACGTGGTGGAGAGGGTTCTCTCCCAGGGATTGAGACCCCAGCCCATTGCTTTGGACTCCACCCAGGCTGCCTTGGATTTGGTCAAGACTCCCATCAGCTTGTCCCATGGACAGCCTGTACCAGAGTAACCCCAGGTGGATCCCATTGTGTAACACCCCATGACTTACGTGCCCTCTTCAGAGATTCCCACTGAGGAGGCCCCAAGTAAGCATTCGTGTAAGAGAGGCACATGGACTCCCCCGAGTCCCTCACAGAAGATACTGACTTGGATGAAGGTGAGGGTTCCCCCAGGTCACCTCCCAAGGATGTCTCCTTTGAAGACATCATGGAAATCCTCCGCCAGAGGGGAGGTTGGTTAGCCTCAAAGCCCTCAATGGATGAATCAGGATTCTTGGAGGCCTTTGGCATGGACCCATCTACATCCTGGGTGTCCCCTATTGCAGATCCATTACTGGATCTTATCACCATGTGGGCATGGAAGGAGCCTGACACCATACAGCCAATACCCAAATGCCCAGACAGGATCCTTTCTCCTCCCACAGACAGACAGGCTTGGTACAAGGGATCCCCTGTGGATGCTATGGTGGTGGCGGCTGCCATCAAGAGAGAACTGGCTCAGGAAAGTTCTTCGGTCCACCCTCCGGACAAAGAGTCAATGGCGGTAGACTGCTTTGGGAAGCAAGTTTTTTCTTCAGTGACATTTTCCATATGAGCGCTGAATTATATGGCACACGTCATTCGACTCCAGTGAGACCTGGTCATGGAATTCGCTGTGTCACCCCCACAGTCCTTGTCGCCAGAGGACAAGTGTCTGTTCTCAGCAAAAATGTCGACTCTGAAATCCGTTTCTAACACGTCCATGCATCTTCTTTCCCATGCCACGGAAGGAGCGGCTAGGGCAGCGTAGCTATGAGGTGGCACTCCTGGCTCAGACTCTGTCAATTCATGGATCCCTTCAAGGTATCTTTCATGAATGCTCCCTTTGACAATACCTCCCTTTTTGGGAAGACAGTTCGTGACACCTTAGTCCAGAGCGAGAAGGATGGGAAGACTCTGTCTGCTGCAGCATCCACTTCTCTAGCCCTCAAGGATCCTTTTCTAGGAATCAGAGAGGGCAGAAGAAGATGTGGTTCAGAAAATTTCAGTTTTAATTCGACACTCAGGATAACTCATCCCCTAGAGGCAGAGGGGGACAAGACAGATGCCGCTCCAGAGGCAGAGGGGTCCGAGGAACTTTGTGTTGAGGGAGACCTTCTCGGACTGACCTGTGCAGCAACCTTGAGGGTTTGTCCAACTGTCCTACTCTGGAGACAGTCGGGGGAAGATTGTCATTGCACCTAATGGCTTGGGAGTCCATCATGAAGGACCGTTGGGTGCTACAAATAATATCCAGAGGATACTCCATCCCATTCATCATCCCACCTATACAATCAAAGTGTCTCCTGGATGTCCCACCCACTCAAAGGGAGGCCGCAGCACACGAGATTTCAAAGCTGCTTTACAATCGGGCCATCGAATCGGTCCCCCCAGGTCAGTCCGGATTAGGCGTTTACTCCAGGTTCTTTTTAATGCCAAAAAAGACGGGGGACCTCAGACCCATATTGGACCTGTCTACCCTGTACCTGTCATTAGGCAAGCAGAAATTCCGGATGGTCACCTTAAAGTCCATCCTACCTTATCTCCGAGGATGCGACTGGATGTGCTCGATAGACCTCCAGGACGCTTACTACCATATCAAGATTTGCAGAAGCTCCAGGAGATTTCTTTGCTTCTGGCTGGGAGCCAATCATTTCCAGTTCAGATCCCCACCCTTTGGTCTCACCACAGCCCCCAGGGTGTTTACCAAGGTTATGGCAGTAGTAGCGGCTCACCTGAGGTTTCAGGAAATTCAGGTGTTTCCTTACCTAGACGAATGGCTCCTCGCTGCTACCACCAAGCGTCTAGTTTGCATGGCCAGAGACAGAGATTCATGCATCTCGCAGTCAATCTAGGGATTACCATCAACATCTCCATGTCCTGCCTAAATCCGACACAGACCTTGGAATTCATACGGGCACGGTTGAACACTCTACTATTACAAGTTTTTCTCATTCAGGACAGGATTCAGAACCTATGGGCCCATGTGTCAGTGATCCTTGGCCCCAGGACACCGATGGTGAGCAACATTCTCCACGCCCTAGGCTCCATGGCAGCAGCAATTTCAATTCTACTATGTGCGCGCCTTCACATGAGGGTGCTTCAGTGGACCTTGGCAGTTCAATGGTCTTGGTTAGACCTCCCCATGGACTACCCTATACAGATCAGCAAAGCCTGCAAGACTTCTCTTCTTTGGTGGCTCCAATCGCCGGAAATCTTGGCAGGTCACCCATTCTTAACATCCGCAGCCCAAGCCACAGTGACCACGGATGCCTCCCAGCTCAGGTGGGGGGGGGGCACTTTTTGGGAAGGACTGTCCAAGGCACGTGGTCCCAAACCGAGACCAGATTCCATATCAATGTTCTAGAGATGAGGGCAGTGCTTTTAGCGTTGCAAGCCTTTCACACTGTTCTCCCTCCGGGAACGATTGCAGTTTAGTCAGACAACATGTCCATTGTCTGGTACATCAACAAACAAGGAGGGACCAGATCTTACCCTCTCTGCCGCGAAGCCTTGAGAGTGTGGGAGTGGGCGATTTCCACCAGTCAGTTTCTGATCGCAATGCACATCCCGGGACGCTCCAACATTTTAGTGGACAGATTGAGTCAGGCTATTCTAATGCCATACGAGTGGTCTCTGAAATAGTCAATAGTAGAAGAGATCTTCCTAGCATGGGGTCACCCTTGCTGTGATCTCTTCGCATCTCCTTCCAACGCGAAGTGCAGCGAGTTCTTCGCTCTAATCCCCTCCCCAGGGGACTCCCCCAAAGACGCTCTAGTCCATGCTTGGCCTCCTGGGTTACTGTATGCCTATCCCCCGCTACCTCTAATTCCGAAGTTTCTTCAGAAAGCATACCGACTGGGGTGCGAAGTGATCCTCATTGCCCCATTCTGGCCACGTCAAGTGTGGTTTCCCTTCCTCTGATCTCATGCTCTAACTCCTCCACGGATTCTAGATCCCTGCCCGGATCTCATATCCCATCCCTCGGGCATCAGTCTGCCCGACCTGGACAGCCTCAAGCTGACGGCTTGGTTGCTCCAGTTCCAGTGATCGCTTGGACTCCCAGTTTATCATCTTCAGTAAAGAGTATTCTGGTGGCATCCCTCAAAGCTTCCACTAGGAAGGATTACCGCAGCAAATGAAAATGCTTCTCTATTTGGGCTTCAAAGAGAAACATAGATCCATTTACTGCCCCGGTTCCTGCAGTCTTGGAGTTTTTGTCATATATTTTTCAATAAGTAGCTAGTTCCTCCATAGTGAAAGTACAACTGGCAGCCATATCTAATTTTCATATTGGCGAAAATTTTAATGCTCTGACCTCCTTGAGATTATGTAAGGCCTTTCTAAAAGGTACTTTTCTCTTGCGTCCCCCGGTTAAGAATTCCGTCCCCCCTTGGGACCTCACTCTAGTTCCGCAGGCATTGATGGCACCCCCTTTTGAACCAGCAGCATCAGTAGACTTAAAATTTCTGTCCTGGAAGACATCCTTTTTAGTAGCCCTTACTTTGGCTAAAAGGGTTTCTGAGATCCAAGCTTTGTCTGCCATGCCCCCCACTTGATTTTTCATAAAGACAGGGTTTCGCTTAGCATGAACCCTTCTTTCTTACTGAAAGTGGCTTCTGAATCTAACATTAACCAGATGATTAATCTGCCTGTGTTCTTTCCAAATTTACAGAACAAGGGTGAATATAAGCTGCACTTGCTAGATGTTCATATACAGCTTCATTTCTATCTACACAGGACTAAGCAATTTCATAAGTCTGACCAATTATCTGTGTCCTTTTCTAGACCCTTTTTGGGCAAGGCCATTTCCAAGGTTTCCTTAGCCAGGTGGATTACACAATGTATACTGCAAGTCTATAGGGATAAAGGCCTATCCCCACCTGGTCCTATTAAAGCCCATTCCACCAGATCTATGTCAACTTCTGCTGCTTTTTGGTCTAGGGTTTCTCTGGATGATATCTGTGCAGCAGCGACCTGGGCAAGGTCACATACATTCATCTCTCATTATAAGTTGGATTTGATCTCTAGAGGGAGAGCATCCTTTAGCTCGGTGGTGCTCAGGAATATCCTTCCATGAGGACCTCCCAGGAGTTTTGGTAGCTGGGGACTCTGTCTCACAGGTTTCAGATAAATGAAGTTAACTACTTCAGATAAAGAAGTTAACGTTCCATCTGAGTAGTTATACTTCATTTTCTGCAACTGTCCCTCCCTCCTTCACCCGAAACAGTTCAAGGTTAACGTTATTGAGTTGCTAATAGTTTGGTTAGTATCAAACTCGATCTCAGGGAAGGTAGGAGAGGTGAGGGATTATTGGTAAGGGGAGGAGCTTGGAGCAGATGTTTGATAAAATGTTGCCGGCTCGGATCGGATATGGATCCGAATACCCACAGGTTGCAGAAAATGAAGTATAACTACTCAGATGGAACGTTATGGTGAGTACATAACATCTTTTTTAACTGTTCATTCCTGTTTATTCTTGTACCTTACTGCACAGTCTGTACCTTTTGAACATTTAATATACCATTTCGAGAGAAGAGCTATGGTTCAGTGTGCATTTATGAGTTACTGGTGCACAGTAAAAAAAAACTCTATAATCACTTCCATATATTACACACACACACACACACACATATATATATATATATATATATATATATATATATATATATATATACATATTGTACATATTGTACATCACAGCATGCCCATGTACCTTTAAAAAGCATTTCCAGATGTAGCACATGCATATAAATAATGAGCACATGCAGGCAGCAGTGTCATTTTGAGAGAAAAGCCAGAGTATTAACATGTATGAGCATGGTAGTCAGTCTGTTTATAAGTTTATTTAAGTTTAAGTTACAAAGCCTCATTTTTGATATGTGTGTGTGTGTGTGTGTGTGTGTAATAAAGCTGCTTAAACTGAACCCATGAATGTTTGTCTGTTTTATCCTGACCAGACGAGCGACATGGTGTCAGAACTGGGATTAAGAGAGCAACGTCTTCAAGCCATAAAGAGTTGAAGGTAAAGGCAGATCGAGCTGATTGAGTGAAATGGAGCTCAGAGAAATGAAAAAGGGCCAGAAATGAACTTAAGGTAAAGAAAAACTGCACAAATTATTTATTTGGCAAGGAAAATTAAATGGCACATTTGTAAGGCACAAAACGCATTATTAATCAAACGAGCAGCACAAAACATATTATTAATCAAACCAAAGGCACAAAACACATTACTAATTAAATGAAATGTTTGAAACCATGATATTTGATAAAACTAGCAGAGATATTCATGTGGGCTGAGAATTACCTTTGGCTTGCATAATGAGCATGTTTAAAGTAAAACCGACACAAGAAAAGTATACTGAGCAGGATAAGAGATTAAAAAGGCATAATGAGTACATTAAAAGGGCAAATTAAGCTTAAAGAGCGAGGTGGCTGCATGTTTTTTAGTAAAAGACCATGTTTGGGCACAAACTACTATTTTGTATTGACTGAAGCCTTTCAAAACATAACTAGACTTGTTCGAAGTATCTCAGAGTGTGCAAAGTGTTTTCAGTGTGTATGCTTTATTATGGTGCAATAATTTCATAGAGTTTGCTGAGTGCATGGTACAGTTATATTGCTTAACTTAGCGGGGTCAGAGGCTACAGAAAAAGAGCATTCATTTGTGTATGCACCAGAAGTATATGCTGGAGAGGGGGTGTGAAGACTGGTAGAGAAGGGTGAAGGCTGCCAGCCTAGCCAGACAGAATTTTGCAGATAATTCTATAATTTGTTAAATATGAATGTAAACTACAGGCTTGTTGTCTTAAATGTAAAGAAATACTGTTGCATGTGGAGCTGGAAATAAATGTGACAACAGTGCACTCTACTGTCCAAAGTAAAGCATGTGGTGACCCTTTGAAGTAGACAGTGGTGCTGCAAAGTCTAGATGAAGAAATTCTTTCTATTGTTTTAACCAAGAGTTAAATTGCTAGATTTAAACATGCAAATGTATTTTTATTGTTCTGGTCCTGACCAGCTGCAAGATAATGTAAATGCAGTTAATGTGTAGCCTGAGAACTCCAGGAAAGTGAAAGAATGATATAATGTTTATCCGAACTGCAGTTTCAATTTAAACAGAGAACCAGAGATTATTAAGCATTTTTGCCTTGATCATCCAACTCACAGCACTCTGCCTGTTGTCTTATGTAAGTTATCTTAGACTTGAGTTTTCTTTTAGAGATAGCTAGAACTAGAAAGATTAGACTAAGTATTTTTCTGTGATGTCAGAACTGTACTAATGAATTATTTTAAGTATTTCTGTGTGATCTCTGAATTCTTGACCAACAATGACTGTGTAGTAGAAAGTATTGTCTTGTGGTTTTAATTATTTATTATTAAATATTTTAAAAGCTTTTAACTGTGGCTGGTTTGTGTAGAGATAATTTAAGATCTAGAGTACATTGCATATTTATAGAGTTTACTGATTAGTCATACTACCAATTGGATAATAATATTGCACAGTAATAACTGGACACCCTTTTAAGGGCCTTTGGGTAGCTGATAAATATTAGCTGGGTGGTGGCAAGTGGTACTACTGTAGCGTCTGGGTAAAAGGGGCACAGCTGGAGAACCTGTGTGCCAGCCTTCCCCAGAAGTGTCTGTGTGGTTGTGTAAACTCTTATCTCAAAGTATGTGTGTGTCAGCTACTTGGGCACAGACACAAAGCACTGGTTGGACAGAGAGTGTGCTGGAAATTTTAGGCTGAGATTTGGACCCTATAGCTGTGCCAGTGGGGAGTCTTATTGGGGACCTGGGGAGAAAGGGAGTGACCAGCTCCGGACTGACTGTGATCTCTGCATGCTCTTAAGGGAAATTGCACTTTACTGTGTGTATTTGTTATCCTTTCCTCATATATGAGATGCCATCTCTGGTGTTAGTGGTGAGGATTGAGGCTCCTTGATTGCTGGGCCAGGGCACGGGCATCACAGGGGGAACCGTCATATTGTGGTACCGGTGCAACCCCCAGACAAATATTATATTAAAGAGACACTTATTTTATACATGAGACCAAAAGCCAGGTGAAACCTTTGAAGCTTATATCACTGACTTTAGAAATAAGGACAAAATGTACAGATTTGGTGACTTGAAAGCTGGTTAATAAAGGACAGGCTTGTTTGTGGTGTTAATAGTGCTGCAGTGAGAAAGATTTTGCTTCGTGACAGTGATTTAAAGTTAAGCGATGCCATAGACATTTGTCAAATCCATGAGCTCACAAGTGATAAAAGCATGGTTTCTGCAGCCTCTAGAGCAAACGTAGACAGCATGCAACATGTGGCAAGCAGGAACAGGCCTTAGCACATGGCAGCAGCAACCCCTGCAGGTTTTCCTACGAGACCTCATAACACTCCAGCAAGCTCCAAGACTAGCTCTGTAAAAAGGGCATGCTCAGTACAGTATGAGTGAGTCAGTAAAACCCAAGGCAAGTCTTATTGTTAACTGTCGTAATTGTGGTGCCAACCATGAGTCTAAAAAAGAAAAGTGCTTAGCATATGGTCAGCAATGCCACAAGTGTAAAAAAATGGAATCATTTTCAAATGTTTTGTAACTCAAGCAAGCCTCATTCAGATGTTAAGAAAGGTCACTCAAAAAAGCAAGTTGATCATATAGAAAACTGCAACCCTACTTTCTATGTAGATGGTGCAACAGTGGTCGGTGGAAAGTTTACTGCAGTAGATTTGTTGGCAAAGAATGAGGTATTTTGTACTGTCCTGATCAACAGTAAGTCCACGGTGCTTAAAGTAGACACTGGTTCAAAGTGTAATGTAATGTCAACAGAAACATTTTCTACAGTGAGGGCTGGTGAACAACTTAATTTGGCTAATTGTGTGAAGCTTGTTGCTTATGGGGGCGATGAGATTCAAACCGAAGGCTTAGTAGTGCTTTCATGCTATTTGGCTAGGAACAGTTACATATTGTAATTTTATGTAGTCAGAAGACCGGTGCAGTCATTACTAGGTCTCAGAGATAGACTGAGAATGAAAATGCTTTCTTTTACCAAAGAAGTACATCATGTAAGCACATGTCCCAGTAACAGTTTCATTGATGCTATTTTCTCAGAGTATGCTGATGTTTTCGATGATAAGCTAGGTAAATTTCCAGTTGTGTACTCCATGAAAGTAGACCCAGAGGTCAGTCCAGTGCTCAAACCAGCAAGGAGAGTTCCAACAGCCATGCAGGACAAAGTCAAGGTCCAGTTATACAAAATGGTGCAGCAAGGTGTGATTTGACTCGTCACAGAACCAACTGAGTGGGTGTCTTCCAAGGTAAGGCTCATAAGAAAAATTCAGATGAAATCAGAATATGCACTGACCCAAGAGACTTAAACAAACCATTAAAAAGACCTCATCATCCTATGCGTAAATTCGAGGAGATTGGCATAAATAATAAATAAATATTATTTATTTATTATTTATTTATTTATTTATTAATTATTTATTTATTGGTTGCTTATATGTAGACCACTATTGACTTAGGTTTAGGCTGGCAATTTTGATATTCATATTTATTTAACAATTTTAATGGTTATGCAAATGAGGTTATATATGAACGTAATGTTTTTAATTTAGTGAACATTTTTTATAACATTCACGAGCATTGTAAATATCCTGCTACTTATATATATTTTGGTTTTAAACATTTCTTAAATATCATATACCTATACGTTTAGTATAAGTATAGGTAAATGGAATATGAACAAAAATAGAAGTTATGTCCTTACCATAACGTTCCATGTGGAGTGTTCATCTCGCCTTTGTTCTTACACCTGGGTTCGGAGCCGATCCTCGGCTCCGTGTCGGCTGCTTGGCAAAGCTCTGCATCGAGAAGAAGCTCGAGACCAACCTAACTCCCACAATCCCCCTCTGCCTTTACCTCAGATCTAGTTTGCAAGCAAACCAGAAGTCAACGGAAAAGAATATAACACATTCATGCAAAAAAACCTAGCTGAAACACAGCCGCAACAACTGAACAAAGGCAAGAGCAGGAGAACCAAACCAGACACCTAAATTGGACGTTCTTCCTGAGGGTGGGAATGTAAGAACAAAGGCGAGATGAACACTCCACATGGAACGTTATGGTAAGGACATAACTTCTATATGTGAGAGTGTTCAATCTCGCCGTTTGTTCTTACACCTGGGTAGCGTCCCTAGCTCCATGTTCCTGAGGAACTCAAGGGAGAACGTTCCTGAGCACAGTGGAACCAGAGGTTGCCCTGTCCCTGGAAATCCTATCTACTTTGTAATGAGTAATGAATGTATGTGGTTTAGACCAAGTGGCAGCCGCACAAATAGTGTCCAACGGTAGGCGGGCTGCATGAGCCAGAGATGTAGATATTGATCTTGTAGAATGCCCTTTGGGCTTGACAGGTAAATTTTGCTCAGAAGCAGTATAAACAAAAATAATACAATCAGAAAGCCATTTGGAAAGGGTTCGTTTCGTAACTGCCATGCCCTTTCTGCTGTCTGCAAAGGCTATAAAGAGCTGGTCTGTTTTCCTGTGATCCTTTGTTCTATCCAAGTAAAACCTGAGTTGTCTATGAACATCTAACTTGTGTAACATATATTCCAACTTATTGGAATGATTCTTGAAAAAGGTGGGTAGCTCAATGGACTGATTAATATTATTAATGGAGCAAACTTTGGGAAGAAAGGATGGATTAGTGCGAAGAGATACTCTATCAGGGTGAAAGATCAAATATGGATGTTTAACGGAAAGAGCTTGAAGCTCTGATACCCGTCTGGCCGATGTGATAGCTACCAGAAAAAGGGTTTTCCATGACAAAAACTTCAAAGGACAGGAAGATGCTGGTTCAAAGGGTGGTAGCATTAGCTGTGATAATAGAAGGTTCAAATTCCAAGGTGATGTAGGAATTCTAACTGGTGGCCTAATATGGAAAGATCCTTTTAGAAAGGCCTTACAAAGTTTATGAGCCATAGTAATAGGAGCCCCATTTTCTCCCACATGAAAGTTTGAAATGGCAGCCAATTGCACCCTCAAAGTGGCAGGAGAAGCTCCTTGGTGGAATAGTTCGGCTAAAAACTCTAAGACTCTGTTAAGAGGGGCTATTACGGGATCCAATTGTTGTGAAGTTGCCCAGTGTACAAAACGCTTCCATTTACTAGTGTAAATCTTTGTAGTGGAAGCTTTATGAGAAGCCACCAGAATATTTTGAACTGCAGGGGAAAGAAGATCAGACCTGGCTAACAAGGGAAGCGGAGCAGCCAAGCTGCTAGTTTGAGGGAGAGTAGCGACGGGTGGGGAGCCCCTGACGAGTGGGTCAGCAGATCCGGCTCCGGGTCCACGATCCAGGGTTCCCGAATTTGGTGTGCTAGAAGAAAGGGAAACCAAATTTGACGAGGCCAGAATGGGGCAATGAGGATTATTGTCCTTTGCAGGTTGCTGGCTTTCTGTAGAAATTTTGCAATCAGGGGAATAGGAGGAAAAGCGTACAGGTGACCCGGGGGCCAATCGTGAACCAGAGCGTCCCTGGGGACTTCCCCTGGAGGGGGTAGTAGGGCAAAATAGCTTCTGCATTTGGCGTTCATTGGAGACGCAAACAGATCGCAGCAAGGCTGGCCCCACTTGCGAAAAATTTCCTTCGCAATTGATTGTTTGAGGGACCACTCGTGAGGTAACAGGATGGCTCTGCTCAACCTGTCCACTATGACGTTGGATAACCCCGGGATGTGCGTTGCTATCAGAAAGCGACCCATGGACTCTGCCCATTGCCAGATTCTCATGGATTCTCTGCATAGTTGATAAGACTTGGTTCCCCCTTGTTTGTTTATGTACCAGACTACGGACATGTTGTCCGACTGAACTGCAATGGTCCCTAGAGGAAGAAGGGGAGAAAAGTGTTGCAACGCTAGAAACACTGCCCTTATCTCTAGAACATTGATGTGCAGATTGTACTCCAATTTGGTCCATTCGCCTTGGACTGTCTGTCCCTGAAAGATGCCCCCCCACCCTATCAGGGAAGCGTCCGTGGTCACCGTAGCTGTCGGCGTGGGTAATACAAATGGTCTTCCGCTGGAGAGATTGCAAGTCTGAAGCCACCAAGACAGGTGCAATTTGCAGATGTTCGTGATATGAATTTCGTGTGTCAGGGGGTAACTGTTGGAACGACCATTGTGCAAACAGTAGCCATTGAAGAACTCTCATGTGCAGTCTTCCCAAGGGTATCGCAATGAGGGAAGCTGCCATGAGACCCAAAACCTTCAGAACCAGTTTTGCTGGGGATTTTTTTGATAATAGGAGAAGAGATATATGGTTTTGTAGGGATGCTATTCTTTCTGGAGGAAGCCTCAGGATTAAGCAACGCGTATCCAATTCTGCTCCTATGAATGAGATATGCTGTGATGGCTGTAATAAGGATTTTTCGAAATTTACGGAAATTCCGAGATGAACACAGAGTTGTAGTGTGTAATCCCTGGCCTGAATCAGTCGACGCTCGGTGGTGGCAGAAAGGAGCCAGTCGTCCAGATATGGAAACACCTGGAATCCCAGGCATCTCAAGTGAGACGCTACCACTGCCATACATTTGGTGAAAACCCTGGGGGCTGAGGTCAGACCAAAGGGCAGGGCTCGAAACTGAAAGTGACTGGCTCCCAGCCGGAAGCGCAAGTGATCCCTGGACGCCCTGGCCATTTTGATGTGGTAGTACGCGTCCTTTAGATCTATTGAGCACATCCAGTCGTCCTTCTGGAAGAATGGAAGGATCGATTGAAGCGTGACCATCCGGAACTTTTCTTTCTTGATAAAGGTATTGAGTTTGCTTAGGTCCAGAATTGGCCTCCAGTCCCCTGTCTTTTTTGGAACTAAAAAGAACCTTGAGTAAGTTCCGAATCCTCTTTGGTCCGCTGGGACTGGTTGGATGACTCTTTTTTCTAGCAGCTATGAAATTTCTATAGCTGCAGGGCCTCGCAGATGGGGCGGAACATCTGGGAGTCTTTTCTGCGGAATAGGGGGCAATAGGAAAGGAATTCTGTAACCTCTGGTAACAATGCTTTTTACCCAATTGTCTGATGTAAGACTTTGCCAGGCCTGAGGGTATAAAGCTAAGCGACCCCTGACTGCCTCCAGAGCAGGACAGTCGGGCCTCCTCTCAGGAGTGCTGGAAAGGTTTCCCGGGGAGTGTACCCCTGTCACCTTGGTTTTGCGGACCCCCTCTGCTGCCAGGGCGACGTCTTCCACCTCTGCCCCCTCCTCTGCCTCTAGAGGGGGCATCACCCTGTGTGCCTGGGAAAGAACCTTGGGGTTTTCAAAACCACATTTTTCCACCACGTTGCCCTTTGGGGTACGGTCTGGATGGGATGGAAAAATGGACTCCGACAGCAGACAGAGTCTTTCCCTCTTGCTCACACCGGGTAAGGGTCTCCTTTACTTTTGGGCCAAAGAGAGTGGCACCATCAAATGGGGCGTTAGTAAAGGAAGACTTGAAGGCTTCCGCAAAGGAACATAAGCGCATCCAGGATTGTCTACGAAGAGCAATCGCTGAAGCCGCAGCCCTACTCGATCCTTCGGCTGCGTATGAGATCAGCCTTACAGTCAAATACAAATTTTTAACAGTGTAATAGCCAGTTAAAATGTCAAATCCAGTAATAAGTCAATCCGGTAGTTAAAGTCAATCCAGTTAAAGTCAAATCCTGTATAAGTTAAAGGGTGGGGTAGGCCCCGAGGGAACTAACTTTAAATAAGTATATATAACTTATATACCCACAAGAGAAACCCTCGATACACTACACACACACACAAACAACTTAAAGAAAGAAAGAAGAAGAAATTTTATCCAAAAATATATCAGATAAAACAATCTTAGCTTTGAGGTGGTCCGAGCTCATCAAAAATGATGCGAACGTTGCAGCGGCAAACTAGATCTGAGGTAAAGGCAGAGGGGGATTGTGGGAGTTAGGTTGGTCTTGAGCTTCTTCTCGATGCAGAGCTTTGCCAAGCGGCCGACACGGAGCTGAGGATCGGCTCCAAACCCAGGTGTAAGAACAAACGGCGAGATTGAACACTCTCACATTAATGGTATTGCAATGATTTAATTGATTAATTGAACAAGAAGCTATATATTCATTGATTTACTTGGATGTGTTTGTTCTGATGAAGCTTTGCATTGGGCAAAGGGAAAGTGCGCTCAACTTTTGAATTATCTGTGGTGTCTTTGGGCCGTACTGGCTGCATCAATTTTTGGATTATTTGTGGTGCTAAAGGACCATTTTGGCTGATTTTAACGCAAATAAAGAAGGTTTTATACTGAATGGTCCTGGTCATTCCTGTCGTGGTTTTGGTGTTCTTGGTCTCATTAACGTTTTTTGGATTTTTGTGAATTTAGATTACCAGAAGTTACTTATGTAGGTCATTTATTTACCAGTACAGGCTTATGACCAGATCCTTCTAAATAAGCAGCCATTTTTGAGACGCCAGCTCCAGACAATGTCCAAGCCTTACAGCGTTTTCTTGGTGTGGTTAACTATTTGGGCAAATCTTCCCAGACTTTAGTGAATTAACAGCATCTTTAAGAGAGCTGACATGCAAAAATATTGCCTGGTCATGGTTAGAACAACACCAGAGAGCATTTGATAACCTCAAACAGCTAATTGCTAACCCGTCTACATTAAGATACTATGATGTCCACAAACCAGTAGGTCTTTCCTGTGATGCTTCAAAGTTTAGTCTTGGTGCAGTTATTATTCAAGAGGGCAGACCTGTTGCCTCTGCATCGAGAACTCTTACCCAAACTGAAATGCAGTATGCTCAAATTGAGAAGGAACTTTTGGCAATTGTGTTCACATGTTCAAAAGTTCCATGATTATATTTATGGCTGAGCTATCCAAACAAAAATTGACCATCAACCTCTAGTCACTATTTTAAAGAAAAACAGCACACAGTCAACCCAAAGAATCCATGGCTTGTCCAAGGATGTAAAAATTTTTTTTATGAAAATAGACAAAATTAGTTCCAATGACAAAGACAAACACCAGGGTTAAGCGCTTTCATCTGATAAACCAGACTTCCTCAGAACGTGTGTTCTGGTTTATCAGATGAAAGCGCTTAACCCTGGTGTTTGTCTTTGTCGTTGGAACTAATTTTGTCTATTTTCATTAAAATTTTTTTACATCCTTGGACAAGCCGTGGATTCTTTGGGTTGACTGTGTGCTGTTTGGATTTGTGGTTCATCTACACTATTTTAAAGAAGCCTATACATTCATCTCTAGCAAGACTAAAAAGAATGATGCTCAAATTGCAAAAGTATAATTTCAAAATGGTCCATACAAAAGGCAAACTTCTTTATCTGGCTGATACTTTATCCAGCTTGCCCAGAAATACCATGGAACAGCTTGATGCAGAGAATTTTGACTTTAATGACACGGAAGTGCACAATTTTGTTTTACCAAGAGACTTGATGAGCTAAGAAATCCTACAAAGACTGATCCAATATTGGAAAATTTGCTCAACCACTTCATCAATGTCGGATGGCCATCAAAGCAATCTTGTGTACCGCCAGAACTGCAACCTTATTTTTCATACAGAGATGAGATGTTGATGGAAGATGGTATCATTTTCAAAAGTCCAAAAGTTGTTCCTACTTCCTTACAATGTGAATTCATTTAGATTTTACAGAATGGCCACCCAGGTTTTGACTCTACCAAATGAAGGGTGAGAGGACTAGTATTTTGGCCTTCTGTATCGAAAGACATTGATAAAGTGATTTCTTCTTGTTCAGTATGCAACAGTACTAAACCACATTTGCAAAAACAGCCATTTCAGCTATGCCAAATTCCTGAACTACCTTGGTCAACAGTAGCAACTGACATATTTGAGTGGAACAATCAGCATTACTTAGTGTTGGTAGCCTCTTATTCCAACCGGTTTGAGATCAATTTGCTACCTAACCTAACATCCAGTGCTGTTATTACTAACGTGAAATGCCATTTCTCAGTCCATGGTAGTCCACATAAAGTTATTTCTGACAATGGTTCTCAGTTTACCAGTCAATTGTTTCAGAGATTTGCAAGAGAGTGGGACTTTATTCATGTTACTAGTAGTCCTGGATACCCACAGTCAAAGTGAACATGCAGTATAGAGTGCAAAGCAATTACTAGAGAGGTCAAATCATGACAATAATGATATCTTCTTGAATTTACTTAATCTCAGAAATATACCCCATGACAACCTACTTGACTCGCCTGCTAAGAGACTTCTATCTAGGCAAACCAGAACAACCTTGCTTATCAGTTCTAGTTTGTTGGTACCTAATGCTAAAAATAATAGAGCAATCAAAACCCAACTTTTTAAGAAGCATTCTTTTCAGAAGTCCAGCTGTGATAAAAATGAGTAGATTTCTTCATCCATTAAAAGAAAAAGTGACAGTGAAGATGCGAACTGCAAAAGGATTTGATCAAATTGGTCAAGTGAGAGCTATATGTGCCAAGCCGAGATCCTACTTAGTGGAGTCTGAGGGCATAGAATACAGGAGAAACTGCAGACATCTTCTTCCTGTATCATACGTGATATTGCAGCATCGTACCTGCAATACATATGCTAGATCTCAGAGCAACCCTGACAATGTTTATACCGAAGAACATGTCTCAGTATCCATTCTCATTCCTGATGATGTCCCAGTTGTCCCCAAAGTTGAACATTCCTTGAAGACAGTCCCCATTGCTAGAGCCAATTCTGACTTTTATGTTACATGATCAGGTTGTATTTCCAGGCCTAGTGTAAAATACACAGCAACCTGGACATGACTGTTTTATATGTGTCTAATTTTGTATGTTGGCATGTCAAATAATTAGTTCTGTATAACTACATGTCATTGAATTCTGTCATTTAGACTTTAGTACTATTTCTCAAAGAGGGAGGATTTAGATCAGAGTGTGTGTATGTACCTTTAAGAAGCATTTCCAGATATAGCACATACATATAAATAGTAAGCACATGCAGGCAACAGTGCCATTTTGAGAGAAGAGTCAGAGTGTTAACATGTATGAGTGTGGTAGTCAGTCTGTTTATAAGTTTATTTAACATTAAGTTACAAAGCCTCATTTCTGATGTGCTTGTGTGTAATAAAGCTGATTGGACTGAACCCACAGATGTTCGTCTGTTTTATCCTGACCAGACGAATGACACATATAAAGTAAAAAAAAAAAAAAAAAAAAACATGAAAGATTAACTATACCATATACAGTCTGTGCCATATTTGTGACATCAGAAAGTTCAAAGTAAGCTCTTACTTGCCACTTCCACTGAATGTCTACGTGACTGATTATTTTTCTCACTGACTTGAGTTACAGAACTTCCACTTGCTATTGATACAATTTCTAAATCCATTGCTTCTTGTCTTGAAGGGCTTGTCTGGAAAAAATGGAGAAACAGCAAGCAATATTTATACAAACTATACACATTACATATTATTTACAATCATGATCCTTTTTCATGTGCAGAGTACTTTTTATTCCTAGATAACTTCTCACTAACATTACCGTTAACAATCATGATGGATATAAACATATTGCACTTTTATTACATGCAGCGTCATGTTCATAAAAAATCTGACTAAAATTATAATTCATTACACATAAATAACTACAAAACTATAAGATAATTTCTTCTAATCTAACACTTATAGAAACCCACATTTACAGTTAAAAATGGGCAAAACAAAATACAATAAAGAATTAAATTCTGAATCAGAGCCATGTAATCTGCTCCTGCACTTTTCCAGAGGCTATAGATTCTAGTATTGAAATCCAAGACAGCTAGGTTATTCTTACACCCATTACACGTGCTGCCAATATCAACCAAAAGGCTGTATCTCATCATTTACCGGCTCTTACCGAAGAATGTAGTCAACAAAACAGCATACACAGTAAGCTGTATAACCCTTCCAGAACTGTAAAATGAAGGAGAATGGCATATCAGTGCAGCCGCTGTATCAGTCAAGAACAATAAGTAACTGCAGTGAAGGAAGAGGTTGGAGATACAGTGACCAAATACATGTAATTAGTTTTCAAGCCACACTGAAAAACAATGGCATATGTCAACTATTGGCTTAACAGCAGTTTTGTACTCTGCATATTCCTCAGTTTACAGCACCTATAGTACTGGCCATATCTTCCTTTGACTTCTGCTTAATATGTACAGTTATAAGCATTCAATAAACTTATGTATTATAATAAATTCATAAAGCATCAAATACCCACACATTCCATATATGTTATAAAAAAAGAAAGAATTTTTTTGAGCAGTTTACAATTTTTGCCTGGATATCCACCTTATCACATTTTGCAGACAACACCTAAAAGTACCACCATGGTCATTGATACAAAATAACTAATTTAACAATTATATTTGCATCCAAAATGCAGCAGATATTAAAGTGCTAAAGAATTTAGTAATAGAGTATTTATTGCATGTATCAATAATACAATAAGTTAACAAGCAAAATGAGTCCAAACTATGCTGTTCAAATAGGCTCTCATTTGACCTCCAGGTGATAACCAAGCACATTACTTATTATCAATAATATTGAAACTGTACCTATTCATTATCTGCATCAGAGACATTTACACCCATTTAAATATAAATATGTTAAACTTTTCATACTATTTCATATTCATTATGCTGAAGTTAAACATAAGTCTATGACATGCACATCTGAAATGCAGTTTCACTGTGGGGTTTGAATACAGTAGTTCAGGGGGACAGAGTGGAAATACCTCAGTGCTGCTGCTGGTTTCATTCCCAAAGTGAGCCTGAGGCAGCAGTTCAACAGATAAGGCACAACATTATCCCCTGTGCTGACACCATTACTCTTTTAGAGAGTCAGACATAACAACTTCTTGCTTGCAAGAGTTTGCATAGGTATTTTTAAACCCAAAGCAGACTTCAAAGAATTTTTCCTCCGGTAGAAAGCAAAAGTTGGAGGTGTGATGGGGAAAAAGAAATAGCAGGGAACATATATAATTTTGGGAATGCAGTGAGTTGGCATATTTTAAAAATTCCCTACACAGTATTCTGTCAGAAATATTTGGTGAGCAAATGGGTGTAACTAAGGAATTGTTTTTCGAGGTGGAACACAAGATCTGAATTGCCCAGACATAGTAAGGCCTTGTTAAGTATAATTTTGGTGGCTGCCAAAAAAAAAAAAAGCAATTAATAGAAAATGGAACTCAAAGTTGAAACTAACTCTATCCAAATACTGAATATTGTAACAGAAATAAAAGAACTGTATGTGGGAGCTTCAGAAAAGGGAAGGAAGAAATTACACATGAAAAAATACAAATTTGGTGGAACAGTACATGCAGAATAATGTTCGGGAGAAGGAGAAAAGAGGTTTAAGAGAAGGCAGGAATTGAGCAATTTATGCAATGTTGAAATGATCGTTACAAAAAAGGCCATATGTGACGTATAATGTATGCAACTCGAAACATGTTAATATGGTTTGTTTTCTTGTAGATTAATGCATGTTTGCCAATGTCTTAAGTGATAATTTAATAAAAGTGTTAATACAAAAGAAGACTTCAGGCCCACTGTACTGATGCTGTTGTTACTCCTGAAAATATCTGACTTTGCTGTTCTCTCAGCATTTTTTCAGAAGAAGGAATAGGCAACCAAGGCTTTTTGCCTCTTCCCACCTGTACTAGCCAAGGCCGTTTCATCCCAAAGACCGTACAACTGGAATTTAAGGTTATTATCACACAGTGATTAATATTTTGAAAGGGCTACAATTGGCTAACTTGGGTTCCCTAACTCCCAGCCAGGTAATCACATTTCAGGGACTGCAAAGCATGAACCATGGGATGAATCGAACATTATACAACGATCCCCCCCATTAATATTCAAAAACGTGCATGCTGATTGGTCAGCGTACACCTTGTAAATCAGAGTTATTGTAATGGAAAAAGGTCCGGTCGCCTGGACTTTTTCCATTACTATAACTCTTTTTACAGCAATGGAGAATGCAAGATCTCCGTTGCTTCACACTGTCTCTCTATGTTAAACGAGTTTAACATAGCGAGACAGGTTTAAAAAAAGCAACAGAGATTCTCCGTTGCTTTTTTTAAAGCTGTCTCGCTATGTTAAACTCCTTTAACATAGCGAGACAGTTTGTAAAAGCAACGGAGATCTTGCTTTCTCCGTTGCTTTTTTCAAAACTGTTTCGCTATGTTAAATGGGTTTAACATAGCGAGACAGCTTTAAAAAAAACAACTGAGATTCTCCATTGCTTTTTAAAGCTGTCTCGCTATGTTAAACCCATTTAACATAGCTAAACAGTTTTGAAAAGCAACGGAGATCCTGCTTTCTCCCTTGCTTTTGTCCCCAGCCCTGATGTACCGCATAGGCATATGCATGCAGTACATCAGAACTGCCGCAGAATACCAGACAGCTGCAGAAGAGCAGCAAGGAGGCATTATACAATGCCATTATTTAAGAAAAGTAATTTTTTTTTTCTTAAATAATGTCATTATAATAGCAATAACCATGTCTGTTTATAATGCTGGATTTACCCACGGTTGGCTTTGTTTGGCCACTCGGGCTTCGCCCTCGTGACCAAACCACACCAACTGTGGGTAAATCCAGCATTACCCACACCCAGGTATGGGTTATTGCTATAGTAGTTCATATCTGAAAGAGGTTCCAGTCACATTAACCCAGAACATACCATTAGCCAGACCATCACATCTCAGAGACTATGACAAAGGAATCAAAGGCAAAATCAAAGAGCAACTGATACCTGCATGAGGGTTTACATCCTAAATAAAGACACTTGTTATGCTCATGAAAGATGGTCATCATTAGAAAAACAAAGTTCTGATTCCCCCACTCTTACCCAACCAAGTGTTTAATATAGGATAATTAGGCAGATAAGTGCTGTGAACTGCTGTCATCATGTGTGCTTCAGGTACATTTCTGACTTTGCTATCTTAAAAGCAAGCATTGCTAAACCAGCATAAATAATGTGTTTATGTTGATGTATGAAAACAGCCACTAAGAAAACAGTGCAAGAATCCTACTCTCTAGCAGATAAAGTGGCAAGACTCTTAATTAGGCAATGTTACTCCAGAAAATACCGAAATATGCAGAGAAAGAAGTTATGTACTCACCATAATGTTCCATCTGAGTAGTTCTACTTCATTTGTCTTCAACCTGTGGGATACCAGATCCGTATTGGATCTGAGCCGGCAACCTTACTAGCATCTGCTCCAAGCTCCTCCCCTTACCCATAACACACCTCCACTACCTTCCAACCCCCAGATCGAATTTGCTGAATCTAATACTGATAACCCGACCTCAGAAAATACTTGTGACCTATAACTGCAGTCCGTAGGCTGTTCATATGCCAAGGTCCAGGGGAAGGAGGGTGGGAAGACTGAAGACAAATGAAGTAGAACTACTCAGATGGAATGTTATGGTAACTTCTTTATCTGAAGTAGTTTACCTCATTTGGTCTTCAACCTGTGGGACAGAGTCCCCAGCTACTAAACTCCACAAAAGCAAAGGATGCTCTCCTTCTGGAAGTCAAATCCAATTTGTAATAAGAAATAAATGTATGACATGAGGACCAAGTAGCTGCAGAACAAATATCATCCAGAGAGACTCTAGACCAAAAAGCCGCAGACGTAGCCATGGATCTAGTGGAATGAGCTGTCACCTGACCCATAGGAGATATGCCTCTATCCTTATAGACCTGAAGGATGCATGAAGAAATCCATCTAGCAATAGTGACCTTGGAGAGTGTATCCTTCTATAAACCCTTTTTGGGGAAACCTAACAATTGATCAGATTTATGGAAATTTTGTCCTGTGTAAATAGAATCGTAACTGTCTAGGAACATCCAGCAGGTGGAGTTTGTACTCCATCTTGTTAGAAAAATTAGGAAAGAAAACAGGTAAATCGATGGTCTGATTGATATTAACTGGTGAAGCCACCTTAGAAAGAAAGGATGGATTGGTCCGAAGGGAAACCCTATCTTTGTGAAAAAATCATATAAGAGACTTTGACGGACAAGGCCTGCAGTTCTGAAACCCTTTTGGCAGAGGTAATAGTCACCAGAAATGCTGCTTTCCAAGATAAATATTTTAGATCTGTGGTTGCAGCAGGTTCAAAAGGTGGAGCGACCAGAGCTTGAACCATAGTAAGGTCCCATGGGGGAACAAAATCCTTGACCGGGGGACGTAACAGAAAAGTGCCTTTAATAAAGGCTTTACACAGCCTGGAGGAGGCTAGAGAGGCAGAATTCTCACCCACATGAAAATGAGAAATGGCAGCCAACTGAACCTTGACAGTAGAAGAACTAGCTCCGTGTTGAAAAATATCAGCTAGAAAATCAAGAATGGTGAAAATAGGAGACGTGAAGGGGTCTTAACTCCTTTGAGAGGCCCAAAGGGAAAAATGTTTCCATTTGCTGTGATAAACCTTCCTGGTAGAAGACTTATGAGCAGCCACCAAAATAGACCTAACTGAAGAGGATAATCCTGGACCAGGAACTGGAGGAGCCAAGCTGTGAGCTTCAAACTGTCCAGATTTGGATGAGAAACCCCCAAAGGGTGTGAAATCAGATCCTGAATGGGATCCAAGATCCAAGGCGGAGCCAGAATGTGAGACCAAAGGAAGGGAAACCATATCTGGCGAGGCCAAAATGGGACAATAAGGATCACTTTGCTCGCCAGTTGATGAGCTTTCTGTAGAAGCCTTAGAATAAGAGGTACTGGAGGGTAAGCATACAGAAGACTGGGAGGCCAGGCATGGGCTAGAGCATCTCTGGGGGACTCACCTGGCAGGGGGTTCAGAGCAAAAAGCTCACTGCACTTCGCGTTGGAAGGAGATCGCAGCAAGGCTAACCCCACTCGAGGAAGATCTGTTCCACTACTGAAAGATTCAGAGACCACTCATAATGCATCAGAATAGTCCAACTTAATCTGTCCACTAGTATGTTGGACCGTCCCGGAATGTGTGTTGCAATGAGAAAACAACCGGTGGAGATCGCCCATTCCCACACTCTCATGATGAGGGGTAAGATCTGGTCTCTCCCTGTTTGTTGATATACCAGACCACTGACATGTTGTCTGACTGAATTGCAATAGTTCCCAGAGGGAGAAAGGCATGAAGGGCCTGCCACGCTAAAAGGACCGCCCTCATCCCTAGAACATTTATGTGCAAGCTGGTCTCTACAGAAGACCACAGGCCTTGGACTGTTCTGCCCGAACAATGCCCAAACCCAAGTTGTGAGGTGCCCGTGGTCACTGTGACTTGGGCCGGGGCTAGAACAAAGGATTGTCCCTCTAAAATGTCCGAAGAACACATCCACCATATGAGGGATGACCGACAAGACTCAACTGACTTATACTGGATACGACAATGGAAGTTCCAACAAGGACCATTGTACAGCTAGTGTCCACTGTAGAATTCTCATATGTAACTGGGCACAAGGGAGAACCTTTATGGTCGCCGCCATTGAACTTAACTCATTACAGCCGAGTGCTCCTCCAGGCGTCTTCTGCAGTTAACCCCTACTGCTCCTCTAGGCGTCAAATATGGATTGTTCATATTTGCATTAATAATTCCAAAACCATGTTACTTACAAGGTACCAGGATATTTTGTCTTGAGCCATATGTGATGGCAAACACAACTCTATTGATATCTGACCTCTTTCAATGAGAGTTTTTTAGAACTCTAAGGTGATAACTTAGTTTTTAAAGGCTTAAGCCACGCCTACTAGGGGTTAAAGGTGCACACTCAAAAGAGCTGCTCCGGAGTAGGCCCTCAACACTGATTCGGCCATTGGAAGATGAGACTGGTGGATTAGAGAGACATGCATCCTTAGGTTTTGTACTCTCTCTGAGGTCAGGAAGAGTTTGCACTGTAAAGTATCTATCCTTACACCAATGTAGTCTATCACCTGTACAGGATCTAGGAGTGATTTGGATGCATTGATTGTGATCCCCAAATGCAGGGCAAGGATCAAGAAATAATCCCTGGTTTGGGAGAGTAGATACCTGGTGGGAGCAGTGAGGAGCCAATCGTCCAGTTATGGATAGACCTGAATCCCCTAAGCCTCAAGTGAGCTGCAACCACAACCATCACTTTGGTGAACACTCTGGGGGCTGTGATGAGACCACAGGGTAGGGCTCGAAATTGGTAATGATTGACTCCTATCTGGAAGTGGAGGAACCTCCTGGAGCTTCTGTGCATTTTTATGTGATATTAAGCATCCTTGAGGTCTAACAAGCACATCCAGTCACTCTCTTGCAGGTATGTCATGATGGACTGTAGTGTGACCATCCGGAACTACTCTTTGGCAACTGACAGGTTTGGAGCAGATAGGTCCAGAACAGGCCTTGAGTCCCCCGTTTTCTTTGGCACCAAAAAGAACCTGGAGTAGAAGCCCGATCCGGACTGATCTGGGGGGACAGTTTTGATGGCTCATTTTTGTAGCAGCTTGGAAATTTCCTGTGCCGCCGTCTCCCTTTGCATGGGTGGTACATCCGGGAGGTGTTTGGGAGATTTGGGGGACCCACAAAGGGGAGAGAGTATCCTCTGGATATGAGCTGAAGCACCCAGGGGTCTGATGTTATGGACTCCCATGCCGCCAGGTGAAAGGACAATCTTCCCCAACTGCCTCCAGAGTAGAGTAGTCGGGCCACCCCTCAGGGTTGCTGTCCGGGTCTGTCCGAGAAAGGTCCTCGAGACCCAAAATTCCTTGGACCCCTCTGCCTCTGGGCTGGCATCCATTCTGTCCCCCTCTGCCTCTGGGGGAAGAAGAGCCCTGAGTGTCCCAGGAATATTGTGACTTCTGGAAGCACATCTTATTTTGCCCTCTCTGGTTCTGGGAAATGGACCTTTGAGGGTTCGAGAAGTGGATCCTGATGGCAGACAGTGTTTTCCCGTCCTTCTCACTCTGGACTAAAGTCTCTTTGATGGTCTTACCAAAAAAAGTAGAGCTGTCATAAGGGGCATTGGCAAAGGATGCCTTGAAAGGTTCTGTAAATTGACATAGTCTGAGCCAGGCGTTGCCCCTCATGGACACGCCGTACCCAGTCGCCCTAGCCACTCCTTCAGTAGCATGTGAAAGGAGTTGCATGGACGAGTTGGAGACTGCTTTCAAAGTGGCCATCCTCATGGAGAACGAGTCCCTGTCCTCCTGCGACATGGACTTAGGGGTAGACTCTACCAGCTCCTTGACCAGGTCATGTTGGTGTCTCGTAACATGAGCCAAGAAGTTCAGTGCCCAAATGGAGAAGGAAGCTGAAGCGTAAACGCACTTCCCTAAGCAGTCCATCATCCGTGACTCTCAGTCAGGAGGATGAACCGGGGAACTCTCCTGGGTTAGTTCCTTCTTTGTGGCCACTGCTACTACCATGGTGTCTACAGGGGAGCCCTTATTCCATGCTGGCCTATCTGACGGAGGACTCAAAATCTTGTCAGGCCTTTCAGAAATTGGTTCCATGGTGTCTGGCTCCTTCCATGCCCACGAGGAGACTAGGTCTACCAAGGGATCTGCGGGAGGGGACACCCAGTAAGTAGATGGGCCTGTGCCGAAAGCCTCCAGGAACATGGACTCATCAGAAGAAGGTTTAGGGGTAGACCAACCTCCCCGTTGGTGAAGGATTTCCATGATGTCCCCAAAGGAGACATCCTCGGGAGGTGACTGAGGGGAACCTTCCCCATCATCCACGTCTGTATCCTCGTTGAGGGACTCAGGTGAGACCAAGTGCCTCCTCTTACACATATGCTTGTGAGGTACATCCCCGGTGGGGCTCTCTGGGGGGAACCTCACAAGGCAATTGTTCCTCAGGGAGAATCATCTGGGGCTCCTTGAGCACGGGCTGTCCTTCTGGTAAAATGATGGGAATTGTAGAAAGAGGCGAGGGGTCAGGGCGGAGTCCGAGGGGACAGTCAAGGGTCTCGCTCCAGCAGAGAGAACCCTTTCTACCACACAGAATGCCGAGGAGGAGTGAACCTCCTGTGAAACCAATAAGGAATCCGGTCTCCCCGGGTCCGATGAGAGAATTGGTGCCGGGCCCAAAGTGGACGGGGCTCCGAGAGAAGGAACTTGGCCTATCAAAGGTGGAGCTGATAAAAAAAGTTCCACTCCCTCGGATCCAACACCCAAGCTCCAGCTCCAACAGCGGTTCGTATCTGAGCTGGTTGGATCCGACATGCTCCAGGCAGCTGTCGGTGTTGAGGAAGCAAGTACCATTGGTGCCGACCCCCTGACTAAAGTCATCCTCGGATCCGAGTACTCCGAACCCGGTGGACAGATCGGAGAAGGAGAAACTGATTGAAAAAAAGGAAGCAAGCTCACACCTCCTGAGGGAGAGGGGGCTGGCAAGACCCACATCTGGATTTGAGTATGAATGAACCTCCTCATCATTTTATCCATGTCGACTTCAGATAAAGACAGGTGGACCTCGACGAGGCCACGGACTCCAACCTTGTGGGTCTGGTCATTGAGGCCCTAGAAGTAGAGCATGTCTCTTCTGGCTCCCGAGAAAACCTTGGAGATTGGAGCCAAGGGGAGTCACGGATCCTAGAAATTTTAACCGGTGAAGGGAGGTCTGGAGACCGCTTGCATTTCTCAGTCCTTGGTCTTGGCTCTCTCTCCTTCTCCCTGCCTCTTTTCTGCTCTGCTTCCACAGGCTTTGACATGGGAGGTTGAGTCCCAGCCTGGGAGGGGGGAGGAGAAGCAAGGGCAAGAGAAGAAGGAGAGGCGGTCACAGCAGCCTCAGAAGAGGGAAGAAGGCCTTTCAGGGCCAACTTCACCTTCCTGTCCTTAATGGCGCGTGGGTTAAAACCTGGGCATATAGTGCAGTCTGTACTAAGGTGGGCCATGCCCAAGCACATTACCCAGAGTGTGGCCATCTGCAGAGGACAACTTATGGCCACACTCAGTGCATCTTTTAAATATGGGCTTATCAGCCATCACAACATTGGAAAAAACAGCAAGAAAAGAAGTAGTATTTTTTCTCACTGAACACACCAGTCACCACACTCACACAAAGAACACACTGAGAGGGGGGAGGGGAAGCAACACACTGACAAACTACTAAAACTAAGCTAAACAACTCTAAAGATAGATAACTTGATGCACCAAGCGAGAGGAGGAGAAGGGGAACCTACACTATCACTAGCCTAACTACAATAAAGGAGAAAAAGACTTTCTAAAGACTTTAAACCCACTTACTACCCAGAGCTCTGGAGATCACGATGCTTCAGCTAGCAATGGCAAATGAGATATGGGGTTGGAAGGTAGTGGAGATGTATTATGGACAAGGGGAGGACTTTGGAGCTCAGAGCAGATGCTAGTAAGGTTGACGACACAGATCTTTTACGGATCCGGTATCCCACAGGTTGAAGACCAAATGAAGTAAACTACTTCAGATCATATTTTGTACCATAGGATGGTAGACTGGAAGTTCTACGTATGAAACAATGAAGAATCTAAAAATAATGCTTTCAAAATGGCTGCCAAATTATGTCTTTACTGTTGTGTTCACTGTTTAAGGATCTGATTTGGTGTTTGTGGAGTCACATTACAAAATTAGCAATTATGCTATAATACAAGCCAATCAAAGATCAATGGCCTAGTCTTTAAATCATGTTTTTTTAACAGTAATAGCATGAGCCAAAAAGGAAATATAACTATGTTGACAGAGAGCAATAGCAGACAATTATGTAGCTAAGCCCTGAGCCCTTTACAGACAAAAGAACTGATCTTCTGCAAATAAAAATAAGGGAAAACTTTGAAATAGATAACATGCACAGCCAAATACAGCTAAGGCAGTCTACAACTTTAGCATAAGTAAACTGACACACATCACAGTCATCTGTAATTACCTCCCTCATACATATGTCCCCTCTAAAATGATCTTGCATTAATATGGAGATCTGACCATACTAAACATTCTGCTTGACAGTCTTGTGATCTCTAGTGACTTGAGTGCACAGGGAATAAGCAGATATCATTCACTCGTCATTAAAATTAAAAAAAAGAAAACAGTAACAGAAAGAAAAAAAACACATAAACATGATTACTAAATTTGCTGTAAGAAGTGATACAAGGCAAAATTCACAGTGAAAGAATGCTGGTCATAGTCCCAGACTCTGCAAAGTACTCCAAGGAATACGATCCATTCTGCAGAAGAATATTCATGAGTGCCTGATCAACAGACACATTAAGAGTGAGAAATCCCTTTGCACCCTTTCATTAAGCCTAAAGTCCAAAAGTCTACATTCATATGTGTGGAAAAACATGCTTTAGAAATACTTTTGCTGAACTATGTAGAAGAGAAGTAAAGAAAGGTCTAAATTATCATGACTTGAAAAGGCCCCACATCCTGGAGATAGTCACAATGGATATAAGGTCAGGGGACTTGAAAAACAAATCCTCTTAAATGGACTATTAATTCAGATACTTCCCTAATGTCACCACACTGTCAGGTTTAAATTAAGATGTTAGTTTTAAAAGGTGTTCAAGAAGAAAAAACACTGCTATAGTAATTTTACAAGTGTCAAAGACTGAAATAGTCTTTAAAGAGTTTTATTGGATCTTTTAGATCAGATGGTTCAAACATGATTTAATATATATATGCTAGTTGTACTAAGGTTACTTAGTCTTATTAACATCTTCTACAAGAATGACAGCATTTACACATCTGAGTGTGTCAGCTTCTACAATAAATTATATATATTTTTTTATCCTTAAGAATTAACCCAAAGTGTTTTTATTTTTTACTGGTAAAACACAGAAAATAACAACTGTTCAACACACCATCAAAGCAAATAAAAGGAATCTACAACTATTACTTACTTATTCTAATATCACAGTTGAACAACCTGTGAGAAAGGGGAAAGACATTACAGCTGTGTAAGTAAATGTACCATAAAAGTAGATGTTTAAATGTTTGTGCTTCTGCTACTACAGCAGTGATCATCTGAACACTGCTACTGCTACTGCAGCAGTGTTCCAATGATCACTGCTAAGCTATATTGGTAGATTATCCTAGCTTTCAGGATTTGGAAGTGAAGGGCCCATAAGCCCTTGAAGAATGGTCCTAGAAAACCCTGACCTAGAACTAGAGAAGGAATCAAGCTTGTAGCGCTATGTAAAAGTATGTACAGAGGACCAACTTGCTGCTTCTAGAATACAAACCTTTCTAAAAAGCCACAGATGAAGCCAAGGCCCTGGAACAGTGGGCCTTGACCACTGTTGCCTGGGCCAGAAGGGAGTCACCACAATGATCTTGGCAGATTGCTTCTGAATCTTCAAAAGTACCCTGGACATCAGTAGAAAGGGTGGAAAAGCATAGAGGAACACTACTGTCCAAGGAAAGGAAAAGGCATATGTCTTCTAAGCCTTCTTGCATTGAGTCCTGGAGCAGAATTTTGCCAGCTGATTGTTCAAACAGGAGACGAAAAGGTCTATTTGAGGAACTCCCCACAAACAGATCAAATCTAGGAAGACCCATGATCTAGTTAGATCTAGTTTCCATTCTTGAGGATCTGCCCTTGTCCTGCTCAGCTTGTCTGCTACATAATTTTGCTACAACAGAATGTATAATGCCTGTATGGGTCCACTTCTAAATCTTGTAGCCCATAATACCAATGTTCACATTCTCGAGATGAGAATACCAACAACATAATCACGAACGTCTCAAGTCACCCTGGGCAAATAAATGCTTGTCCATAACCAAATGCAAACACACTAGCTGATAAAACAACCACCTAGGTGAGGGGTTACACCTCCCACACCCCCAATGTGGGGGGCAGTGCCCCCCACCCCCCTAACATATATATCAACTCCAAGATCACACTACAGTGGGGTAAAAAGACATTTCTACATGCTGGATAAGTGTTTACTTGCCCTGGAAAACAAGCCGTTCATGATTGTGTGTTTTTGGTGTTCTCACCTCAAGAATGTGAACGTCAGTATTATGGGCTACAAGATTTAGAAGTGGACCCTGCCTGTACAATGTGACTGTACTGTGAAGCTATATCTCAAGCTAACATGGCTAGTCTGCAAAAAGTTGCTTCTTAATTTACTACATGGCTGTAATACTGTCTGTATCACCTTGAAGTGGTCCAAAGATGTTTCAGAGAATTGAATGCCTTAATGAGGGACAGCATCGCCTTTATATTATGTGCAAGCATTTGTCATTATTGCCTCATACACCTTACATTTTTATCACTCCTGAAATGGCACCCCAAACAAAGTCTGAGGTGTCTGTGGTGACTGAGTGCTTTGGAGCAGTGTGGGAGAACAGCAGCTTGGATTTAGGGAAATTTCCTGTCACCACCAAGTGATTTCTCTTCAGACAAATCCAGAATTGGGATTTGAAAAGATAATGGGTGTTGGTGCTGGGAATAAAGAGACTTCAGATACCATTGTATCTTTCTCATTGGAGCCTCTAGGGGTCCAAATGGACAGATGATAAGTCAGCAAATAAGCAGAGAAGAGTAGTATTGCTGAAATTAAATTCATCCTCAAGTGTTGGTGAGTACCTTAACGAAGTGGGCCCTGTTTTTCACAAAAATCTCACCAAGACAACACTCACATATAGAATGTATTTTCTATAGCATATATCATGGACAGAAGTAGATAAAAATTAAAAAGATAGCAGGGTGCACAAGACCCAGGATAAAAAAGTGCCCAATTCTGGTAGACACACTGTTACCAGGACTGGGAAAAAATGACAGTGTAGAATACGCAAAATACGGAAACATTCCTACAATGGGGCCAAGCCAGGCCCAGGGGGAGGATGCACCCTCCCCCGTTGTAGGAAGAAGCAGCAGTGCACCACAATCACAAAAACTCATAGGCCAAAGAATAGTCATAAAGATGATAGAGTGGACTACTGAGGATAAGTAAGAACTTATGTATTGTTACTATTATGCAAAAAGTCCAGAATTTCAAGACACAAGATATACACAAAGATTAAGAGAGAAATTAGAGGAAAGAAAAATACTTCCACATAAAAAACTGTCAGAAGCTTTAAATAAAAACTTGTGTTCATTAATGCAACAGATTTGTGAAAAACATTATACAGACCAAGAAACTTTGATCTGTTTGGAAAAAGAAGCATCTGAGGAAGTGTGAAAATATAAACAACAAAACCTAGAGATTTCTGATGAGTATATAAAAGAAATATGGACAAGGGAAAGACAGAGAGAGAGATTTGATATGGTGTAATAATTATGCAAAGTTCAAAGCCACATTAATCAATACAAAAAAGGCAGCTCCAAAGATATTTGAAGAGAAATACAGGCAAAGGCATCCAGATATGAAAATTTCACAACAAAAAATAATATCACAAAGAGGGAATGTAGAAAAGAAGATTAGTAAAGCGGAAGTTAAAAAAAATAGAAATTGAAGTTATGTAATGCCAGCAAAATGAAGGATTTGGTGCAGAAGGTCTAACACAGCTTACATCACAGCATGATGGAACAAGTTCCCAAAGTAAGGTGAAACAGGAAGATCAGGAGACATCTGAAGAAATATGGACATGGGAAAGAAAAAAAAGATTTAATATGGAGTAATATCTCTGCAAAGGAGAAAGCAAAACTAATCAATACAAAAACAGCAGCACCACATATATTTGAAGAGAAATACAGGCAAAGGAATCCGGACATGGAAAACTTTACAATACAAAAATAAGAAGACAAAGAGGAAAAGTAGAGAAGAAGATTAGTAATGGAGAAGTTAAAGAAAAAGACACTGAGGTTATGGAGCACCTGTGAAGTTAAGGATTCAGTGTAGAAAATCTAATTCAGAAAACACCACACCAAGATAGAGCAATGGACATCCAGATTAAGGAGAAACCAGTGGAATGGGAAGCAACAGGTCAGTTGCCATATGAAGATATTTTGGAGCCTTTCACAGGAAACCAGTATAAACATTCACTTGAAGCTGGACAGCAAGAGAAGGAACAGGAAACTGTGGCAACTCTGACACAGTCAATGTTGAGGAGTGAGTGACAGGCCAATGAATTCCCATATGACAGAGCAATGGATGACAAAGGATGAAATTGAAGAGAATGTGCCAAAGGAAGATGTTATGGAATTTTCTATAGAGTGCCCACAGGAAATGGAGAACAAAATATGTGTCCTCAGTTTAGAAGAAAATCTGGTAAGAGAAGAGCTGCATTGTTTAATAGAGATAGACGTATTAAGATCAATGAAAGAAAAATACTACAGAAGGTCAATACAACCCAAAAAGTTAGAAGTTTGATAAAACAAATGAACACAGTAATTAAGACTGTCCATAGAGATCCATGTGATATAACAGAAGTAAACAAAATATATTACTGTGCATCTAAATTAATAACAGAGAAAGTTCTACCATAAGAACACAGGGCAGTAAGGGAAAGGAAGGGGAGAAATTGAATACCATCATGGAAGCATGAAACAGATCAAACAATCAATTAAGACAAGAAGTGTCACTATTAGAAGAGTATAGAAGAGGGAACAGATCAACAAAAGTACTCAGAAAGATAGACATGATAAAAGCAGTGCACAGTGTTAGAACAGATCAGGATCTGTCTTGCATTATTGTAAATAAAAATCTCAGCACATGAGGAAAAAACTTAGAAGATCTGCAGATAAATATAAAGGAAAAGTACAAAATAAGCAATTTATTGAAGACCCAAAAAAGTTCTATAGAGAATTGGGTAAAAGGCAAAAGGAATTGAAAGTCCACCCAAAAAAGAAGAAATTTATATATTTTAGAGAAATATCTATGAAGATCCTGTGGAACATAACAAAGATGCTAAATGGGTAAAAGTAGTAATGGGCAAAGAGACTGAGATAAAGTTAATAAAAGTCTCCACTTGGAAAACTCCAGGCCCAGATGCAGTACCTAACTTCTGGCTAAAATAATTAACATCTTTGTATGAAGATTTAGCCCAAGAATAAGAACTATTTATATGTATACCATAAACAGATACCAACCTGGTTAACAACAGTAAAAACAATGATCCTACTTAAGAGTGAACCTGCAAGTTATCCTAAAAATTATAGACCAATAACTTGCCTTCTGACAATGTATAAAGTATACACCAGAACTGATGCCGACAAAGTTTATAGTCATTTAGAAGAAAAGTCAATCATGGCAACAGAACAAATGGGTAATAAAAGAAAGTCATATGAAACAAAGGATCATTTGTTGCTAAATAAAGTCATAATGGAGAACTGTAAAAAGGGGAAGAATCTAAGTATGGCATGGATTGACTACCAAAAAGCATTTGACAGTATCGCAAATTCATGTATAAAAGAGTCCTTAAAAATGTATATGATACACCCTACAGTGATTGATTACATTACAGTCACCATGAAACAGTGGCAGACCACTTTGCAGTTAGGCCATGATAAAGGACAAATTATTGTTCCAGGGATAAAATCCAAAAGAAGATATTCCAGGATGACTCTCTGCCATCATTGGTCTTTTGCCTTGCCCTTAACCCATTATGCTGTCTATTTAACAGATCAGGTCATGGGTATAATTTGGCTCATAGAAAACAAAGTGTAAAGACTCCGAATTTTCTCCTTGTTGATGATTTAAAACTGTATAGCTCATCTGATGAGGAACTGAAAGCACAACTGCAAGCAGTCAAAACTTTTTCAGATGATATAAGAATGTCTTTTGGTCTTGATAAATGTGCAAAAGCAACCTTTAAAGCAGGAAAGCTGAAGCACCAAGAAAAAAAGAAGTTATGTACTTATCATAATGTTCCATCTAAGTTGTTGATTTTCATTTGTCTTCAACATGAAGAACCCAGATCCAGCACGGATCTGACTCAGCTGCATACTTCAGCTTTGGATAGAAGTTCCAAGCTCCTCCCCTACCCATAATGCTCCTGTCTCCCTTCTGCCCTCAGATCGAGTTAGTTGCAGAACAGCAGCACACCAATCCATAACAATATGCCCATAGAAAACTGGCATAACCCACAAAGAGTCTAGCAAGGGAAAAAAACAAGCCAAAATAAAGGAGCAAAGACTTTTCCATCTGGCCCACTATGCAGCTCACACAAGGCAGGGAGAAGGAGGGAGTGACAGTTGAAGACAAATGAAAATCAACAACTCAGATGGAACATTATGGTAAGTACATAACTTCTTTATCTGAAGTTGTTGTTTTCATTTGATCTTCAACCTGACAGACAGAGTCCCCAGCTACCAATAAACCCTGGGAGGTCCTCATGGAAGGATGTTCTGGAGCACGGCTGAGTCAAAGGATGCCCTGCCCCTAAAAAGAAGATCCAATTTATAATGGGAGATAAATGTGTGCAGAGACATCCAGGTAGCTGCAGTTGAGATATCATCTAAGGAGACCCTGAACCAAAAGGCGGCAGAAGTTAGCAACAGATCTGGTGGAATGAACCTGGACATGCCTTGGAGGAGGTAACCCCTTGGCTCAATAGTCCAATGAGATGCATTCAGAAATCCTTCGAGCAATAGTTACTTTAGAAACTGATTTACCAAAGAAAGGTTTAGAAAATTAAACAAAAAGTTGATAAGACTTACGAAAAGATTTTGTTCTATGCAAAAAGAAGCATAGTTGCCTGTGAACATCAAGCAAATGCAACTTGTACTCTCCCTTATTCTGGAAATTTGGAAAGAAAACTGGCAAATTGATGACCTGGTTAATATTAGACTCTGATGCCACCGGTAGAAAAGATGGATTAGTCCGCAATGACACCCTATCTTTGTGGAATACCATATAAGGGGACTTGATAGATAAGGCTTCAATCTCAGAAACCCTCTTGGTTGAGGTAATCACAACCAAAAAAGCTGCCCATGACAGAAACTGCAACTCAACTGTGGCTGCTGGTTCGAAGGGAGGGGAAATCAGGGCCTGCAATAGGAAGGTGAGATTCCAAGGGGGCATTGGGTCCTTAACTGGAGGCCTGAGGAAGAAGGTCCCTTTCAAAAAGGCCTTACAAAGTTTGGAAGAAGCCAAAGAAGCTGAATTCTCACCTATGTGTAAGTTAGAAATCCCTGCCAGTTGTACCTTAACTATAGAAAAGTTAGCACCATGATGAAAAATATCTGCCAAAAACTCCAAAATGGCCGGAACTGGTGCAGTGAAAGGATCCAGGTCATGCTGAAAGGTCCAAATTGAGATACACTTCCATTTACTCAAATAAACTTTCCTTGTAGAAGATTTGTGAGCCACTACCAAGATCTTTTTGACAGGAGAAAACAGGCCAGGAGTCTTCATTATCATGGGAACTGGAGCAGCCAAGCTGTGAGCTTCAGACTGACTAAGTCTGGGTAAGGGATCCCAGTGGGATGTGTGATCAGCTCTGGAACTGGATCTAGTGTCCAAGGTGGAAACACTGCATGAGACCATAGAGACAGGAATCAAACTTGGCGAGGCCAGAAAGGGGCAATGAGGATCATTGAGCTCCCCAGCCATCATGTTTTCTGAATTAACTTGGATATTACAGGAAGCGGAGGGTAAGCATGCAGTAGACTAGAGGGCCAAGAATGAACTAGAGCATCTCTGGGGGACTCCCCCAGAGGGGGGTTCAGAGCAAAATACTCACTGCACTTCACATTGGAAGGAGAGGCAAAGAGATTACAGCAAGGCTGACCCCACTTTAGAAAGATCTGTTCAGCTACTGAATGATTCAGAGACCACTTATAAGGCATCAGAATAGACCTGCTGAGCCTGCCCGCTAGTATGTTGGACCTTCCCACAATGTACGTTGCCACCAGAAAATGGCTGTTGGAGATCACCCACTCCCACAATCTCATGGCTTTGTGACAAAGGGGATAATATCTGGTTCTCCCTGTTTGTTGATGTACAAGACTACTGACATACTGTCCGTCTGTATGGCAATAGTCCCCAAAAGAAGAAAGGCATGTAGAGCTTGCAACATCAGAAACACAGCCCTCATCTCCAGGACACTGATATGCAGATTGGTCTCCAGAGAGGACCATGTGCCTTGGGCCATCCTTCCCTGCAGTGCCCCCCCCCCCACCCGAGCAGGGAGGCGTCCGTGATCACCGTGATCACAGAGGAGGGAAGAACAAATGGACGACCCTGAAGCAAGTCCAGAGATTCAAGCCACCAAAGAAGGGAGTCCTTGCAAACACATGACAATTGAACAGGATATGACAAGGGAAGCTCTATCAAAGACCACTGATTGGCTAAGGCCCACTGAAGAACTCTCAGATGGAGACATGCAGTTGAAACGAGAGTGATCGTGGCCACCATGGACACCAACACCCAAAGACTCAACCTGCTGGGGGGAGGTTGGCTTGAAAGATGTAACTCACATGATGTCAGAGTGATAATAATCTGTCCAGAGGTAGAAACACCTTGCCTTGGGTAGTATCTATCTGAGCCCCTATGAAATTGAGAACCTGCACTGTTGCCAGCTGGGATTTGTTGAGATTTATGGTTATACCCAGGTATTGAGCAGTCTGAAGAAGATGATCCCTGGCTTGAATCAGTTGATGCCTGGAGGGAGTGGAAAGGAGTCAATTATCCAGGTAGGGGAAGACCTGAAACCCCTGCAGCCGCAGGTGAGCTGCCACTATTCCAATCACCATGGTGAACACCCAGGGGGCAGTGGTGAGCCCAAAGGGGAGCATTCTGAACTTAACATGACTGGTTCCCAGCCGGAAGCAGAGGAACCTCTGAGAGTGCCTGTTCATCCTGATATGATAGTATGCATCTTGGAGGTCCACCAAGCACATCAAGTCGTTTATCTGCAGGAAGGGTAGAATGGACTTGAAGGGTGACCATCCAGAATTTCATCTTGGCAAATGACAGGTTCAGGATTGAAAGATCCAGAATGGGTCCTAAGTCCCCCCATTTTTTTGGCACTAAAAAGAACCTGGAATAAATGCCTGATCAGAATTTGTCCGGGGGGACAGGCTGGATGACTCGGTTTTTGAGCAGCCTGGAAATTTCTATGGCTGTCTGCTCCCATTGTGTGGGTGGAATGTCCAGGAGGTGTTTGGGAGGGATTGGGGGTGAAGAAAGGGGATCGAGTATCCTCTGGATATTATCTGCAAAACCCAATAATCATCGATAATGGACTCTCAGGCTGTTGAGTGCAGAGATAGGCATACTCAAGCTGCCTCCAGAGACGAGCAGTCGGGCAACCCTTCAGGGCTGCTGCAAGGGTCTGTCTGGGAAGGGATCCAGAGACCCTTGGTTCCTCGGGCCACCTCTGACATGAGGGCGGCATCTGTTGTATCCACCTCTGCCTCTGGGGGAAGGCGAATCCTGAGCATCCGAGCCTTGAGATTTACAGAACCACATCTTCTTTACCCCATGCTGATTCCTAGAAAAGGATCATTGTGGGGTGGAGAAGCAGATTCCAATGACAGACAAAGTTTTCCTGTTCATCTCACTCTGGACTAAGGTATCCTGAACCGTTTTGCCAAACAGGGTGGAACCATCATAGGGGCAGTTGTGAATGATGCCTTGAAGGGATCTGAGAAAGTACAAAGCAGAGCCAAGTGTGACACCTGATGGCTACACCTGTCCTGGCAGCCCTAGAGGCACCTTCTGTAGCGTGTGATAGGAGCCTCATGGAAGTATTCGATATAAATGTAAGGGTGGCCATATGGGAGGAGAGGAGAACACCTTTTTCTCATCTGCCAATATGGACCCTGGGGCAGACTCAGCAACCTCTTTGACCAGGTCCCTCTGCAGTCTGATGACATGAGCCAAGTAATTCAGTGCACATAAGGCAAATGTGGATAAAATGTAAGTCCGCTTCTCAAAATGGTCCATGGCCAGAGACTCCCTGTCTGGAGGAAGGACCACAGAGCTCTATTGTGCAAGCTCTTTCTTGGTGGTCACTGCAACAACCATGGCATTGACCAGGGATCCTGTTGACCAATGCTGCCTATCTGAGGGAGCGCTGGGTACTTTGTCCGGGTGCTTGGGGATAGGCTCAGCCATATCCAGTTCCTTCCATGCCCTTGATTATATTAGATCCACAAGGGGATCCATGGGATGGGAAACCCAGGAACTAGAGGGTCCTGTGCCAAATACCTCCATTAATACTGACTCATCTGGGTTGGGCTTTTGGGTAGATCAACCACCTCGGTGACATAGGATTTCCATGATGTGAGACATCCTCCGGGGGTGATTGAGGGGAACCCTTCCTTTCCTGCTAGTCGGCATCTTCCATGAGGGACTCTGGCGGGGAATGGAAGCCATGGGAAGTTCCTGGGGGGACCTCTTGGGGTGAAGTGGCAACAAGCTGCCTCTGAGGGGGCAGAAAAACAGACTCTGCCCCAGAAAGAGAGGGAGCCAAGACGTACTCCAAGGATAACAGTGTCAAGGGTCTTGAAGGGTCAGAGAGGACCCTCTACACCATATTGAAGGCAGAAGGTGAACAGATCCCCGAAGCTGGGGTGGCCAAAGCCGGATCCACTTCCCCATGCACTGAGGGAGGAACCAGAGCTGAGCCTCCTGATGCTGAAACTCCAAGAGGAAGAGACAACTCCGAAGGCCTCGAAATTTACACCAACCCCTCGACACCAGGAAACCTCAGAGCCAATGGCTCCAAAACTGGGGGTCGAATTGGAGAAGGAGTAATCAGTAAGAAGGAGGACTGTATGCCTCTGGCCCTGGAGGGGGACAGAGCAGGCAGGACTCCCAATTGGATCTGGGCCCAGATGAATTTCCACATCATTGTGTCCAACTCAGCTTCAGATAAACTCCAAGAGGACTGGATGGAAGATGCCACAGACCCGGGCCTAAAATCATGCCAGGGAGAGGCTGAGAAGGGAAATCGAGCCCAAGTGACCTCCAGCTCCAGCAATAACCAAGGCAACCAGAGCTGAGGGAAGCCCAGGCTTGAAGCTGGGCTGGTTTTGGCTAGGGGCTCGGCTAAGGAAGAGCATTTGGGTGACCACTTTCTAAGCTGGTCCTGCTCCTTATGGTGGTGCTTCTCCCTATCCCTCACCTTCTTGGCAGGAGGTTGAGTCCCAGTGGCTGGGGCAGAGGAAGATGAAGTGAAGGCCTCTGAAGAAGGAGGGGAAGGAGGCCTTTTAGAATTAGCATATTCCTCCTGTCATGCAATGTGTGGGGGTTGAAGTCCGCACAGGTCAAACAGGAGGTGTCAAGGTGTGGAACACCCAAGCATACTATGGAGAGAGTGTGGCCATCTGAAAGGAGTAGTTTATGGCCACACTCTGCGCATTCCCTGAAGCCCAGCTTTGGGGTCTCTGCCATACCTAACAGGAAACAGATACACACATACACATGCACTGACTAACTGGGAGACACAGAAGAGAGAGAGAGAGAAAGGAGCAAAGGTTTTTTTTTTCACTAAGCACAGAACCAATGCCTGAGCACAAAGAATGGGTAGGAAGAAAAAAAAAATGTTAGAGAAAGAGTAGGAAGATATGAAAGAACCAAAAATTATCACTTACACACTGAGGAAACTCAGAGCTATAGGATCATGCTGCTGTTTGAACACTTGGCAAATGAGATCTGAGGGAAGGAGGGAGACAGGAGCATTATGGGTAGGGGAGGTGGTCGGAGCTTGGATCTAAAGCTGAAGTAAGCATCAGAGTCGAATCCGTGATGGATCCAGGTCCCTCAGGTTGAACATCAAATGAAAACAACTTCAGATCATCAGTTTGGGACAAGAATGTGATATAAAAGAACTTGAGCAAGAGGGAGTGTATAAATATTTGGGAATTGATTAAGGGACAACAATAAAACATGAAGAAATGCAAATAAAACTTAGTAAGGGATATTTTAGAAGACTTAAATTAATCCTGAAAACAGCACTGACATCTTGGAACAAAATTCAAGCTATAAACCAATTTCTGCTTTCTGTCCTAATTTACAATTTTGGAGTGACTGACTGGACCTAAAAGGTGTTGGATAGATTAGACAGGAAAACAAGAAGGATGCTTCATGCTCATCAAATGATTTATAAAAATCAGTGCATACCAAGATTAAATATTCCCCGTTCCGAAGGAGGTATGGGCCTCCTTGAAATTGATTACATGTATAGATCTTTAATTGTGGGACTGCATACATATCTGCGCTGACCTCACAATACCCAAACATAGTGAAAGTTTTGAAATATGAGGAGAATAAATCTAAGATGGCTTTCCTTCTATGTCTAGCAGAAGCAGGAATGGAAATCAATCTGGAAGTAGATAAAAATCAGGCAGCAACTGAATGGGCCAAAAACACAAGAAAGAATATAAGATAAATAATCAAATGAGAAGGCAAGAAATGTGGAAAATGCATAAATATAGTTGGAAGTATAGAAAACTCCTGGAAGAACCTCATGTTGATAAGGATCAAATGCAGGAATGGTTAAGGAGAGGTGAATTCAAACCAAAAGATGAAAGGTTATTATTGGCAGCCCAAGACAGTGGACTACATATACATTGGTTTACAAAGTCCATTGCACATGTGGGAGAAACAGACAAATGTAGGTTTTGTAAAACAGAATTAGAAACAGCCATACACCTAGTTGCTGGCTGTGATATACTAGTGGCAGAAGGACTATATACTGAAAGGGATTATAATGGGGCAAGACTACTGCAATGGAGATTGTGCAAACATTATGGTACTGAAGTGGCTGAAAAACATTAGAAACATGAGCCACAATGCATCACAGAAAATGAAATCTTCATCGCATGGGATCACCCATTACCAACAGTTAAAAAGACAGATACAAGAAAAGGAGATATAGTGGTCCATGAAAAGAAGACAAAAGTGGCACTGATCATTGAAATCGCTACACCCAGTGACTACAGTGTTTTGTGTACAGAGAAACACAAAGTCATAAAATATGATTTGCAGGCAGAAACAAGAGCAATGTGGAAGAAAGATACCCAGACAGTTCCAATAGTAGTAGGAGCATTGGGCCTTACACCAATATATGTAACTCCATACAAATTGCAGGAGGAGTCATTACTGGGCACATTGCAGGTGCTGGGAAGAGCACGTTTGGCTGACATCAAAGATTGAAACAATATACTAATTTCATGATATTTAATCATACTTTGACTTAGGAATGGAGTCCATTACCGTCATGGTATTAGAAACCCAAAAGACTTGGAGAAATTAAAAAAATAGTCTTGTCAGGGGTATCTTGAAAACTGTAGATGCCATGAGACACAAAATTCTAATGTATACCCTTGTAGTAGCCAAAGTCTGAGAGGAAAACCATAAAAATATACCCAGATATAGATGTATTTTTTTTCCTGTGGTGGAAAAGCTGTTTGAACTGAGGTGACTAGCATATGTGTAAAAGAGGTAAAAAATAACTTTGAATGTGCTCTTGGAATTCCGGCTTGAGTAAGACTCTGCAAAGAAAAGCAAGTTGTCTAAATATGAAAAAATGCAGATTCCCTGTAACATGCAATGACAGCTATAACTACAACTAGATGATAGATATTTTGTGAACACTGCTGGTGCAATGTGTAGTCCAAAATGTAAGGCAAAGAACTGAAAATGTAATCCATTACATCCAATTTGTAATTTCAAATGATCCATACAACATAAAATAATCTTTCATCTATTTTACTAACTCACTCCTTATTTTTATGTGGTGGTGGTGCTGCGGTAGCGTTGTCGCCTCACAGCAAGATGTTGTCCAGTTCGATTCTCAGCTAGAGCGTCTTCTGTGTGGAGGCATACGTGAATGGGGCGTGCCTTCATTGAAGGTTGTGTGTCAGGGCTGGTAACCCGGTACATAAACATCCACTACCAAACATTAGCGGACTGGAGTTCCGCTGTGGCAACCCCTATCCGGGAAAAGCCGAAAGACACAAACAAACAAGCAAACTCCTTATTTTTATGTCTATAATATCCATATTTATTTAATTTACCTCCTTTATTTTATCAAATACATTTCTTTATAATTTTCCCATCATTTTGAAACTCTTACACATCATAAGAAAACATATTCTGTTCTTTCTTCTTTACCATAATTTATACAAACTTGTTCACTTTGTTTTAATATGGCATATTTCCCTTTCTTGGTAATTTATTAATGACTAATCTTCATAAAAATTCTTGACATTCTACTTTTTTATTATACCACTCTTTTCATACTCCTATAGGTTTAACTTTTTAATTTGCTAGCTCAGCCCAGGGATTAACATAATAATATTGTATATTGATATTTTTATACCATGCTTTCCCTTATTTTCTATTTTGTCAATTTTTATTTTCCATAAAATATTTTTTCCTTGATAACATCTCATTACTTGACTTAAAAATGCTTTTACTCTTTTGAAATGTTTTAACATATCCTAATACTACTTATATTGGGCTTTGGTAAATTTACTACCAACTTTTTATTTGTATCATTTATCCAAAACAACACTTTATACAAATTCAAAAAGCAACATAAACAATTGGGTTTATTAATCCTAAACCTCCATCTCCCTTGACCATGTATAAAACTCCTCTCTTCAATGGACCCAGTCTTGAACGTTATATAAAAGAAAAACATAATTGTAGTATTTCTCTTTTCATAGATTAGTGGCTACATATAACACTAGCTAAATATGCAATCTTTCCCAGTAAAAAATGAATTAATGAAATAAACCTTTTTTAAATTATAGCCTGCATGTTTTCCAAAATCAAAGCTCCTTTTATTTCATCTAGAATTCTATTCCATTGTTCCTCACTTACATTTTTACCCCATAAATCTTATTCTTAACACAGAGATTTTTTTCATCAAGAAAGATAATCCTCCTATTTGTACTATATTGTTCAATCTTTTACTTTTTTTCTTTATTTAAGGTCATGCCTAATAGGTTTAAACATTGATGTATATAACCTATAACATCCAGACTTTGTTTTTGTAATCAATATAATATCATCTGCATAAGTAAGCATGACTGGAATTTTTATACCTTCAGTAGTGCTATAAATAGCCCCCCTCATGTGCAAATTTACATCTCTGACTAATACATTAATAAATAATGCAAATAATATACTACTCAATAGGACAACCCTGCTATATGCCATTATTTATATCTATTTCTTTGCTTAACCATGTATTCAACAGAATTCTTACTTTATTTTTATCGTATGTAGAACAACATACATTCTTAATTTTTTTACTAATGTTATAATCATCCACAACTGTCCACAAAATTTCATGTTGCACCATATCAAACTCTTTATTTGAATCTCTTTCATGATCTTGGTCTTATCAGTCCTGTATATATCATCAGCCACAATTTCATTTACTATGAATAATAATTCCCTATATCTTTTTCCCTTTAAGCTATATAAGAAATCTCTCATAATACTTTTCATTTAACTTTCCATTCCCTTCAAATTATTTTAATAAAAATCTTATAATTTGTAGTTTTCAATTCTACAGGTCTCCAATTTTCAATTTTATTTTTATCTTCCCTTTTTCATACAAATTTAAGTATGCTATTTCATAACTAAAACCTTCATTTAACCACTTCTTCATAACTTTTTAGAAGTATTTTTTTCTGCCAATCCATAACATTTTTATAAAACTGGTATCCTATTCCATCTGATCCTGAAACTGACTGTAAATTAACACAGTGAAGTATCTTTAACTGTGCTACTCAAGTAAGCTGATACTTCTTTTTTACCTTGTAAAAATATCTTTGCTTAAACAATTATTTGATTTTCTTTTGATTTTTTCATAAATTCTCTGTTCTATCATATATTCTCTACCATTCCTTTGTGAATCCTTTAAGGCATCCATACACATTGTTTAATAATTTATTTTCTCAGCTTTTCTTACATCTGACTGCCATTCTAAAACATTTCTTATATTTTTCTTTCAAACCTAGCCACAACTTACACCAATTTTCATAAGACACTCTACTGGAAATGTGATCTTTCCATCAACACATACTTATTCTTTTCCATTTTCATTCCATAATTTCTCATTTGTTCTTTTTATTCATTTTCCCAGTGTAATATACTCCTAATTCTTTTTGTATTTCTATCCTAATGGCTGACTGATATGAAAAACACGTTTCAAGTGTCTCTCCCTTGGCTATATTTACACCTTGTGATAAAATAACATAACCAGTTTCTATCTTATATATACATTGTCTACATGTTCACAAATTATTCCAAATCTTTACATTGTCACATTTTACAACTTCATTTCCTTTCTTTTTTACTCTCAAATCACAATTAAAATATCCCACTAATATTATATTCATATTATTCATTACTGCATAATCCAAAAAATATTATGAAATAACATTTCTCTTTCTTTTCTTGTAACATAAGCATACAGTGCTATAATTCTATATACCGGATCATGCCATCCGATATATACAACAGTTAATCTTCCTATCATTGACAATACTTTCTACAAAGTACAACTATGCTTGAACATAATTCCTTTCCCAAGTTCCATATTGTATCTCCTCCCCAAAGTTTGTTTGTAATCTCTCTTCTTGTGTCATAAACCTTATTTTTTCCAATATTAATACATCAACATCACACTTTCCATACCAATTTATAATACATATTCTTCTATTTGTATTTTTGATATTAATGTTTACTGAAATCACTCTAAAATTCTCACTGTCTATGCTGTAGCTCACCAGAAATTATGCAAATCTGAAGAAATTACCTCATTTCCTTCCCTTTTGTCTTTTACACTTATCCCTTTAAACTTTCTGTTTCTATCTCTTACTCTTTTGCCAATAAACGTCTTTTTACCTTTCATTGCTTTCCAATTTATATCTTCCTCATCACCATTTCAGAACCTTCTTCTATATTCTCTTCCATTTCATTTTTCTTTTCTCTTTATCCTTATCTTTATTGTTATCCTGTTCTTGTTCCCCTATATCCTCTTTATCTTTTATTGGAACTGCTTCTTCTGTTTCTATATTATCCTCACTTTTGTTTTCTTCTTCTTCATCCTTTTCCTCTAGCCTACAATCCATTCATAAATGCCCAATTTTGTTACTTTTATAACATTTCAGTTCACACTTTTTTGCATCATGACCTGTTTCCATACAAATATAACATTTCCTGTTATCACAACTACTTATCAAATGATCTTTTCCACAAGAAAAAAAAACTTTTTTCCATTGTCCCCAATGTTTTACACCTCTGTTATCCCTAGTATGACAAATCTATAGATTATGATTTTTTTTTCTTTTTCTATTTTCAATACAGTATGACAGTCCCATCCCCCAGTCCATAATCCTCTGCTCATAATCCTCTGCTATCATATACTTTGCTAATGGCCTGATCTTCTTTACAAAGTTTGCTTAAATGTGTCTCTAAATTCTGTTTTTAACTTCAGTTAAAAATTGAACATGTATCTTCTTTTTTGTTTTTCTGTGAAATGCTTTAAGCACATAGGAATTCCACAGATTAGAGTTATCTTCTCAAACTCCCCCAAGAAAGTTTCCAGAACAGAACAAGTGTCAAAAATAATGTCACAAAATCTCTCTTTATGAATAAGAACAAAAGCTCTTACCTCCTGAGCCTTCACTCCCTATGGGTCCATTAAATTATCCCAAATGTCATTATTTGTCGATTTTTTTCTTCCTTGTTCTGAATTCTCACCATAAATGTCCTTTGACTGTTGACATTTCCTATTCTCTATTTGTCTCTAATCACTTTCACTGCAGTTTCATTAACAGACTTGGCATACGATTTATTTGTCTGGTGATTTTCTTTCAAAATAACTTTTGATTCCTCTGATTGAATTTTGTCAATAATTTCATCCAAAGAAACATCTTTTCCACTTTCTAGCTTGCTCTGCATTAACAATTCACCCAAGATATCATCCCACAATCCTCCAGATTGGAGAGTTGTAATAACACATCCATCATTGTGCTGCACATTTGCTTCCAATGAAACAAAGAAATTCTGCTCAATCACCTCTTCAAAATCTGGTATAACTTCAGACACTGCACTGGAATTCACCTCTGTGCTATCTGCAATCTTGGATTTCCTCAAGCTCTGTTCTCCCAGCCACCACAATGCTAGAAATGCAACAAGCACTCTTCTAATGAGTAGGGGTCATTTATTAAAATTCACAAATACAGTATACACATATATCCTACACACAAGTTTCACAATATATTTACATTACGTACAATTGCATATACATATTTTTCAATATTTTCCATATTTTAGTCCTCCCACTCTTTTTTCCTCAACCAAAATCTTACTTTTTTAAGATTTCTGGTAATATCCATTTCCCATTGTACTTTATCTCATTAATTATTTCATTCCATTTGATCCATATTATACAAAATAAGTTTTCTTCCAGTCTATGTCATTTTGTTTCACATTTTCATAGTATACATACTCACTCGTGTCCATATTTATGTGTTCAATAGTTTTCAATGCCTTTAAAGTATCCTTTTTTACATATATCTCTCCAGAAATTATATATTCTTTTATATTTTATAAAAACATGGTTGGCTTTTTCTAACTCGCCACAATATATGCACATTATTTTATAGTTTTAAATGGCATGTTTGTTTTAACTGGGAGTTTACTTACTGACAATCTCCATTAAAAGTCTGTACATTCCACATACTTTTTACATTTTTTCATTCTTACTTTTACTGTTTTAACTTTTTTATCACACATGTTCCCAAGGATAAACATAATAGAAGTTTTTTCTTTATATTTTCATACCATGTTTTTCTATTCTTTTCTACAGTTCCTTAATCAATCTTCCATAAGAGTATTTTTTCTTGATATAACTTTATCTCCATACAACAAATCCTTTTGCTTCTTTGTAAACATTTAAGCTTTTCCAAAACTGATTTATGCTTTTTTTCTATAACCCCTGTTAACAATTTTCATTTGTCTTCCATTCCTATTAATACTTTATATAAGTTTAATGAGGATATATACACAATTGGGTGCATTAAACTCAACCCTCCTTCCTTGTTGTTAACATAAAGAATACCTCTTTTAACAGGGTTCAGTCTAGATCCCTATATAAAAGTAAAAAAAATTACATTCATCAAGTCATTTTCACATATTAGTGGAATCATGCATACATTTGCCAAATGTGCTATCTTGCCTAATATTACAGAATTAATTAAATATGCCTTCTTTTTTAATTTCACCAAATCTTTTGGGTTTCTAATACCATGACAGGAATGGACCTCATTTCTAAGTCACAGTACGATTAAAGTTCATGAAATTAGTATTGTTTCAATCTTTGATGTCAGCCAAAAGTGCTCTGCACAGCACCCACAATGTGACCAGTAATGATTCCTTCTACAATTCGTATGGAGTTACATGTATTGATAGCGTATCTAAATATGATTGTAGAGTCTTTTTTATAAGACCCGTTGCTCCTATTCTATTGGAACTACATGGGTATCTGTCTTCTACATCGCTCTTCTTTGTGCTTGCAAATATTTGTACTTTATGACTTTGGGTCTCTCTGTATGCAGGACACTGTAGTCAATGGGTGTGGCAATTTCAATGAGCAGTGCCACTTTTGTCTTCTTTTCTTGGACCAGTATATCCAGTTTTCTAGCATCTGTCTTTGAACTGTTGGCAATGGATGATCCCATGTGACACAGACTTCATCATTTTCTATGATGCTTTGTGGCTCATGTTTCCAGAGTTTTTCAGCCACAGCTTGCTACAGATCACCCACCATGCCCCAGGATTCCCACTCCTGTTTTCTTGATGTACTGGAAAATATTAGGGATCAACCAAACACCCTAATAATGGGTGATTTCAACTACCCCACCATTAACTGGGAAAACTACTCATGTACCAAACTCCTTCGCTCAACGCTTTCTGGAATTCATAAACTCCAATTTCCTGGATCAACTTATTCACACCCCCACCAGGGGCAACAATATCCTAGATCTAGTCATTACCAACATGAGTGACCGGTGTTCCACACCTGAAGTCAACACCTCACTGGTCCGATCTGACCATAAGCTAATTACCCTAGATATCCACATCCTGCCCCCATCCCCATTAAGGAAACCATGGTAAAAAATGTCTCCAAAGCCAACTTCATGCTTCTTAAGACAGAAGTGGTGAACTTCATGACACCCATGCAGATGGACAATACAGTTATGACTACTGAATCCTACATAATTGCACTTTATAAGCACTTACATGAGTGCATGGATCGTGCTATCCCAAACAGATCTAGAACGCTATCCTCCAAATAAAAGGAAGCCAATTTGGTGGTCCCCTGCCATAAACAAACTGTACAACAGAAGGAAGAAATTGTTGCAAAAGAGAGTAAAATCCCATGAGTGGAGGAGCTCCCTGGTCAGTCTCAGTAAGAAGCTGCGATCCCTGATAAAATCCTCCAAATCTGGTTATGAAAACAAAATCGCCACTGATTCTACAGACAACCACAAAGCATTCTATAGCTATGTCAAGAATCTCAATGGCAACACTCAGATCTGCTCTGAGTTACAGCACAATGGCACTAAATATACAGACCCAACTGATATTGCCATCATCCTGGCAGATAGGTTTAGTGCTAACTTCACCCCCCTCTCAGCCCCTAAAGAGCCCATCTCTATACTGGAAGAATGCAAAGTTCCTGTAATCATGTCTGCACAGGTAAAAACCACACTCTCCAAAGCCAATAATACAGCATCCGTGGGACCAGGCAACATCCCAGGCTGCGTTCTACATGAACTACAGAATGAACTGGCATGCCACCTAGGTACCATGTTCAATCATAGCCTCACCTGAGGTTTGTGCTTGCTGAATGGCGCACAGTGATGATTATCCCACTCCACAAAGGGGGAGCCACCACGGACCCCGGGAACTACCGCCCCATTAGCCTGATGAGCCTGGTCTGCAAGGCCATGGAACGTATGATCATGGAACTTATAATCAAAGACATTGGTAATCTCCAAACTCTGGACCCCACCCAGTTCGGGTTTGTAAATGGCAGACCATGTCTCCTAAACCTAATAGACTTCTTTGAAGCAGTCACCAAAGCCGTAGACAAGGGTAAGGTGGTTCACACAGCCTATCTAGATCTTGCCAAGACTTTCGACACCATCCCCCACTCTGGAATTATAAACTCACTAAACTAGGTATAAATCCCTATGTCACAAGATGGGTTGCCAACTGGCTCACTGACAGAACCCACACTGTGAAAGTAACAGACTCCAAATCCGACTTCAGACCAGTGACAAGTGGAGTACCACAGGGTTCAGTCCTGGGTCCTCTCCTGTTTGGTATCTAATTCTCTGAAGTACAGGCTAACACAGAAGGTATTTGGCTAATGAAGTTCGCAGATGACTGCAAACTAGGAGTCATAATCGAAACACCTAACGATGTGGACATCGTACAAAAGGGCCTCACTGAGACAGATGCCTGGTGTCAAAGCCATGGCCTCAAGCTCAATGCCAAAAAGTGCATTGTCATTCCCTTTGGTAAAAACTCTGTACCCATGAACTACAACATAGGAGGTAGTACACTTAACACCGAAAGTGTGATGAGACCTTGGGACACAGGTGGACAGTAGTCTCTCCTTTGATAATCACATCACCACAGTAGTCAGGAAATCCTTCTACATGGCACACCTCATCACAAAAGATTTCTCATCCAGAAAAAAAGAGGTCATTGTTCCCCTCTACTCATCACTCATTAGACCCATTATAGAGTACAACGCCCCTTTTTGGTATGTACCTCACAAGACATCTACAACAACTGGAAAGGCCGCAAAAATACCTCACAAAGAGGATTACCAGCCTCAAACAGATGCCCTACGAAGACCGTCTCAAAAAACTCCAGCTTTACTTTGTCGCATATTGCCTACTCAGAGGTGATCTCTGCCTAACATACAAAGCTATGACAAACCCAGAGCTGTTGGACATGCTCCACTTAAAGAAATCCCAATCCCTCTGAGCTACACACTCTAGGGTCCTAAACCTTGTCACCACAATACACAGAACATGCCGGAGGGATAGATTCCTGTCCCAGAGACTTCCCATACTCTGGAATAAACTACCTATCTATATCAAACAAAGCTCCTCATTAGCACTCTTCAAGAAAAATCTTGATGATTGGATGGGAAATAGGAAATTCACCCTGGAGATCACCTCTGTGGCTCTGCTCGACAGTGGCACAGGAAAATAATTTTCTTGGGTGGCAAAAGCCAGGGTACCTTTTTGACTGGGCTTGTATAGGCCACAGGGCCAATAGCCTACTACCTACCTATGAATCTATGAACTTCAGTACCATAATCTTTGCACAATTCCCAGTGCAACAGTCTTGCCACATTATTATGCCTTTCAGTATATAGTCCTTCTGCCATTAGTATATTGCAACCAGAAATGAGGTGTGCAACTTTTTCTAATTCTGTTTTGCAAAACCTACAATTGTCTGTTTCTCCCACATGTTCAATGGACTTTGTAAACCAACATGTACATAGCCCACTATCTTTTGCCGCCAATATTAACCTTTCATCTCTTGTTTTGAATTCACCTCTCCTTACCCATTCCTGCATTTGTTCCTGACCAGCATGAGGTTCTTCCAGAGATTTTCTATACTTGCAACTATATTTATGCATTTTCCACATTTCTTGCCATCTCATCTGGTCCTTCACCATATATTCTTTCTTTTGTTTTTTGGCACATTAAGTTACTGCCTGTTTTTTATCCACTTCTGGTTTGATGCCAATATGCTTCTGCTAGCCTAAGCAGGGAAGTTATCTTAGATTTATTCTCCTCATGTTTCAAAACTTTCACTACATTGAGTCTTGTGAGTTCAGCAGATATGTGTGGAGTCCCATGATTGCAGATATGTACATGTAATCAATTTCAAGGAGGCCCATCTCTACTATGGAACGGGGAATAAATCATCTTGGTATGCACTGATTTTTATAAATCATTTGGTGAGCATGAAGCATCCTTCTAGTTTTCCTATCAAATCTATCCAACACGTTTTGGGGCCAGTCAATCACTCCAAAGCTGTAAGTTAGGACAGGAAGAGCAAACTGGTTTATAGCTTGGATTTTGTTCCTAGATGTCAATGCTGTTTTCAGGATTAATTTACGTCTTCTAAAGTACTCCTTACTAAGTTTTATTCACATTTGTTCATGTTTTATTGTTAATCCTTCATCAATTCTCAAATATTTATACACTCCCTCTTGCACAAGTTCTTTTATATCACATTCTTGGCCCAAACTGATGTGTTCTTGGTGTGCAGTTTTCCTGCTTTAAGGGTTGCTTTTGCACATTAATCAAGACCAAATGACATTCTTATATCATCTGAGAAAGTTTTGACAACTTGTAGTTGTACTTTCAGTTCCTCATCTGACGAGCTATACAATTTCAAATCATCAACAAACAGAAGATGAGAAATCTTTATACTTTGTTGTTTTCTAGGAGGCAAATTATAGCCATGGCCTAAAGTGTTAAGTAGACAGCTTAATGGGTTAAGGGCAAGACAGGATAGCAGCGGTGGCAGAGAGTCACCCTGGAATATTCTTCTTTGAATTTTTATCACTGGAATAATAATTTGTCCTTTATCATGGCTTAATTGAAAGTGGTCTGCCACTGTTTCATGGTCACTGTAATGTAGTTGATCAGTGTAGTATACATCTTATATATTTTTAAGCACTCTTTTATCCATGAATATGGGATACTATCAAATGCTTTTTTGTAGTTAATCCATGCCATACTTAAATGCTTCCCCTTTTTACAGTTCTCCACTATGACTTTATGTTATAGCAAAGGATCCTTTTTTTCCATATGACTTTCTTTTATTCCCTTTTGTTCTATTGCCACAACTGAGTTTTCTTCTAAATGACTATAGACTCTGTTGGCATCAATTCCAGTGTATAGTTTATATGTCCTTGAAAGGCAAGTTATTGGTCTATAATTTTTAGGGTAGCTCACAGGTTCACTCTTAAGTAGGAGCACTGTTTTTCCTGTTGTTGGCCAGGTTGTTTTCTGTTTGGGGTGAGCATATAAATAGTTCTTACTCATGGCTAAATCTTCATGATTTTAACACTTTTAAAAATAAAAATAATCATAAAAAATTAAAAACACACAACGGAGGTAACAGCAACAGAATCCACTTTATTGTAAATATTGAGTGCTTTTTTCCCTCTATAATGCAGACTTCATCAGAATGTTTGAAAAAATATAATATGGTCCCTTAAATATTACACAACTAGCTGTAATTGGTAGAACTTCCACCAATAATACAACAGTATGGAGTCCAATTAGCTAGTTAACGCTCAATATTAACAATAAAATGGATTCTGTTGCTGTTACCTCTGTGGTGCATTTTTTTATTTTTTATGGTTATCTGTATGTATACCACACTCCGTTGGACTTCATGTTAATACTTTTAACCAGAAGTTAGGTACAGCATCTGGGCCTGGGGATTTCCAATTGGAGCCTTTTGTTAACTTTGTTTCAATCTCTCTGGCTGTTACTTCAGTCCATTTCATATCCTCTACCTTTAAACTTCTTATTCTTTCTTTTACTTCTTCTATCAATTTAGCATCCTTGTTATGTTCCACAGGATCTTCATAGATACTTCACCAAATTTTATCTATTTCTTCTTTTTTTGGAGGTCTTTCACTTCCTTTTACCTTATTTCCCAATTCCCTATAAAACATTTTTGGGTCATCAATAAATTGTTTATTTTGTACTTTTCCTTTATATTTATCTGTGTATCTTCTAAGGTTTTCTGCCTGTGCTGAGATTTTTACTTTATTTGTGATAGTGTATGATAGATCCTGATATGTTTTAATGCTGCATATTGCTTTTATCATGTCTATCTTTCTAAGTATTTTCGTTGATCTGTTCCCTCTTCTAAACTCTTCTAACAGTGACAGTTCTTGTCTTAGTTTCTTTATAGTTTTCTCTATTCAATACTTCCATGTTGGTATTTAATTTCTCCCCTTTCTCTCCCTCATGATCCTGTGTTCTTGTCGTAGAACTTTATCTGTTATTAATTTAGCTGCACAGCAATATATCCTGTTTATTTCTGTTATACTGCATGGATCTCTACGGACAGTCCTAATTATTGTATTAATTTGTTTTATCAAACTTCTGACTTTTGGGGGTTTACTGACCTCCTGCAGTCTATTTCTTTCATTGATCTTAATATATCTATCTCTATACATCAAGCAACTCTTCTCTTAGCTTGAGGACACATCTATTGTTTTTCATTTCCTGTGGGCATTTTATAGAAAGTTCTATTCCATCTTCCTGTGGCACATTCTCTTCAATTTCATCCTGTGTCATCCATTGCTCTTTCATATGAGAACTCACTGGCCTATCACTCCTCAACATTAACTGTGTCAGAGTTTCCACAGTTTCCTGTTCCTTTTTTTGTCGTCCAGCTTCAAGTGAATGTTTATATTCATTTCCTGTGGAAGGCTCCAAAATATCTTCATATGGCACCTGACCAATTGCTTCCCATTCTACTGGTTTCCCCTTAATTTGGAGTTCCATTGCTCTATCATTTTGTAGTGCTTTCTGAATTAGATTTTCTACACTGAATCCTTCACTTTGTAGGTACTCCATAACCTCAGTTTCTATTTCTTTAACTCCACCATTACTAATCTCCTTTTCTATTTTTCCTCTTTGTCTTCTTATTTTCTATATTGTAAAGTTTTCAATGTCCAGATTCCTTTGCCTGTATTTCTCTTCAAATATCTTTGGTACTGCTCTTTTTGTACTGATTAGTTTTGCTTTGGATAGATATTACACCACATTAACTCTTTTTTTCTTTCCCATGTCTATATTTCTTCTTCAGACGTCTCCTGATCTTCCTGTTTCGCCTTACTTTGGGGACACATTCCATCATGCTGTGATATATCCTGTGTTAGACCTTCTACATCAAATCCTTCATTTTGCAGGCACTCCATAACTTAAACTTTTATTTTTTTAAGTTATACTTTACTAATCTGTTTTTCTGTAGTCCCTCTTTGTGATATTATTTTTTTTACTGTGAAATTGTCCATGTTTGGATGCCTTTGCCTTTATTTCTCTTCAAATATCTTTGGGGCTACCTTTTTATGTTGATTAATCTGGCTTTTGCCTTTGCATAAATACTGCAACATATCAAATCTCTCTTTCCCATGTCCATATTTCTTTCTTATACTTTTCAAAAATATCTAGGCTTTGTTGTTTATATTTTCCCACTTCCTCAGATAATTCTTTTTTCCAAACATATCAAAGTTTCTTGGTCTATATACTGTTTTTCAAAAACCTGTTGTATTAATGACTAGAATTTTTTATTTAAAGCTTCTGACAGTTTTTTTTTTTTTTTTGTGGAAGTATTTTTCTTACCTCTAATTTATCTCCTAATATTTTTGCACATCTTGTGTCTGGAAATTCTGGGCTTTTTGCATAACAGTAACAAGACATAATTTATTTCATATTCTCAATAGTCCACTCTATTGTCTTTTGGCTCTTCTTTGGCCTATCAATTTTTGTTAATGTTTGTGGACTGCTACTTCCTTCTACAACAGGGGGGCCATCCTCCCCCTGGCCCTGGCCTGCCCCACTGTCGGAATGTTTCTGTATTTTGAGGATTCTACACTGTCATTTTTTCCAGGCCTGGCACAAGTGCACCTACCAGGATTGGGCACTTTTTTATCCTGGGTCTTGTGCACCCAGCTATCTTTTTTTTAAATTTTTGACTTACAGTGGATACAAAAGTTTACACACTCTTGTTAAAATGCCAGGTTTTTGTGATATAAAAATTGAGACCACAATAAATCATTTCAAAACTTTTCCCACCTTTAATGTGACTTATAACCTGCACAATTCAATTGAAAAACAAACAAATCTGTTAGGGGACAAAATATACAAAATACAAAATGTACAATACACTGGTTGCATAACTGTGCACACACTTAAACTAATACTTGGTTGTGTGTGCACAACCTTAAACTAATACTTTGTTAAAGCACCTTTAGATTTAATTACAGCATTCAGTCTTCTTGGGTAGGAATCTATCAGCATGGCACATCTTATCTTTGCAATATTTGCCCACTATTCCTTGCAAAAGTGCTCCATATCTGTCAGATTGAGAGGGCATCTCTTGTTTACAGCCCTCTTCAGGTCACTCCACAGATGTTCTATTGGATTTAGGTCTGGGCTCTGGCTGAGCCATTCCAAAACTTTAATTTTCTTCTGGTGAAGCCATTCTTTTGTTGATTTGGATGTATGTTTGGGGTCAATGCCATGTTGAAAGGTGAAATTCCTCTTCATCTTTAGCTTTCTAGCAGACGCCTGAAGGTTTTGGGCCAAAAGTGACTGGTATTTAGAAGTGTTCATAATTCCTTCCACCTCGATTAAAGCCCCAGTTCCAACTGAAGAAAAGCAACCCCAGAGCATGATACTGCCACCACCATGCTTCACTGTGTGGATGGTGTTGTTTTGGTGATGTGAAGTGTTGTTTCTGAGCCAAACGTACCTTTTGGAATTGTGGCCAAAAAGTTCAACCTTGGTCTCATCAGACCATAACACATTTTCCCACATGCTTTTGGGAGACTTGATGTATTGTTCTGCAAATTTTAGCCAAGCCTGGATGTTTTTCTGTGTAAGAAAAGGCTTCTGTCTTGCAACCTTACCCCATAGTCCAGACATATGGAGAATACAGGAGATTGCTGTCACATGTAGTACACAACAAGTACTTGCCAGAAATTCCTGTAGCTCCTTCAGTGTTGCTGTAGGTCTCTTGGCAACCTCCCTGACCAGTTTTCATCTTGTCTTTTCATCAATTTTGGAGGGACGTCCAGTTCTTTGCAAAGTCACAGTTGTCCAATATTTTCTCCACTTTTTGATGACTGTTTTCACTGTGTTGCATGATATATCCAATACTGTGGAAATTTTTTGTACCCTTCTTCTGACTGATACTTTTCAACAATGAGACCTCTTTGATGCTTTGTAAGCTCTCTGCGAACCATGGCTTTTGCTGTAGCAGGCAACTGTGTAAATGTCAGGAAAATCCTACTAGGACAGCTGAACTCTATTTGGGGTTAATCAGAGTCTCTTTAATTGATGGCAGGTGTGTACCCAAGAAGATTGAATGCTGTAATTAAATCAAGGTGCTTCAACAAAGTATTAGTTTAAGGGTATGCATGCACAACAAAGTATTGGTTTAAGGGTGTGCACACTTATGCAACCAGCGCATTGTATGTTTTTTATTTTTTATATTTTTCCCCTAACAGATTTGTTTGTTTTTCAATTGAATTGTACAGGTTATAAGTCACATTAAAGGTGGGAAAAGTTTTGAAATGATTTATTGTGGTCTTATTTTTTTATATCACAAAAACCTGACATTTTAACAGGGGTGTATAAACTTTTTATATCCACTGTACTTCTGTCCACGATATATGCTATATAAATACAGTCTATATATCAGTATCGCCTTAGTGAGACTGTAGAAAACAGGATGTACCTTGTGAAGGTACTCACCAAGACTTCAGGATGAATTTAATTTCAACACTACTACTCTCCTTTGCTTGCTGACTTTTCATCACTCCATTCGAAAGTTTAAATGTACTCCAAAATATACAGATACCATGTATTCTAACTATCATATCTTTCCATTGTTTCTCTCTCAGTTGTTCAGTTCTAAACTTTATTCTTAAAATTTCTATTTCTTTTTTCTTGAACTTCATACCATCTATTTCTCCTGAAAATCCCAGTCCTTTACTTTTTTCCTTATTAATACTTAATCCTAGCATCTTTCATTCTTTATTAACTATTTCTACAGCTATATTCACCATTCTTTATTTTTAACTGCTAATTCTAAATCATCCACACATGTAAACATCACTGAAATCTTTATTCCCTCTGGTGTATGGTATTTTGCCTTCTCTAATGTCAACTTTATGTTAGTAACCACTGCATTTATAGCTAATGCAAATAAAATGCTATTTGTCGGACACCCTTGCTTAATGCCACTCTTTATTTCTATTACTTTGCTTAACCATCCATTAATTACTAACCTTACTTTGTTTTCACTGTACACTGACTTCAAAATGTTTATTTTTTTGCTTATATTATAGTCTTTCAAAATCTCCCATAGTGCTTCAAGATGAATTTTATCAAAAGTTTTGCTAGCATCCCCTACTAGTATTTTAATCCCGTCTTCATTGTATTACATCATCTACCAACTCTCTTATTAATATCAGTTCTTGACTTCCTTTCTCTTTTGTTCCAAGACTGTGTCAGATAAGTTTATTTGCTTTACTTGCCATTCTTTTCTCTATTTTCATAAAAATCTTATAATCTACATTATTTAATACTAATGGTCTCCAGCTTTTATAGCTTTTCTTTCTCCCTTTTTCCATATAAAATTCATTACACCTATGCAGTATTTTTTCATTTACACCTTTTTTCAAACCATTCAGTCAACACCTTTAAAAATATGGTTTTCGCCATTCTTGCATATCTTTATAACTTAAATACTCAAGTTCATCTAAACCAGTAGCTGCTTCTACTTTCACTGTTTTTAGCACATTTTTAAGTTCTGCCATTGTAATAATTTCTTCAATTCTCTTATTATCTTCTCCAGTTAGCTTATTCAACTACCATTTTTTTTCTTATAGTGTCACATGTAGAAAAGATATACAATGTATGTTTTAACTATTTTCATAATTTCTCTCTGTGTATTCAGTATGTGACTTTTTTCAGTTCTCATATTACTCTTATTTTTCTTTGACCATTTTATTTAAATAAGGTGCTACTTTTTCTTTTCTCCCTCATAAAAAAATTTTGATTTAATAAAATTGTTTTTAATTTTTATTGATTAATTTATAACATTCTCTCTATCTACAAACTCTTCTCTATTATCTGTTATATTTTTAAAGACTTAGTTACTATTTTCCTTATATTTATCACTATATTGCAATCTTTTTATTTTTTTTGTCATTTTAGTACTTCATTTCTATATTTTTCTTTTAAACTAATTCACCAACTTGTCCAATCTTTGTAAAATTCTCTCATGTTTATATGATCTTGCCATAGTTGCTGCATTATATTCCCTACATACTCATTCAGTTCTGATTCATTAATCCTTTTTATACCTCTACCTATTTTTATGGGTTCCCTATTGAATGATCAAAGATGCAATCTTTCGAATGCATTTTGATCGAACTTGAAAGCACGAAATGGCAAAATACTGAAACGGCATATAAGCGAATTTTCCCTGGGAAAGAAATCGCTTGGCCGCCTTCGTTATTTTGCCATTTTTATCACTGTAGTGCAATCTCGGAGTTGGTATATTTAAACAGGGGTGTATGGAGGGCAAAGCCCCACCACTTTATGTAATATTTTAAAGTTTTTTTATTTATTTTTTGGAACAGTGACTTTTTTCCCTGAGAAAAAAAATCTCTGTTCTAAGAGTTAGGGATTATAAGCTTACGCTTACATGGGGTCGATAATTCAGTGCTCACTTTTTTAAGCATTCGCTGATTTTATGTAACATATTTTCTCTTGAATCTCTATCCATATAGCTAAGGAATCTGAAAATCTTGTAATTTTACATCCTCGATGTAATATGCTTAAGCTCCATGAAACTATAAAGTAATCAATTTCAGTTCTTAAATTACTTCTTTTGTATGTCCAGTGCTTATTTTCCCATAAATGCATGTTACTGTTTTTAATCATGTCTAAGATAATTTTAACAACTGCTCCTTTTTTTCATCTATGTCTTAAATCACAGTTAAAGTCTCCCATTACTATTATTTGCATATTCACACAAACATAATCCAGCATTTTCCTAAACATTATCTCTCTTTCCTTTTGTAAGGCATATGTATAGAGTGTAATGACTCTATAAATTTGATTCTTAAATCTTATATCTAATACTATTATTCTTCCAATTATAACTATTGTGTGGTCTAATATTTCAATACACTCCTTACATAAGATAACTAAGCCTGAACACTTTTCATTACCTAAGTTGCACATTACCTTACCTTCCCATAATCCATTAACTTCTATTCTTTCTTCTTCTTCTGTTGTTATTCTAATGTTTGTTAACACAATAATATCCTTGTCTAACACTTTACACCACTCCAATACTCCTAGCCCGCACTGAATGTTCTTTATATTGTTAACATTAAAGCCTATGACCCTCAATATAAAGAAAGGCTTTTATTGTATACTTTTTATCCTGTTCCTTTTTTGCTTTCCCTTATGGTTACATTTTTAAATTTACACTTTCTTTCACTCTTTTTCCTATACAGCTTATTTTACTTCTCACCCTTACCAAGTTATCATCTCCTTCATCACTGGAGCTAATTTTCTTCTCCTCCTCTCCAAATTTTCCTTTTTCATTCATACTATCTCTCACATCCATTATTACACCCATTTATCTTCTCCGTCATCACTTGAGCTGCTAATTTCCTCCTCCTCTCATTATTTTCCTTTTGTTTCATTCATATTATCTCTCACATCCATTATTACATATTTCTCATCTAGCTCTTTCTTTTTGCATTTTTTTATAGTTTCTAATATAACATTTTCCTTGTCCTGTTCCTGGTCCAGTCTTGTTTCATGTGTATGTTTCTAGAGCTTTATAGAGTCCATCCATGAGTGTCCTATTTTTTCACATTTTATACATTTTTGCTCACATTTCTTTGCTTCATGACCAACTCTACCACATATAAGTTATTTTCTTTTATGATGATTACTAATTAAATGATCAGCTTTACCACATAAAAAACATGTCTTTGGTTGTCCCCCAATATCTTACCATCCCCTTACTCCCCTCTACATGGATTATATTCAGTAAATGCACAATTTTATCATTTTGCATTCTCAATATTACACCACACTCCAATCCTCCAGTCCATAAACCTCTGCTGTCATATATTTTTGTAACATGCATAACATCTCTATGTGCAGTTTTTAAAAAGTCTTTTTAATCATTCACTTCAACTTCAGTTCAATTTATTGGAAAGGCTCACCCAGAATCTGCTACAGGGAAAGGTTGGTTTGCTTTTCATTTGTTGTATTTTGTATTGGTTTATTGCTTTTTTATATTTTGAGTGCTGTGATTTGTTTTCTTTACCTTGTGTTTTGCTTGTGTTCTGATTTTAACTGCATATTAAAACTTAAAAAGACACCACAGCTCTGTTTTTTGTGAGTCAGGAAAAAATTAGAACTGACCAATTAAGGACTCATACATAAGACAGAAGGGGTCACTTAAGGTTAATCATTTGTGAACTGAGGGGGTAGAGCTAGGAAATGAACCTTCTGTTTAAGGGATAAAATAACACATTTCAGAGCTTTATTGGAAAGGCTCACCCAGACGCTGCTACACTTTGCTGTGATGGAAAGGTTGGTTTGATTTTTATTTGTTTTATTTTGTATTGGTTTATTGAATTTTATATTTTGAGTGCTGTTATTTGTTTTCTTTACCTTGTGTTTTGCTTGTGTTCTGCTTTTAACTGCATATTAAAACTTCAAAAGATACCACAGCTCTGTTTCCTGTGAGTCAGGCGGAAATTAGAACTGATCAATTAAGGACTCATACATAAGATAGAAGAAGTCACTTACGGTTAATCATTTGTGAACTGAGGGGGTGGAGCTAGGAACTAAGCCTTCTGTTTAAGGGGTAAAATAAAACATTTCAGAGCTTTATTGGAAAGGCTCACCCAGACGCTGCTACACTTTGCTGTGAGGGAAAGGTTGGTTTGCTTTTTATTTGTTGTATTTTGTATTGGTTTATTGCCTTTTTATATATTGAGTGCTGTGATTTGTTTTCTTTACCTTGTGTTTTGCTTGTGTTCTGCTTTTAACTACATATTAAAACTTCAAAAGACACCACAGCTCTGTTTCTTGTGAGTCAGGCAGAAATTAGAACTGATCAATTAAGGACTCATACATAAGAAAGAAGAGGTCACTTAAGGTTAATCATTTGTGAACTGAGGGGTGGAGCTAGGAACTAAACCCTCTGTTTAAGGGATAAAATAAAACATTTCAGAGTTTTATTGGAAAGGCTCACCCAGACTCTGCTGCATTTTGCTGTGAGGGAAAGGTTGGCTTGCTTTTTATTTGTTGTATTTTGTACTAGTTTATTGACTTTTATATTTTGAGTGCTGTGATTTGTTTTCTTTACCTTGTGTTTTCCTTGTGTTCTGCTTTTAACTACATATTAAAACTTCAAAAGACACCACAGGTCTGATTTCTGTGAGTCAGGCGGAAATTAGAACTGATCAATTAAGGACTCATACATAAGATAGAAGAGGTCACTTACGGTTAATCATTTGTGAACTGAGGGGGTGGAGCTAGGAACTAAGCCTTCTGTTTAAGGGGTAAAATAAAACATTTCAGGGCTTTATTGGAAAGGCTCACCCAGACTCTGCTACACTTTGCTGTGACGGAAAGGTTGGTTTGATTTTTATTTGTTGTATTTTGTATTGGTTTATTGCCTTTTTATATTTTGAGTGCTGTGATTTGTTTTCTTTACCTTGTGTTTTGCTTGTGTTCTGCTTTTACCTGCATATTAAAACTTCAAAAGACACCACAGCTCTGTTTCTTGTGAGTCAGGCAGAAATTAGAACTGATGAATTGAGGACTCATACATAAGACAGAAGAGGTCACTTAAGGTTAATCATTTGTGAACTGAAGGGGTGGAGCTAGGAAATGAACCTTCTGTTTAAGGGGTAAAATAAAACATTTCAGAGCTTTATTGGAAAGGCTCACCGAGATGCTGCTACACTTTGCTGTGAGGGAAAGGTTGGTTTGCTTTTTATTTGTTGTATTTTGTATTGGTTTATTGAATTTTATATTTTGAGTGCTGTGATTTGTTTTCTTTACCTTGTGTTTTGCTTGTGTTCTGCTTTTAACTGCATATTAAAACTTCAAAAGACACCACAGCTCTGTTTCCTGTGAGTCAGGTGGAAATTAGAACTGATCAATTAAGGACTCATACATAAGATAGAAGAAGTCACTTATGGTTAATCATTTGTGAACTGAGGGGGTGGAGCTAGGAACTAAGCCTTCTGTTTAAGGGGTAAAATAAAACATTTCAGAGCTTTATTGTAAAGGCTCACCCAGACTCTGATACACTTTTTTGTGAGGGAAAGATTGGTTTGTTTTTTATTTGTTATATTTTGTATTGGTTTATTGCCTTTTTATATTCTGAGTGCTGTGGTTTGTTTTCATGACCTTGTGTTTCACTTGTGCTCTGCTTTTACCTGCATATTAAAACTTCAAAAGACACCACAGCTCTGTTTCTTGTGAGTCAGGCAGAAATTAGAACTGATCAATTAAGGACTCATACATAAGATAGAAGAGGTCACTTAAGGTTAATCATTTGTGACCTCAGGGGGTGGAGCAAGGAACTAAACCTTCTGTTTAAGGGGTAAAATAAAACATTTCAGAGCTTTATTGGAAAGCCTCACACAGACTCTGCTACACTTTGCTGTGAGGGAAAGGCTGGCTTGCTTTTTATTTTTTGTATTTTGTATAGGTTTATTGGCTTTTTATATCTTGAGTGCTGTGGTTTGTTTTCTTTACCTTGTGTTTTGCTTGTGTTCTGATTTTAACTGCATATTAAAACTTCAAAAGACACCACAGCTCTGTTTTTGTGAGTCACGCAGAAATTAGAATTGATCAAATAAGGACCCATACATAAGATAGAAAAGGTCACTTAAGGTTAATCATTTGTGAACTGAAGGGGTGGAGCTAGGAAATGAACCTTCTGTTTAAAGGATAAAATAAAACATTTCAGAGCTTTATTGGAAAGGCTCACCCAGACGCTGCTACACTTTGCTGTTAGGGAAAGGTTGGTTTGCTTTTTATTTGTTGTATTTTGTATTGGTTTATTGCCTTTTTATATATTGAGTGCTGTGATTTGTTTTCTTTACCTTGTGTTTTGCTTGTGTTCTGCTTTTAACTACATATTAAAACTTCAAAAGACACCACAGCTCTGTTTCTTGTGAGTCAGGCAGAAATTAGAACTGATCAATTAAGGACCCATACATAAGAAAGAAGAGGTCACTTAAGGTTAATCATTTGTGAACTGAGGGGTGGAGCTAGGAACGAAACCCTCTGTTTAAGGGATAAAATAAAACATTTCAGAGTTTTATTGGAAAGGCTCACCCAGACTCTGCTGCATTTTGCTGTGAGGGAAAGGTTGGCTTGCTTTTTATTTGTTGTATTTTGTACTGGTTTATTGACTTTTATATTTTGAGTGCTGTGATTTGTTTTCTTTACCTTGTGTTTTGCTTGTGTTCTGCTTTTACCTGCATATTAAAACTTCAAAAGACACCACAGCTCTGTTTCTTGTGAGTCAGGCAGAAATTAGAACTGATGAATTGAGGACTCATACATAAGACAGAAGAGGTCACTTAAGGTTAATCATTTGTGAACTGAAGGGGTGGAGCTAGGAAATGAACCTTCTGTTTAAGGGGTAAAATAAAACATTTCAGAGCTTTATTGGAAAGGCTCACCGAGATGCTGCTACACTTTGCTGTGAGGGAAAGGTTGGTTTGCTTTTTATTTGTTGTATTTTGTATTGGTTTATTGAATTTTATATTTTGAGTGCTGTGATTTGTTTTCTTTACCTTGTGTTTTGCTTGTGTTCTGCTTTTAACTGCGTATTAAAACTTCAAAAGACACCACAGCTCTGTTTCCTGTGAGTCAGGTGGAAATTAGAACTGATCAATTAAGGACTCATACATAAGATAGAAGAAGTCACTTATGGTTAATCATTTGTGAACTGAGGGGGTGGAGCTAGGAACTAAGCCTTCTGTTTAAGGGGTAAAATAAAACATTTCAGAGCTTTATTGTAAAGGCTCACCCAGACTCTGATACACTTTTTTGTGAGGGAAAGATTGGTTTGTTTTTATTTGTTATATTTTGTATTGGTTTATTGCCTTTTTATATTCTGAGTGCTGTGGTTTGTTTTCATGACCTTGTGTTTCACTTGTGCTCTGCTTTTACCTGCATATTAAAACTTCAAAAGACACCACAGCTCTGTTTCTTGTGAGTCAGGCAGAAATTAGAACTGATCAATTAAGGACTCATACATAAGATAGAAGAGGTCACTTAAGGTTAATCATTTGTGACCTCAGGGGGTGGAGCAAGGAACTAAACCTTCTGTTTAAGGGGTAAAATAAAACATTTCAGAGCTTTATTGGAAAGCCTCACACAGACTCTGCTACACTTTGCTGTGAGGGAAAGGCTGGCTTGCTTTTTATTTTTTGTATTTTGTATAGGTTTATTGGCTTTTTATATCTTGAGTGCTGTGGTTTGTTTTCTTTACCTTGTGTTTTGCTTGTGTTCTGATTTTAACTGCATATTAAAACTTCAAAAGACACCACAGCTCTGTTTTTTTGTGAGTCACGCAGAAATTAGAATTGATCAAATAAGGACCCATACATAAGATAGAAAAGGTCACTTAAGGTTAATCATTTGTGAACTGAAGGGGTGGAGCTAGGAAATGAACCTTCTGTTTAAAGGATAAAATAAAACATTTCAGAGCTTTATTGGAAAGGCTCACCCAGACGCTGCTACACTTTGCTGTTAGGGAAAGGTTGGTTTGCTTTTTATTTGTTGTATTTTGTATTGGTTTATTGCCTTTTTATATATTGAGTGCTGTGATTTGTTTTCTTTACCTTGTGTTTTGCTTGTGTTCTGCTTTTAACTACATATTAAAACTTCAAAAGACACCACAGCTCTGTTTCTTGTGAGTCAGGCAGAAATTAGAACTGATCAATTAAGGACCCATACATAAGAAAGAAGAGGTCACTTAAGGTTAATCATTTGTGAACTGAGGGGTGGAGCTAGGAACTAAACCCTCTGTTTAAGGGATAAAATAAAACATTTCAGAGTTTTATTGGAAAGGCTCACCCAGACTCTGCTGCATTTTGCTGTGAGGGAAAGGTTGGCTTGCTTTTTATTTGTTGTATTTTGTACTGGTTTATTGACTTTTATATTTTGAGTGCTGTGATTTGTTTTCTTTACCTTGTGTTTTCCTTGTGTTCTGCTTTTAACTGCATATTAAAACTTCAAAAGACACCACAGGTCTGATTTCTGTGAGTCAGGCGGAAATTAGAACTGATCAATTAAGGACTCATACATAAGATAGAAGAGGTCACTTACGGTTAATCATTTGTGAACTGAGGGGGTGGAGCTAGGAACTAAGCCTTCTGTTTAAGGGGTAAAATAAAACATTTCAGAGCTTTATTGGAAAGGCTCACCCAGACTCTGATACACTTTTTTGTGAGGGAAAGGTTGGTTTGCTTTTTATTTGTTGTATTTTGTATTGGTTTATTGCCTTTTTATATTTTGAGTGCTGTGATTTGTTTTCATTACCTTGAGCTTTGCTTGTGATCTGCTTTTACCTGCATATTAAAACTTTAAAAGACACCACAGCTCTGTTTCATGTGACTCGGGTAGAAATTAGAACTGATCAATTAAGGACTCATACAGAGATAGAAGAGGTCACTTAAGGTTAATCATTTGTGAGCTGAGGGGGTGAAGCAAGGAACTACACCTTCTGTTTAAGGGGTAAAATAAAACATTTCAGAGCTTTATTGGAAAGGCTCACCCAGACGCTGCTACACTTTGCTGTGATGGAAAGGTTGGTTTGATTTTTATTTGTTTTATTTTGTATTGGTTTATTGCCTTTTTATATTTTGAGTGCTGTGATTTGTTTTCTTTACCTTGTGTTTTGCTTGTGTTCTGCTTTTACCTGCATATTAAAACTTCAAAAGACACCACAGCTCTGTTTCTTGTGAGTCAGGCAGAAATTAGAACTGATGAATTAAGGACTCATACATAAGACAGAAGAGGTCACTTAAGGTTAATCATTTGTGAACTGAAGGGGTGGAGCTAGGAAATGAACCTTCTGTTTAAGGGGTAAAATAAAACATTTTAGAGCTTTATTGGAAAGGCTCACCGAGATGCTGCTACACTTTGCTGTGAGGGAAAGGTTGGTTTACTTTTTATTTGTTGTATTTTGTATTGGTTTATTGAATTTTATATTTTGAGTGCTGTGATTTGTTTTCTTTACCTTGTGTTTTGCTTGTGTTCTGCTTTTAACTGCATATTAAAACTTCAAAAGACACCACAGCTCTGTTTCCTGTGAGTCAGGCGGAAATTAGAACTGATCAATTAAGGACTCATACATAAGACAGAAGAAGTCACTTATGGTTAATCATTTGTGAACTGATGGGAGTGGAGCTAGGAACTAAGCCTCCTGTTTAAGGGGTAAAATAAAACATTTCAGAGCTTTATTGTAAAGGCTCACCCAGACTCTGATACACTTTTTTGTGAGGGAAAGATTGGTTTGCTTTTTATTTGTTGTATTTTGTATTGGTTTATTGCCTTTTTATATTTTGAGTGCTGTGATTTGTTTTCATTACCTTGTGTTTTGCTTGTGCTCTGCTTTTACCTGCATATTAAAACTTCAAAAGACACCACAACTCTGTTTCTTGTGAGTCAGGCAGAAATTTGAACTGATCAGTTAAGGACTCATACATAAGATAGAAGAGGTCACTTAAGGTTAATCATTTGTGACCTCAGGGGGTGGAGCTAGGAACTAAACCTTCTGTTTAAGGGGTAAAATAAAACATTTCAGAGCTTTATTGGAAAGGCTCACTAAGACTATGCTACACTTTGCTATGAGGGAAAGGTTGGTTTGATTTTTATTTGTTGTATTTTGTATTGGTTTATTGCCTTTTTATATTTTGAGTGCTGTGATTTGTTTTCTTTACCTTGTGTTTTACTTGTGTTCTGCTTTTACTTGCATATTACAACTTCAAAAGACACCACAGCTGTGTTTCTTGTGAGTCAGGCAGAAATTAGAACTGATCACTTAAAGACTCATACATAGATAGAAGAGGTCACTTAAGGTTAATCATTTGCGAACTGAGGGGGTGGAGCTAGGAGTTAAACCTTTTGTTTAAAGGGTAAAATAAAACATTTCAGAGCTTTATTGAAAAGGCTCGCCCAGACTCTGCTACACTTTGCTGTGAGGGAAAGGTTGGTTTGCTTTTCTTTTGTTATATTTTGTATTGGTTTATTGCCTTTTTATATTTTGAGTGCTGTGATTTGTTTTCTTTACCTTGTGTTTTGCATGTGTTCTGCTTTTAACTGCATATTAAAACTTCAAAACACACCACAGCTCTGTTGTTTGTCAGTCGGGCAGAAATAAGAACTGATCAATTACGGACTCATACATAATATAGAAGAGGTCACTTAAGGTTAATCATTTGTGAATTGAGGGGGTGGAGCTAGGAACTCAACCTTCTGTTTAAGGGGTAAAATAAAACATTTCAGAGCTTTATTGGAAAGGCTCACCCAGACTCTGCTACACTTTGCTGTGAGGGAAAGGTTGGTTTGCTTTTTGTTGTATTTTGTATTGGTTTTTTGCCTTTTTATATTTTGAGTGCTGTGATTTGTTTTTTTTTACCTTGTGTTTTGCTTGTGTTCTGCTTTTACCTGTATATTAAAACATCAAAAGACACCACAGCTGTGTTTCTTCTGAGTCAGGCAGAAATTAGAACTGATCAATTAAGGACTCACATAAAAGATAGAAGAGGTCACTTAGGGTTAATCATTTGTGAACTGAGGGGGTGGAGCTAGGAACTAAACCTTCTGTTTAAGTGGTAAAATAAAACATTTCAGAAGTTTATTGGAAAGGCTCACCCAGACTCTGCTACACTTTGCTGTGAGGTAAAGGTTGGTTTGATTTTTGTTTGTTGTATTTTGTATTGGTTTATTGCCTTTTTATATTTTGAGTGCTGTGATTTGTTTTCTTTATCTTGTGTTTTGCTTGTGTTCTGCTTTTAACTGCATATTAAAACTTTAAAAGACACCACAGCTCTGTTTCTTGTGAGTCAGGCAGAAATTAGAACTGATCAATTAAGGACTCATACATAAGATAGAAGAGGTCACTTAAGGTTAATTATTTGTGAACTGAGGGGGTGGAGCTAGGAACTAAACCTTCTGTTTAAGGGGTAAAATAAAACATTTCAGAGCTTTACTGGAAGGGCTCACCCAGACTCTGCTAAACTTTGCTGTGAGGGAAAGTTTGGTTTGCTTTTTATTTGTTGTATTTTGTATTGGTTTATTGCCTTTTTATATTTTGAGTGCTGTGATTGTTTTCTTTACCTTGTGTTTTGCTTGTGTTCTGCTTTTAACTGCATATTAAAACTTCAAAAGACCACAGCTCTGTTTCTTCTGAGTTAGGCATAAATTTTCCCCACACCCACACCCTGTCACTGTCGTGTTCTTAAATACCACTGTCTTTCTAGCTGCCTGCCTCTTATGTTAATCTGACCATACATCTCATTTCCTCTCTGCTTTCACTGGCTTGTGTGAGTAAGCATAAAATTATCATTTTGTGAAATCAGTCCCCTTCAACTATTTCAGTTTACTGGTCATTCTACTCTATTCCATAGTACCGGAATACAAAAGTGAACACCCGCTTTCAATCTATCTTGCTGTTTTAAAAATAGCGACTCTCCACTAGAGCTTAACTTTTTAGACAGGTAAAACTTAAGTTACCTACTTTCACATCTCACTTCTCTAGTTCACACTGCAGTTTTAGGATAAACCATTTTTTTCATCTTACCTTTAAGCATCCCTGTGACTAGCACTTGCTCTAATACCTGCTGGAAAGCACTAGGAAGCTTTAAACTGATACAAGCACTCAACTCTCCTTATTAATAAGGAGAAATTAATCATAGGCACAAAACAGCCTATAATTGCAAAGTACCTTGCTAAGGTAAGGAAAACAGCACCTGTACTTAAAAAAAAAAAGCACCAAACCAGGCATGTCCAAGGGTCAGCTTCCATTGATTTCTCCTTTCCATCTGGTGAATCTGGATATACTGGGGAAATGCAGCAATTCCTCATGTACACAGACAACCCTCTCCTCCTACCACCCAACACTACAACCTGTGAGAGATACACTTACATAGCCAAACTGGAAGCAATGCTCTCTCCACCCAAGATTGTGCTAGACAGTCAAGAGAAGAAGGTTAACACCCGCACTACACCTCAAGCAACACATAGCTCTTCTAAACTCACACCACCAACACCCACACATAGCAACACTAAATCCACATATGCGGAGGCCCTTAACTGTAACCTGCCCAAGCAACAAGGACCTCCGAAGCTGAAACGCAAACAAACACTAATCACAACCAAAGTGTCACATAGCTCATAAAACCAGTGTGCCACCCAACAACAGCCCCTAAGGCAAGACAACGTTCCTAACACTTTAGCCATAGGTGACTCTATAGTCAGGCACACTGATGTCCCACTCACCAGGCTGAACAAGGAGAAAATTACAGTGAGCTGCCTGTTGGGTGCCAGGATCCGCCACATAACTCATGCACTCAAGTCACTCCACAACAAGTACAAATATGACTCTGTCATTGTCCATGCTGGAGTGAATGATTTGAGATGTACCTCCCTCAACTACATGAAAAGAGACATGGAAGAGCTCTCAGATCATGTGGCCCAGGCAGGTATGACCCTAGCCCTGAGTAGCATCCTGCCTTTGCCCAGAATGATACTATAATATAAGGACAAAATGACTGACTTCAACAACTGGCTAAGCTTCTGCTGTCATTCAAAGGGGATCCAGTATCTGTCTGCCTGGGACGACATGATCAACAGACCATTATGCTTTGCCAGAGATGGTCTGCACCTGTCGCCCCTGGTATTCAGGTTACTGGCTAAGGCTCTTGCCACCCCTATAGTGCCTTTTTTAGGCAAAGTTCAAAGGACAAAACCACCACCGTAACAGGTACAAGCATACAAAATTTGAAGGTAATGCTACTCAGTGATAGAAGTCTAAACCTCAAAATGCACTCTCTCAAGGCAGTCCTAAAATGGAGAACATTGATATCTGTGCAGTAACAGAGTCCTGGTTCAAGGCTACAGACAGCCCCCCTGTAATACCAGGCTACAACTCTTACCACACTTTTCGGCTACCAAACCAGGATCGAAACACTAAAGTGGAGGAGTGTCCATATTCACCAAGGATATTCACACCATCAGCTTAGTTGCCCAACACAATGCGTCTGAAATTCTGCAGGTGCAACGAACACTAGGTAAGACTGTAATCCAAATTGGAGCTTGTTACAGATCCCTCACCATGCCCTAAGATTCTCACTACGCCTTTCTAAACATACTGGAAAATATTAACATACAACCAAACATCCTAATACTGGGTGATTTCAGCTACCCTGCCATTAACTGGGAAAACTACTCATGCTAAAACACCTTTGCCCAATGGTTCTTGGAATTCATAAATTCCAATGACCTGGATCAACTAATCCATATTCCCACCAGGGGCTCCAATATCCTAGACCTGGTCATTACCAACATGGGGAATCTATGCTCCACACCTATGGTCAACCACTCGTTGTTCAGGTCAGACCATAAGCTAGTCACCCTTAACATCCACATCCCACCCCCACCGCCCCAATAAGGAAACCTCCATAAAAACTTCTCCAAGGCCAACTTCATGCTACTCAAGTCAGAAGTTACAAACTTCATGACACCCATGCAGACGGGAAATGAAAGTTCAACTGCTGAGTCCTACACTAAAGCACTGTACGAGCACATCCACTCATGCATGAATTGTGCCATCCCAAATAGAACCAAGATGCTCTCCTCCAAAAAAGGAAGCCAATCTGGTGGTTCCCTGCCATAAACAAACTTTACAACAAAAGGAAAAAACTGTTGCAGAAAAGAGGAAAATCCCAGGATGCAAAAAACTCCCTTACCAGCCTCAGTAAGAAGCTGAAATCCCTCATAAAATCCTCCAAAGCTAGTTACAAAAATAAAATTGCCAAAGATTCCAAAGACAACCACAAGGCATTCTATAACTATGTCAACAACCTAAATGGCAATGCTCAGATCTGCTCTGAGCTACAACAGAATGGCATTAAATATACTGATCCCAAGGATATTGCCAATATCCTGGCAGATCGATTCAGTGCCAACTTCACCCCCTTCTCATCCCCTAAATGGCCCGCCTCAATACTGGAAGATTGCCAAATTCAGGTAATAATGGCCACACAAGTAAAAAATGCACTCTCCAAAGCTAAGAATACAGCATCCATGGGACCAGATGACATCCCGGGCTGTGTACTACATGAACTACAAAATGAACTGGCACCTCACCTAAGTGTCATGTCAAGTGGCGCACAGCTACAGTTATCCCACTATACAAGGGGGATCCACCTTGGATCCCGGGAACTTCTGCCCCATCAGTCTGACGAGCCTGATCTGCAAGGCCATGGAAAGTATTATCATGGAACTTATAAACAAAGACATTGGCAACCTTAAAACACTGGACCCCACCCAGTTTGGGTTCGTGAAGGGCCGATCTTGCCTCCTGAACCTTATTGACTTCTTTGAATCAGTCTCCAGAGCTGTGGACAAGGGTAAGGTAGTCCACACAGCCTATCTGGACCTCGCCAAAGCCTTTGACACCATCCTCCACTCTGGAATCATAGATAAACTTACTAAGCTGGACATTACTCCCTACATCACTCGATGGGTTGACAACTGGCTTATGGACAGAACCCATACTATAGAAGTAGCTGACTCCAAATCCAGCTCCAGACAAGTGAGAAGTGGAGTACCTCAGGGTTCAGTCCTGGGACCTCTCTTGTTTGGCATCTACTTCTCTGAAGTACAGGCCAACACTAAGGAACTCTGGCTAACAAAGTTCACAGGTGACTGCAAACTGGGAGCCATTACTGAATCCCTAGATTATGTGGATATTCTACAAAAGGGCCTTACAGAAACAGATGTTTGGTGCCAGAGCCATGGGCTCAAGCTCAATGCCAAGAAATGAGAAGTTATGTACTTACCATAACGTTCCATGTCAGTTGTCTTCTTCTCGCCTTCTTTCTTGCTGGATGGGTTCAGAGCCAGACCTCGGCTCCGACTCGGCCTATTACTAAAGCTCGAGAGCTATTTTTACGGGCTCGAGGCTATCCTATGTCCCATAATGCTAGGCGTGATATACCCAGATCTCGTTTGATAGGTAACACTATGGACATACATGTCCCCACCATGACAGAGAATATATATATATATATATATATATATATATATATATATATATATATATATATATATATATATACCTCTATACCTCTAGGTATACAAAACTCTTATAAGAGTTACCAAGAAAAGGAAAGAGGTAGCTAAGAAGATAACTCTCATGATAACACATCTCAGAAGATACTCTCGGTCTTGCCAGGCTAGGGGGATGGAGGGTGGGACGCAAGAAAGAAGGCGAGAAGAAGACAACTAACATGGAACGTTATGGTAAGTACATAAATTCTCAATGTTAAGTTGTCAATCTCGCCTTCATTCTTCCTGGATGGGACAGCGTCCCTAGCACCTTAGTCCTGGGTGGCTCAATGGAACAAACTCTTGAGTACAGTGGAACCAAAATCAGCCCTACTTCTAGAGGTCATGTCCAGCTTGTAATGAGAAATGAAGGTATGAGGAGAGGCCCATGTGGCTGCTGCACAAATGGAATCCATTGGCAATCTTGCCTGAAAGGCTACTGAAGAAGCTAATGCTCTGGTTGAATGAGCTCTGGGCTTAATAGGGAGCTCTTTATGCCTCAATTGATAAATCAACATGATAACAGAGGTCAACCACCTGGACAAGGTTACTTTGGAAACTGGCAGGCCTTGTTTCCCTTCCGCGTAAGACAGGAAGAGCTTTTCTGATTTCCTCGTCTGCTTGGTTCTATCCAGGTAGAAGCGTAATTGACGGTGAACGTCTAGACAATGTAACTTCCGTTCAGACCTATTGGTATAAAGTGGGAAGAAAACAGGAAGATCGATGGTCGAATTCAGATTTATTTCAGAGAGTACTTTGGGTAAAAAGGACGGATTAGTCCTAAGTGACACTCTATCTTTGTGAAAAACAAGGTAAGGAGGGAGAACACAAAGGGCTTGAAGTTCCGATACCCTTCTCGCTGAAGTGATGGCTACTTAAAACAGAGTTTTCCAAGAGAGCAACTTTAACGAACAGGAAGCCACAGGCTCAAAGGGAGGGAGAATTAAAGACGACAGCACCAAATTTAGGTCCCATGGTGGGGGAGGATCTTTTACCGGGGGCCTAAGTAAGGGGGTTCCTTTTAGAAAGGCTTTACAAAGTTTGTGTGACATAATGCTGGTCTCTGACAAGCCAACATGAAAATTCGCAATAGCTGCCAACTGAACTCTGATGGTGGCTAAAGAAGATCCCATTTGAAAAAGTTCTGCCAAAAACTCTAAGACTGTATGGACAGGGGTTGTAAAAGGGTTAACTTGTTTCTCCCCTGCCCAAACAGAGAAACGCTTCCATTTGCTAGCATAAGTCTTTCTGGTAGTAGACTTGTGCGAAGCGAGGATGATGTCACGAACTGAATGAGAGATTGAGGGAAGCCTGGCTAGGGCTGGAAGTGGAGCAACCAAGCTGTGAGGTTGAGAGATTGGAGAGATTGATGCAGCCCGCCCGACTGATGTGTCAGAAGATCTGGCGCTGGGTCCAGATGCCAGGGTTGATCTAGTAGATGACGTTGCAGGAAAGGAAACCAAATTTGTCGAGGCCAGTAAGGGGCAACAAGGATCATTCTGGATCTCAAAACAGTTGCTTTCAGGATTATCTGACTAATTAAGGGAAAGGGGGGAAAAGCATACAGAAGACCCCAGGGCCAATCGTGGACTAGAGCGTCTCTGGGGGGAAGACCTGGGAGAGGAAAGAGGGTGAAGAAGTCTGGACACTTGCTGTTTTGAGGGGTTGCAAAATGATCACAGCAAGGCTGACCCCACCTCCTGAAGATTTTTTCCGCTACTAGCTGGTTGAGGGTAGAAAAATGGACTCCTAAGGCAGAGAGAGTCTTGCCTTTCTGCTCACACCTGGTCAATGTATCCTTCACTTGAGGTCCAAACAAGGCAGAACTATCAAAGGGGGTGTTAGTGAAGGACGCCTTGAAGGGGTCAGCAAAATTGCAAAGCCACATCCAGGCGTGTCTCCTTAGAGCAACGCCTGTGCCTGCAGCCCTACTCAATCCATCAGCTGCATAGGAAATGAGCCGCATGGAGGAGTTGACAATAGAGTTTAGGGTCCCCAGCTGGGAGTTGATCTTTTCCTGAGACCCCGCAGGTGATAGGTCCTGTAAGGTATCACCCAGTTCCTTGAGAAGGTCTCTCTGGAGACGGGTGAAATGGCACAAATAATTCAGCGACCACATAGCAAAGGTCGCTGAGGAAAACATCCGCTTGCCATACCTGTCCATAGTCCTAGATTCCTTATTAGGAGGATGGACAGGTACTGAAGGGTCAGCCGCACCACCATGGCATCAACAGGGATGCCCTTAGTTAGAAACTGCTTGTCAGAAGGGGCTGTAATAAATTTTCTAGGCCTCCGGGGAGTTGGTTCCATAGTATCCGGAGCCGTCCACGCCTTTCGAGCCACCACATCCATGAGTGGGTCGAAAGGCGGAGACACCCAGGAGGTGGAAGGGTGAGAACTGAACGCATCCAGGTACACCGACTCGTCCTCAGAAGGGTTAAGGGCAGACCAGTTTCCCCTCTGCTTAAGAATCTCCAGGATGTCAGAAAATGAGACATCCTCAGAGGGGGACCTTGGGGACCCTTCTGAGTCATCCAAGTCAGTGTCCGATGTGACTGACTCAGGGGAGTCTGCATGCTTCCTCTTGGATTTTCTCTTTCAAGGGGGCACCCCTGAAGGATCAGGGGAGGCCTCGGAAGAGGAGGATACACCCAGTGGGGCTACCTGTAGTGTCGGTTCTCCATGCTTGGGATCGGAAGAGCGGGTAGAGACTGTAGCAGGCACCATAGAGGGAGGAGCTGAAGGAGCCGACCGTGGAGCAGGCACAGGGGCCAGCACACTCTTCATGACCTCAAAGGCACCCCTATCAGGCAGGGAAGAGGGTCCCCACTCTGAAGAGACAAGGACTCCTCCCGGCACCGAGAGCGATGGCTCCGAGGCTGATGTCGGGGCTGAACTCACCTGCGCCGAAGCTCCGATAGGGAGAACGGGTCGGACAAGGGTCCGATGCCACTCGCCCCCTTGGAACCGACGAGAGAATCCCGGCGCCCGGATCCCTCCAAGGATGGAACCAAGGAAGAGATCAGAGCCAACGAGGGAGCCGAAAGGAGTGGTATTGGCTCTGACGTTCTGACGGTCCCGACCCCTACAATCTCCTGCTCCGAACTCAAAAGAAGAGTCGGAGAAGGAATCGAAGAGGGAGTAGTGAAAGCCACTGCCTGATGAGGAGGGCTATGCAACATTTGGGCCAGTGCCTGCGACTTAAGTAGTCTGCTAACCACCCTCTCGAGGTCATGGTCTGACAGCCTGGAAGACCGAGAGGAATGGGACCTGTGACTCCGCTCCAATAACAAGGGAGACTTCGGAGCCGAATGGACAGATTCCAGGGAAGGAGACCTGGAACGCTTTTTGCTCGAAGACGGCTCCGACAGCAGAGTCGGAGCCGACTTAGGCCTCAAATCATCGGTTCCGGCCAGAACCGATGCAGTGGTAGTAGTAGCACCACTCGGCGACGGCTCCAAACATGGAGCCGACGGTTTGGCGGGCTTGGAAGGTTTACCCGACGAAGGCTTAGCCGGGGAACCTTCAGGTTTTAACAAGCCTCTCAAAATAAGTTTGTTTCTGCATTCCTGCAGGACTCTTGGACTGAACGCATGGCAGACAGAACAAGAGTCCTGCAGGTTCAGAGGGCCCAAGCAATATACACAAGAAGTGTGACCGTCTGTCAGAGACATCTTCTGACAGCACGAGTCACACTTCTTGAAGCCCGAGTCCTTGGTGTCTTTCGACATCCTGAAACAAGGATAACGGGCAGAAAAAGACAACTCTGGGAGGTCTAGTCACAATCAGCCAACACACACACACACACACACACACACACACACACACACACACACACACACACACACACACACACACACAAAAAGGTTGTAACAGACCAAGAAATAAACAAAACCCCCCACACTTATTAATACAATTTAATTAGGCACACACATACATCTACAGACAAAAAAAACCAAAGGGATTTGCTACTACAGAAAAGTATGGAAGAAGATTGGCCAAAGGGTAGTAACTATAAAAAACTATCGCTAAGATTTTAACCTAAAAAGCTGACTAAAAACAAGAAAAATATTAATACAACCTGCAGCCGGCAAAAAGACGCAACCTCGTAGATGAAGCAGCAAACGTGATCTAGGTATATCACACCTAGCATTATGGGACAGCCTCAAGCCAGTAAAAATAGCTCTCAAGCTTTAGTAATAGGCCGAGTCGGAGCCGAGGTTCAGCTCCAAACCCATCCAGCAAGAATGAAGGCGAGATTGACAACTTAACATTGTATAGTTATCCCCTTTGGGAAAAAACATGTACCTGTGAATTATCACATAGGTGGCAGTACACTAAACACCGAAAGTGTGATAAGAGACTTAGGGGCACAGGTGGACAGTGGTCTCACCTTCAATAACCACATTGCCACAACAGTCAGGAAATCCTTCTATGTGGCACACCTCATCACTAAGGGCTTTTCATCCTGAAAAAAGGAGGTCATTGTCCCACTGTACTCATCCCTCATTAGACCAATTATAGAATACAACGCCCCATTTGGTATATACCTCTCAAGACATCTGCAACAACTGGAAAGGCTGCATAAATACCTCACTAAAAGAATCACAGGCCTAAAGCAGATGCCCTACGCTGACTGCCTTAAAAAACTCCAGAGTCGCATATCGTCTACTCCAAGGCGATCTCTGCTTAACATACAAGGCCATGTCAAACCCAGAGCTGTTGGACATGCTACATTTAAAGAAATCCCAATCTCTCAGAGCGACATGCTCCAGGGATCTAAATCTTGTCATCACAATAAACAAAATATGCTGGAGGGATAGGTTACTGACCCAGAGACTCCCCAGACACTGGAATAGACTGCCCATACATGTCAAACAGAGTGCCTCTTTGGCCCTCTTCAAAAGGAACCTTGATGATTGGATGGGAGAAAGGAAATTCACCCCGGGGATCACGTTAGTCGCCCTTCTAGACAGGGGTCCAAGGAAGTAAATAGTGTGGGAAGAAATAGCCAGGGAATTGTTATGGCTAGGCTTGTATAGGCCCTAGGGCCGATAACCTAGTACCAACCTATGAACCTATGAATTGTATAAATACTTTTTTCTTAGCTTCTCTATTAAATGCCTGAACTACATACAAGTTCCAGGGGTTAATGTCTTTTTTATCATACTGTTCTAGGAATTTTTCCATGCACTGTGCCTCCTCAAAAAAATTTTCACAAAATGTTTCTTTATTAATACAGATGAAAGCTCTTACCTCTCTGGGTTCAGTACAAAGTGGTTCAATCATGCTGTCCCATATCTCATGGGCCTATATTATGTGATCGAAACTTCAGGTTATCCAACCCTTAACATCAAAAATGGACGTTTCCACATAGGGAAACAAAGCCAATGGCCAAATAAAAAAAGTTTTAAACAGAAATGAAGTGGGGTGCTTACCCTGCACACACCCCCATGTGGACACCTCCTAACTAAATATGCCAACTCTGAGGTCACTCTACAGCGAGAAAGAACAAAGTCCGCTTAATGGCCAAATGACTTGTTTCCCTGTGTGGAAATGGCCATTTGAAATTTTCAGATATTGACATTTAGTGATCAACCTTTAGGTGTTCAATAACCTAAGGTTTCTATCACATAACAGAAAACCTATCTCATGCCTGTCTAGTTCTTTTCTGTTTTATTATTTATTCTCACCCAATACTTTCTTTTGACTTCTACCTTTTTTGCTTCTCTCTTTTCACCTTCCTTTACTATTTGTGCATATGACTACTCTTCCTTTTTTCTTGTCTCCTGGTTTTCATTCTCCCGAATTCTGTCCATTATTTCTCTCCACAATGCTGCTTTTTCACTCTCCAGTTCATTCTGATCTATTATTCCCTTTAGGTAATCATCCCGCAATCCTCCTGATTGGAGGGTTGTAACAACGTACTAGGCTGTTGCAATATCACTAACAAAAAGATTACATTGAAACATCTCCACGGAATTGAACATCTCCACTTCATCTCCCTCTTCTTGTCTCTCACTCATTTCTCCTGTATTTTCATTTAACCTCTCATGATTCTCCTCACTCCGTATATCCTCCATCCCATTTTCCATTATGTTAGCTTCCATAGCTGCTCAGCTAACAGCTCCTTTTCCATCAACACCTCCAACAACAATTTCTCTCTCCTTCATGCTTCCTGGTACCTATGCACCTGGAACAGATGTCAGGAAGCACAACACTGAATAGTGTCCCTGTACACTCATGCGAATGAGTAGGGGAAGTTCCCCAATGCCCTGGCCAAATTTCCCCTAACAGTATAAATACCACCTTGGGTCTACCCTGAAAAGAGGTTAGTAGCCTAGTGGGACTAACCCAGTTAGCAAAACAAATAAATGAAATAAATACTATTAATAGAGACATACACAGTGTAAACAATGCTTTGTGACCTGTAAAATGGAAGAAAATAAACAATTTAAAGCGGATTTTTCCTCAAAAGAAGAAACTGCAGATAAAATTGGGATGGTGGCATAATGGATAAGGTGTTTACCTTCCAGACACAAAGTGCAGTTAGCCTAGCACTAATCTATGAATCTACGAACCCAATGCATTTTTCATACTTTCACAATTAATCAGAGTTAACTTTAACATATGAACCTGGCAATTCAAAATTCTGAAAATCACAGAATGAAAGGCATACATGTTTTTTCCCATACTTATCAATAATTTTCCTTTCCTTGTTAGAAAGAGTAGGATTGGAATTAACCAAATGTTTCACAGCAGTAGGATTAACTAAAGCTACAGCTGCTGCCTTAGGTTTAGGATGTGTGTATAAAAAACTTAAAAGACTGAGGAACTTTACATATTCTATATGTCTTTCTAGGGTCAGCAGGCTGACTATCAAGAAAACTGCGGGCAGTGATACACACACACACACACACACATCCTCCAAAGCTGACATAACTGGAGGAATGGTTGAAGGTTCTGCAAATTCCTTTTGTAACCATTCACAGTATTTTCTGAGAGGTTGAGAAAATGCAGTGTTAACCCACTGAAAACACTGGCACATTCTGGAAGCTGTCTAAGAAAAAGAAAACCTCTCACAGGGAAAATCAGAAACTGAGCTCACCTCTGTGACTGAATTAGAAATTTGAGGAGAAAACCCTATATCACTCCCTTCATCTTCATATCCAGATTCAAAACCTTGAATCCTTTCAGGGAGAGTGGCATGCCTCTTTCTTTTACCAGAAACCACCATATAAGAAGAATCAACTGCCTGATCCAGTAAACTACTCTTCTCTAAAGAAATTTGAGGAGAAGTTGATACATGTTTAGTTTACTGTTTCTTTTTGACAGAAACAATGGGGCTAACAGCAGCTTCCCAAGGGATGGGTACAGCATTCTGACCGAACAGGAAACTCAACCCTGTTTTCACTCCTAGGACTGACAAGAATGGCTCTCCCTTGCCAACTGAGGGGACCCAAACAGCCGCAGATGACATGACTAACCTCTGGTCCATAGTGGCAGTAGGTGCTACACCAGAGAGATCCAGGATAAAAGATGAGTGGTCTGAGGAACCATCTTTGTCCACAGCAGAGTCAGCCACATACATCTGAGGCAAACTGCTAGCATGCTTTTTGGCAAAGGCTGTTTGCTTAACTTTTTCTTTTTGTGGCTGGAAGAAGGACCGACCATGGGACCAGTATATTGTTCCATGGTCACGCCAAAAATGATGCCTCTTTCCTGGGGAAAACAATTTAAAGTTGTTAAAAATCACCCCCTCCAAAAAAAAGAAAACACAGTAAAACACATTTTAATATGCACTGACAGCTCCAAAAAGTAAAAGGCACACAATTTATCCACATCAAAACAGGTTTTCAACAACTTTTAACTATTTTTAAATCTGACAGGAAAAAGTGCACCCCAGTTAAAAGCACAGTTAAGTCTCATGGCAGTCCATTAAAATACAGATTCCTAGAAACTAACATCCTTCTTAATAATTTTAAATTGTGGAAGGTTTTCCTGAATGGGAACTTATTTATCCAGCAAATGAACAACACAAGCCGACTGTCCATTCCCAGTAACCCCTCAGAGGAGCACTGTCTTTCGCAGCAGGAAAGCTCTGAAGGCCTATGTTTTAGGTAGCTCAGCTCTAACTGCTTAATGGTTTAAGCACATGGAAGGTGCCCTGAAGCTTTGAAAGCTGGCCGGTTGTAATATCCCTGGCTGGATATAACTCATAGAGATAGCTAAGGCTACTGCAGCAGTGATCAGTATTTTTCTATCTTGAATTTGTGCAATCTTTAAGTTAATATAATTAAGATGTGACTTTCTGAATGGCAGCAAAGCTTCCTCCTGCATATAGGAACATTTTAAAACTGTCTTTTATAATGCTTTGGTGCCTTTAAATATACAGTAACGGTTACCACTTGCTAAAAGACTACTTACACCAATCCAGTATTCAGTATTAGAACTTTGACATCCCAGACATTTCATGTAATAAACTTGTTTTGCAAGATACTTTTGTCTGGTTACAATTGAATGAAATGCAGTTTAGCAAAACAATGTAATTAATAATCTATGACTGCAAATACTTGAATATTAGCTATACATAACTGTCAATTGTTTACACTGATGCTATGCTACTTCTCATGTTGCAGTAAATATATCCAATGTCTAAAGCTTCTGGCCAAGATCTTGGCTGATGATGGTCTCAGCATTGGCTCACTTACCTAGTTAACACATAATGAAATAACCAAAATAAAAATCCTTAAACCAACTACCTGCAATTAAAGAAATGAGAGCTAAAAGATCAGTCTTATAGGTGTTTAATTAGTACCAAACAACTGGTCACAGCTGTGACTTGCCCTACTCATAGTCACTGTTTCTGCTGCTTATTGTTCAATAGGCAACTGTACACAAGTAACAAAATGAATATGCATTAGCTGCCTACAGCCATTATTCTAATGCTGTGCTTTAGCAAGGCAATGAGCTACAAACAGCTAAAAATCAAAGATAATAACCAGATAAATTATGTTGCTTATTATCGAAAATTTTATGATGCATCCATCCCCCGCCAAATGAGCAAACTGAAACTGAAGCAACTTCTTCTCTTTCAGCTGTTCCCGTTAGGGGACGCCACAGCGGATCATCTGTTTCCAATTCTTCCTGTCCTCTGCATATTGCTTCTATCACACCAACCGCCTGCATGTCTTCTCTCACCACGTCCATAAACTTTATCTTAGGCCTTCCTCTTTTCCTCTTACCTGGCAGCTCCATCCATAATATTCTTTTCCCAATATACCCATCATCCCTTCTCAGCACATGTCCAAACCAATGCAATCTCGCCTCTCTGACTTTGTCTCCAAACTGTTCAACCTGAACTGACCCTCTAATATACTGATTCCTAATCCTGTCCATCCTTGTCATACCCAGTGCAAATCTTAACATCTTTAACTCTGCCACTTCCAGCTCTGACTCTTGCCTTTTTGTCAATGCCACCGTCTCCAACCCATACAACATAGCTGGTCTCACTACCCTCTTATAGACCTTCCTTTTCACTCTTACTGCTACCCATCTGTCACAAATCACTCCTGACACTCTTCTCCACCCATTCCACCCTGCCTGTACTCTCTTCTTCACCTCTCTTCCACACTCACCATTACTCTGAACTGTTGATCCCAAGTACTTAAACTCATCCACCTTCGCCAACTCTACTCCCTGCATCCTCATCATTCCTCTATCCTCCCTCTCATCCACACCCATATTCTGTCTTAGTCCTGCTGACCTTCATTCCTCTCCTCTCTAGAGCATATCTCCACCTCTCCAGGGTCTCCTCAACCTGGTCCCTACTCTCACTACAGATCACAATGTCATCTGCAAACATCATAGTCCATGGGGCCTCCTGTCTGATCTCATCTGTCAACCTGTCCATCCATCACCATTGCAAATAAGAAAGGGCTCAGAGCTGATCCTTGATGTAATCCCACCTCCACCTTAAACGGATCTGTCACTCCCACTGCAGACTTCATCACTGTCACACTACCCTCGTACATATCCTCGTACCACTCCTGACTTCCTCATACAATACCACAACTCCTCTCTAGGCACCCTATCATATGCTTTCTCAAAGTCCACAAAGACACAATGCAACTCCTTCATACCTTCCCTATATTTCTCCAACAACAGTCTCAGAGCAAACATTGCATCTGTAGTGCTAAACTGAAGCAACTAAAAATACTATATCAGATTAATAATCTGGAACAACTTTGTGGACAATGATATACCCCAACAAGAACATTTTATGAGAAAGGAATATGTTAATACTCAGTTTAACAACAGTGTTATTCTGTGGATCCTCCTTGAACCTACTTGCAACCAAGTCTCCCAAATTTAGTGTATGAACCATAATTAACCTGCAGCCTGTTAAAATCCTGGCTTATAGGAAGTTGAGCAATCCATCAAATCTACTTATTTAGCAATGAGCTTACACCCACTGCAGCTCCCATTCCCTCAAGTTCTAAATCAAAGAGAAATACAGTTAATGCCTTATTTTACAATAAAGCAACTGTAAAATAAAGTTGGCATAGTAAGCACTGTAAATAAAAGATTTTGAATATAATTTTAGTATACACTTGATGAGAGATGGCAGAGAGCTTCTTTAACAGGGATGTAACAATTGGGCAAACAGTGATAAGGCTCCTTAGAAAAGGAGTTCATTTAGATATTAACATACTCTAATTAAAACAATTACTGTAATATTTAAAGTATAACCCTTTTTCTATTGATAATTTTTAAAAGGATTGTCCTAAATTACTGAATGTTTCCTACCATTTTGGTCCCTTTATAAAAAAAATGGCTCTATCGCCAAAATGATCCAACATATTCTCAAGAAATTTCCAACTACAGTAAATGGAATAACTAACTATAAAACCGCACTAGACTGTTTTTACAGTTTCTCAACAAAATAGTTACCTCCATTTGAAGAACATTTTTACTAGCAGTTTTTTGTCACCACATAAAAACAGCAAAAATATTAAATTTGTACTGAATTTCACATTCCTTTAGTAAAATAACAGTTAGGTCATCTGGCATCCTGTGTAGCTCACCAAACTGATGCCTCCTACCTCAAAGATGAACACCTAAAAAAAGAAACGTTTTCTGCTCTAAAACTGTAACCAACTGCTTGGTACAAATACAATAATTAGCTTGCTACAGTTAAATCACCAGATATTAAGCATTTCAGCCATTACTACAAATGCAGTATCTGCATTCCTAACAGCATGCTCCCATGTAGGTTGCCCACTTTGCCTCACCCTAGTTATGGTTCTGCCTTTTAGGATGTAAAAAAACACTATATTTATATGTTTATGATAGCTTTTACCTTTACTATTTTGAAAATAAATATTTTTACCCCCTTTCTCCTCTGGTATCTGCTAACCATTAGTTACCTCTTGGCCATCATTTAGGTAGTTATCAGGGTTTTTTTTTCTTATCTGTAGCCCTAACCGCACAGTGCAGACTGAATAACACACACCAGAGTTATACATACAACGGAAATCATCAGATGTGAGTAATACATTGCCATAAATGACACTTAGCAACCAGCACTGTTTTGTGGTCTCTGGTATCCAGGGAGCACTATACCAAGGGATAATATATTCCAGTCATGTACCCCACTCCCTCACTCTGAAGACAGGTGAGGTGGCAATGCTGTATCATACTTCCTTTTCCCCTGTCAGCTCTCGCAGGCACCAGAGCCACTAAACGAATTCAGGCTACCTTGGTTGAAGGCAGAGCTTAACCATTCTATGCCAACACAGTTGACTGCTGGCTCACTATACTTTTATTTTAAATTGACTACATTACATATGTTGCAGTCTGTCAAACTCAAAAGATTATTCTGCCTAAACCTTTATACCTACAGATGTCACTGTTTAACATTTAGGGCATGGAAACTGGATGGTTAAAACTTTAAAACACATAGCATGAGCTAAAAGCTGCAAGGTAGTAAAGTCAACATGAAAAAATGTCATATGCAGATGACTACCTAGTGATACAGGGCCACATCTCTGAAACTGCTTGAAATGCTGTAGCAAATTTCTCAGAATAATATGCACTGATTCACAGCTAAAATTGCACGTGTATATTCCAACTGTAAGGAGAGATGCACTTCTTTATCTTCATGTAATGTATTTCATGCATATGAATCTAAATTTGGGGGTGGGGGCAAGCATACACCTAATGACAGAAAATGTCCTTGTTTAAAATATATCTATCTAGATATATATATATATACGTGTATATGTATATGTGTGTATATATATATATATAGATATATAGATATATAGATATATATATATATATCTTTATTGTTACTTCTAGTGTAATGACAACTCAATAAGGATAAGCTTTGGACAAGTGCTGAGTTCTCTACCATGAAGGGAATTAACATATTCACCAGTAATGGAACTAGAGTATAATGCACCACATCAGAATATGATAAGCCAGTGAAAATAAAAGGTATGCACTTGTTATTACTTGGCATCTGTGTTGTCCATTTTCATTCTTCCTCACTGTTGGGTTTTTGGATATGACGTCAGATCCAGTTTGAACAGATTTTCAAGATTTAGGATCCCAGCCTTGAGCTCCTCCCTCTACCATAATGCATCATACCGTCCCTAACTCCTCTGATCAAGTTTGCTGCCTATATAGTAAGTTACATCCCAGAAGAAAGAAATAGGACAGATCAAAGACTTTGGACCCCAACCCATGGACCTATGGGTTCCAATATCCTCTAGGTAAATTCTCAAAGAGACTTAGCCTGGGGGATGGATGGGAGGGACATGAGGAAGAATGAAAATGGACAACACAAATACTAAGTTAATGTTAAGTACATAGCTTCAATATCTGATGTTGTCCTTTTTATTCTCCTTCACTGTTGGGTCAGAATCCCCAGCTACATAACTCCTGGGTGGCCCTAAGAAAGATATGCTGGAGCACTGTCAAACCAAAGGATGCCCTGCTTCTGGAGACAATGTCCAATTTATAATGTGAGACAATTGTATGAGTCTTAGACCAAGTGGTCAAAGCGCATATCTCATCAACTGAGGCCCTGGCAGAAAAAGCCAATGAAACGGCCATGGATCTGATAGAGTGAACTTTAGGTGAATGAGGTAATTCAATACCTTTTTGGGAGTAAATAGTAGAAATGCAATCAGTTATCCATTTAGCCAAGGTGATCTTGGATACTGCTTCACCCAAGTGATTAGCTGAAAAGGATATAAAGAGTTGATTTGATTTTCTCTGCTTTTTTGTCATGTGCAGACAGAAACGCAAGTGTATATGAACATCAAGATGATGTAACATATATTCTCCTTTATTTGAATAACTTGGAAAGAAAACCGGTAACTGAATGGACTGGTTAATGTTGGATTTTGTTGCTACTTTAGGCATAAAAGAGTGATTAGTTCTTAAAGAAACACTGCCTTTATGAAAAATGATGTAAAGAGGTTTGCCTAACAAGGCTTGCAATTCAGACATTCTTGGCTGAAGTGCAGGCTACCAAGAATATTGTCTTCCAGGAAAGAAATTTCAAGTCACTACTGTTGAATGGCTCAAAGGGCTTTTGAGTAAGGCCTTAAAGGACAAATGTAAGATCCCAAGGAGGAGAAGGGTCTTTTATTGGTGGTTTTAGTAAGAAGACACCCCTCATGAAAGCCTTGCATAATCTTGATGAAGAAATAGAAGAAGATCCTTTCCTGAATGAAAATTAGAAATGGCAGCCAGTTATAATTTTACGGTAGAGAAACTGGAACCTTCATGAAAACGTGAACTCAGAAAAAGGAGTATAGCTGATGTAGCATTCTACCATCACCCAGAACGATGCCTCAATACAAACAGAAAATTGTTGACTTTAACAATTGGCTTAGCTTCTGGTGTCATTCCAGGGGGATCCAGTACCTGACAGCCTGGGAAGACATGATCGACAGACCACAATGCTTTATCAGACATGGCCTACATCTGTCTCCCTTGGGCTTCAGGATTCAGGAAAGGCTGTTGCCTCCCCCATAGTGCCTTTTTTAGGCAATGCCATGAAGTCAAAACTACCAATATGAAAATTTCATCAAAACACAAATGAAAACTGTGCTCATTGCAATCATCCTTAAGCCTGGAAGATGCTGACATTTGTGCAGTCACACTACCTGGTTCAAAGCTGCGGAGGGCATTCCAGTTATACCAGGTTACTCATCCTATCATACATGCAGATCCCAAACTATGGGCAGCAGAGCAAAAGGAAGTGGATTTGCAATATATATATATATATATATATATATATATATATATATATATATATATATATAAAAGACATGCACACCTCCAGGCTGGTCAAACAGTATGACGCACAAGAGACACTTCAGGTGCAGTTAACCATTGACAAGACCCCTATTCAAATCATAGCTAGCTACAGACCCCCAACTTTGACTAAGATGCCCACACCACCTATCTGGACCTTTTCAAATCGATCAAGATTCAACCCCTTTACCCCGATCCTGGGCCACTTTAATTATCCAACCATAGATTGGAAGAACTTGTCATGCCAAAACACAAATGTCCAGAGATTCCTTGATTTCATCAATGCAAATGCTTTCGACTAGCTGGCCGTCACCCTCACAAGAGGTGATAATATCTTGGACTTGGTATTAACCAACATGAGTAACCACTGCAGCATCCCTACAGTGTCATCCTCCATAGTAAGGCCCAACCACAAAGTAGTCACTTTCAAAGTCACCATCTCCCCCAACCCCCCCCCCCTAACTAAGGTCAAACAAAAAAAAAACCTACAAAGCTGATTACAACCTCCTGAGGGAAGTCATAAACAGTTTCACAGCCCCACCCCCCTCTATAGGAACTGGCACATATGTCCAAACCTACAACAAAGTACTATATATGAGCATTTATATAGCTGCGTGGAACCAGGAATACCCAAAAGGACAAAGTCCACCTCCTCAAGGAAGAGTACACCTGTCCTGTGGACATCTGCAATAAATAAACTCTATAATAAAAGGAAAAAAATAGCTGTCCAGGAGCAAGAAGGAGCAGGTGCCTAACTGGAAGCAATCTCTCCTTAGCCTCAACAAGCAAATAAGAGCACTAGCGGAATCCTCCAAAGCAAACTTTGAGTCCAAACTGGACAAAGCTACTAAAGACAATCATAAAGCCTTCTTCAAATGTGTCCACAATCTCAAAGGAAGCACTAAGATCTGCTTAGAACTGGTGGTCAAGGAACAAACTGCTGGCAGACAGGTTTAGTGAAACCATTGCCCCACTGTCCCTTCTCCATCTGTAAATCAGGACATCCCCAACACTTGCCCCCTTCCCTTATCTCTAGGGAACAAGTCATCACTGCCCTCTCAAAGGCAAAAAATACAGCCTCAGTGGGACCTGATAACATCCCAGGCTGCATCCTACATGAACTCAGGCAGGAACTTGCGGCACCATTAGGCACCCTATTCAACCAAAGCCTGAGGACTGGCTTCATCCTACCCAAGTGGAGGACAGCCACTATCATCCCTTTGCACAAAGGTGGAACATCCATCAATCCAGAAAATTACAGACCCATCAGCCTAACTGATCTGCAAGGCCATGAAACGGATTATCATGGACCTCATTAACAATGATATCGGCAACCTCCAAACACTTGAACCCACACAGTTTGGTTTCATCAAGGGGAGGTTATGCCTGTTAAATCGGGTCGACTTCTTTGAGACAGTCACTAAAGCCATGGACAAGGGAAGATAGTGCACACCACCTACCTTGACCTGGCCAAAGCCTTCAATACTATTCCCCACTCGAGTATAATAGATAAACTCTCTCAACTAGGCATCAATCCATATGTTACCAGATGGGTAGCAAACTGGCTGATTGATAGATTTCACCTAGTCAAAACAGGGGAAGCTACTGCAAGCAGTAGACCCGTAACAAATGGTGTACCCCTGGGATCGGTCTAGGGGCCTCTATTGTTTGGGAAATATTTTCTGAGGGAAATATTTTCTGAGGTGCAGGCCAAACCAGTGGGTTATAGCTGACCAAGTTTGCAGATGAATGCAAGCTGTGTGCTGTCATCAATTCCCCTAGTGATGTGGACATCCTCCAAGAGGGTCTCATCCAAACAAATGACTGGTGCCAGAAACATGGCCTCAAACTGAATGCCAAAAAATGCATCATCATCCCCTTTGAGGAGAGTAATGTCCCCACACATTATCACATTAATAACAAAGTCCTAAGCACCCAATCAGTCATGAGGGACTTGGGCACCCAAGTTGACAGCAAACTGACTTTTGACCACCATGTTGTCTGTTTCTACATGACCCACCTCATTAGTAAAATCTCATCCAGGGACAAGGAGGTCATAGCACCCCTGTATTCTTCCCTTATAAAACCCATTCATAAGTACAATGCCCCCTTTCGCCATGTACCTCAAAAAGCACATGCAGCAGCTGGAGAGACCACAGAGGTCCCTCACCAGGAGAATCCAGGACCTCAAACATCTACCCTACACAGATAGGCTAAAAGCCCTGTCCCTCTACTCAGTCTCCTACAGACTCCTCAGAGGTGACCTCTGTCTGGCATACAAAGCAATCTCAGACCCCGCCTTGATGGGACTGCTGCATATCTGCAAGTCAAGCTCCAATCAAATAACCTGCATGCACAACCTCAACCTGGTCTGTGACATCAATAGGACTTGTTGGCGGGACAGATGTGTGTCCCAGAGACTCCCCCTTCTGTGGAATAGACTCTCTCTCTCCACGTCAAGCAGAGTACTTCATTAACCCTTTTTAACTGCAACCTGGATAACTGGATGGGGAACAGAAAATACACCCCAGATTCCACCTGTGTCCCTGCTGGACAGGGGCATCGGGTGCTGACTTGTCAGAACGTGGGCTAAATTGTTGGCTAGGCTTGTAAGGGCCTCAGGGCCAATAACCTAGTAACTTCCTATGATCCTATGTAGGACCTGAAAATGGGTCAATATTCTCCTTTGAAGCCCAAACTGAAAACCTTTTCCACTTACTGTTATATACCTTTTTGTGGAAGCCTTCTGAGAGGCCAAGATTATGCTGAATATTGGAGAAGCTAGCCTGGACTTTCTTACAATCAGTGGAAGTGGAGAAACCACGTGGTCAGTCTTAGGGTGTGGAGATTGGGCTGATGATGTTCTGATGGGTGAGAAATAAGGTTCTGACTGGGATCTAGTATTCATGTGGGATACTTGAGATGAGACCATAGGAAGGGGAACCATACCTTAGGAGGCAAGAAGGGGACAATGATAATTACTGAGCTCATCAGCCTGCTGGCTTTCTGTAGAAATTTCGGGATCAAGGGTAGAGGGGTAAACATTAAGGAGACCAGGGGGCCAATCATGGACTAGAGCATCCCTTGGTGACTCACCTTCAGGGGGATCAGAGCAAAGTACTTGCTGCATTTGTTGTTTAGGAGAGAAGCAAAAAGATTGCAATAAGGCTGGCCCCAACTGCTGAAAATCTTGTTCGCTACTGATTGATTAAGAGACCACTCGTGAGGAGTCAGAATGGACCTGCTGAGTCTGTCCATTAACGAGTTGGTGTCCCCGGGAATGTGCGCTACAATTAGAAAGTAGCTTGAAGAGGCTGCCCATTCCCAAACTCTCATGGCCTCTCTGCATAATGGTAAGATCGGGTTCTTCCTTATTTGTTTATGTGACAGACCACTGACATGTTGTCTGTATGAATCGCAATAGTCCCCAAAGGAAGAAAATCCTGAAAGGCTTGCAATGTTAGAACCACTGCTTTCATCTCTAGGACACTGATATGCAGCTTGGTCTCATAGGGGGACCATATGCATTGGACCATCTTTCCCTAATAATGCCCCCGCACCCCACTTGAGAGGCATCCATGGTCACTGTGGTTATGGGGGGGGGAGAAAGTACGGCCTGCTCAGAGATAGATTGTTTGACTGCATTCACCATTGGAGATAGCTTCTGCAGACTGGAGTTAGTTTGATAGGAACAGATAGAGAGTGGTAAAGAATAGACCACAGAACAGCCAGGGTCCAATGAAGAACTGCATAAAAAATCTTGCCAAGGGCATTAGGACGATGGCCACTGACACAGACCCCAGCACTCTGAGAATTTTCTGCTGGTGGAGATGGATGGTCTAATAAGTCCTGGACTTGCTGTCTCAGAGAAATTATGCTATGCAGAGACAACAAAGCTATTTATGCTTAAGTGTTTAGTTGCGTTCCTATAAGATTCTGCACAGGAGTCAGGTTTCATTGTGTCAAATTTACTGAAATACTGAGGGAATTTGAAATATGGACTAGGTAATCTCTGGCTTGAATCAGCTGATGCCTTGTTGGTACAGTAAGGAACCAATCATCCATGTATGGAAACACCTGGAATCCTTTTAACCTCAGGTGAGCCTCGATAACTGCCATACATTTGGTAAACACTTGGGGGCTGTGGTGAGTCTAAAAGGCAATGATTGGTAATGACTGGCCTCCAGCCAAAAGCACAAGTATCTCTTGGAGCATCTGTTCATTTTGATAAGGTAATATTCATCCTGGAATTCTACGGAGCACATTCAATCATCCTTGCATGGAACAGGCAGAATGGACTGAACCATAACCATTCAGAACTTCAACTTCTTGACATATAAGTTTAGACTGCTGAGATCCAGTATTGGTCTTAGGTCCCCTTTTTTAATTTGGCATCAAAAAGAAGAATGAATAAGTTCCATATCCTGCTTGTTCAGCTGGGACCTCTTGGTTGACTCTTTTTTTCTAGAAGTTTTTGAACTTCTTGAATGGCAAATCTCCTTTGACTGGGTGGCACACTGGGGAGTATCCTCCTGCGACTTGGAGGTGAAGGGGAAAAGGGAATGTAGTAACCTCTGGGTATTATTTTCAGCACCCAGGCATTGTTTGCTATATTTGTTTAGGCATCTAGGTGCAGGGATAAATGTCCCTGACTGCCTCAAGAGACAGGCAGTCAGGCAGTGCTTCAGGAGCACTGATAGGGCTTATCGGGAAAGTGTTCTCTGAAGCCTTGATTTTGTGGACCCTCCACCTCTAGGGTGGCATCTACCATTGAAACCTCCTCCTCTGCCTCTGGAGGAAGTATGCCCATATGGATCTTGTTAAGACCCTTAAGATTTCTTGAACCAAGTGTTTTTCCCACCTCTGATTCCTTGTGAAGGTTCTCTGGGGGGTATAAAACTTGATTCCCATGGAAGACAAGGTCTTGTCATCTTTCTTGCTGCAGACAAACATTTCTTTTACAGACAGTCCAAATAAAGGGGAACCATCAAAGGAGGCATAATGAACGATGCCTTGAAGGGTTCCATGAAATCCCAAAGTCTCATCCAGGCATGTCTCCTTATGGCTATGCCTGCACCAGCTGCTCGTGAGGTGCCTTTTACAAAGTGCAAAATCAGCCCCATCAAGGAATTTGTAAGGGAAGATAGAGTCGCCATTTGGGGAGAAACCTTTTTAAGGTCCTCCTCTAACAAGGTCTCTTTGAGAAAGTTGGTTAACTCTTTGATCAGATCTCTCTGCAAGCATGTAAAATGTGCCAAGTAGTTCAATGCTCCCAGCACAAAGGTAGCTGTGGAATAAACGCACCATGTCTGTCTAACGCCTGAGACTCCTTGTTTGGGGGATGAACAGAGGAGCTTTGTTTGGCCAGCTCCTTTTTTGTGGCTCCTGACACAACAATGGCATCAACTGGGACACCTATACTCCAATGTTAGCGGTCAGCAGGTGGACTAAGGAACTTGTTTTAGGATTGGCTCAACTGTGTCCGGTGTCTTCTAAGCCTGGCGGGAAACTAAGTCAATGAGTTAGTCTGCCGGGGGGGGGGGGGCGGACAACCCAGGATGTAGATGGGCCTGACCCAAAAGCCAGGAACATCAACTCCTTGGAAGAAGGATTTTGGGAGAACCATCCACTTTTTGATTCAGGAGTTCAAGGATGTCTCCAAAGGAGACGCCATCAGGTGGTGACTGGGGGGATCCTTCTCCTTCATCAAAATCAGTGTCCTCAGATAAGGACTCCAAGGGGAGTCTAAGTGCCTCCTTTTTTCTTACAAAGGACCTCCTCTGTGGAGTGTTCAAAGGAGGTATCAGAAGAAAAGGGGTCCCCTTTCTGAGAAGTAGTCTGGAGGCTTAATGGGGAAGACTGACCTATGGCAGGATATAGTGGCTCAATACTCAGGCCAGACAAAGAATAGGGAGGATTCTGGAACTGAGGAGACATTTCTCTGATCCTAGAGAAAGCCCTTTCTCTGACCTGGAAGGCTGATGGACCCAGAGAGACCCACCCCTCCCTTAGGGCCGAAGCTGCCGGAGAGAAGAGAACAGAGCCCACACCAGATCCGAGGCCTCCAGACAGAATCAGACCTGAGCTCTCAAAAGCTGAAGCCCCAAGGGGAAGGGAAAGATCCAACAAAGCCGGATCCAAAGACAACCCCCTGGAGCTGGTGCCAACAGCTTGGATCCGAGACTTGCTCTGATCCCACAAATGCAGAACAAGGCTGGTTAGGGACATAGTAGGAGCTGAGGAAAGGAGTTTCCTTGGATCAGATAGTGACACTCTCAGAATTCCTGGATCTTGGGTTTTCGAAACCAGGGTTCAGATCGGAAAAGGAGATTGCAGTGTGGGTGGTGGAGTACTCATGGATTCAAGATGAAATGGAGAAAGCAAACCCCCCATGTGTATCTAAGCCTTGAGGAATCTCTGTATCATTTGATCCATATTGGTGTCAGAAAAAACTTTTTAAATAAACTAAATGACAAATGTATGCTAGTTTTCTAAGGTACAGTGTCACTAAAATGTTGAATGCAGCTTTTATTTTCTTACCATCTGTAGATTGGAACAAATGAAAACCTTCAATTCAGGGAGTCCTGCTAAATCATATAGATCTCTTCCCCTCCTTCTTATGCAATATCACACACCTCAAGAGCCCAGCTGAATTATAGAAGGAGATAGCATTCTAAGAATAGCATGTCATCTCACTTCCAGGTTCTGCATTTCATTCATATACAATGGCAGATTTAGATAAATTAAGTTGATAGTGCGAGTGTACTAATTGCATAATTCATCATCAGCCCCCTTTTTTCCCATTTTTTCTACACGGGGTTGCGGTATCGTGTTAACTGTCACCAATTCTCCCGATTCAATGCCACACTCCTGTCTTCTTCAACACTCATGTCGGACTGTCACAGATCTTTTTTCACACAATCCATCTACCTCTTTTGCTGGATGTCCTCACTTCCTCTTACCTTCTTCCTGTCTTTCCCAAACCTTCTTCAACAGATTGTCTTCTGCTTTTCAACACATGTGCCCAAACCATTGTAATCTGTTCTCTTTGATCTTTTCTGCGATTTGAGCTACTTTGGCTTCTAATCTTATGTCCTCATTTCTTCGCCTGTCCCACAGTATGCATCCTACCACCTTTCTCAGACACTTCATTTCCATCACCTCTAGCTTCTTCAACCATTCTGCCTTTACTGCCCAGGTTTCTGCACTATACAGTAGTACTGGTCACACCACTGTCTTGTACACCTTACTTTTCAGCTTCTTTGGCATTCTTCTGTCATAAGACTACACCTGATACTCTATACCAGTTGGATGCAGCCCCTCTGATTCTAGCTTTGACCTCTTCATTCAGACTACCCTTCTCCTCAACTACCCCTCCCAGATACTTGAAGCTGTTTACCTGTTCCACTATCTTCCCTTCTATCTCTATTCTCAGCTTCTTCTGATTTCCCCAATTTGCTGCCATTATCACCATCTTATCTGTGCTTAGTTTCATCCCATGTGCCTTCAGATTTGCATTCCATTCTCATATCCTTTGCTGAAGTTCTAGCTCAGAGTCTGTCTGCACTGCCACATCATCTGCATACAAAAGCTTTGTTGATCCCTCCCCTCCAACCTGTTTGCTAATGTAGTCCATCACCAGTATGAACAGCAGTGGGCTCACAGCTGGACCCTGATGTACACCTACTCCCACTGGGAACCCCTCTGTGAGGCCGAACACTGTTCTTACTTGAGTCATTGGGTCCCTGCACTAATCCTACCAATGTTTCTGCAGTACTGCCCAGATCAGCTTTCTTGGGACCTTGTCATATGCTTTCACCAAGTCTAGGAATGCCCAGTTGGACTCTCTCCTCATATCTAGCTTCTTCTCAAGTATCTGTCTCACTGCAAACATTGGGTCAATTGTGCTGCATCCTGCTCTGAATCCAAACTGCTCATCTCCCATCTTACATTCTACTACTCTGCGTATCCGTTTATCAATCACCCTCTCCAGAACTTTCATGCAATGTGATAGGAGTCTGATGCCTCTGTGCTGCCCACAGTTGTGGATGTCCCTTTTGTTCTTGTTAACTGTCACGAGTATGCTTATTCTCCAGTCATCTGAGATACGCCTTTCTGTACACACTGATATTAGTACCTTCAGAAGCCATTTGTCCCCTATCTCATCCACATCTTTATCATATCTGCTGTGACCTCATCTGAGCCTGCTGTTTTCCCTGACTTCATCTTCCTTAGTGCTATTCTTACTTCTTCTAGGGTGGGCTCCTCTTCATCTCTCATTGTAGGCTGTTTCTGGGGCAGTACAGCTTCTGTGGGGTTTTCTTCATTCAGAAGCTGCTGGAAATACTCCTTCTATCTGCCTTTGATGCCCTCTGGACTGGTGAGCAGGTTGTTGCTGGCATCCCTTATGAAGGGTGTCTGACTATCTTATTTATCTTTCTGTCTTTGCCTTGCAACCTGATATAGTTTCTTTGTGCCCCTTACTGAGTCACTTTCCAGAAGTTGATACAGTGCCTCTGATGCCCTATTCTTTGCTACTGCAACTTCCTTCTTAGATTCTTTGTTAGCCAACCAGTAGTCCTTCCTAGCCTGGTCAGTATTTTCTATCTCCCACTTCTTCCTGCACTCCTTCCTTCTTTCTTTTGATGACTTCCTGGACTTCTGCATTCCACCACCAGCTTTCCTTATGTACCTTATTTCCATACCTAGCTCAGCCACATATCTTTTCTGTAATCCTAACACATGCTGTTGTTAGGCGCTGCCATTCTTCAACTCCACCTATTTCCTCCTCTTCTTGGGGTGCTAGAGCCCTGAGTAACTCCTTGAACTATTGTACTTTCTCTCCAGTCAATTTCCAGGTCTTCAGCCTGGTCTCTGTTGACCTTAGAGCCTTCTACGATCACTGCTTGCAGCTGATTGTGGCAACTAGTGGTTTATGCTGTGGGCTAACTGTTTCACTGAGGATGACTTTGCAATCATGGATTCTACCCCAGTGCCTTTTTCTTACTAGGAGGAAGTCTACCTGAGTTGCATGTTGACTACTCTTGTATGTGATCTTGCGACTGTCTCTCTTTCTGAACCATGTGTTGGCTACTATCAAACCATTTGCCAGAGAGAAGTCTAGAATGGCTTCTCCTTCTTTATTCCTGTTGTCCCAACCATGTGGGCCCAGGCACTCCTCGTATCCTGTTCTGTCTGTCCCGATATGTGCATTCAAGTCACCCACTATCAAAACCAATTCATGTTTTATCTAGTAGGTCCTTTAACTGCTGTCTGAATGCACTCTGTTCTTCACTATCACAACCCTGCTGTGGGGCATTGGCCGAGATTATGAATACTGCCCTGTTATTACACTGGAGTCTGACTGCCATGAGTCTGTCATTAATTCTGATGATATCCCTTACTGCCTTCTGTAGCCTCTCTCTCATCACAATTCCTACAGCATTTCTACCCTGCCCTCCACCTGAGTAGTAGACTCTGGATCCCAAGCCAAGTGGCTTTGCTGCACTGCCTTTCCATCTCATCTCTTGGATACACAGGATGTCCAGCCTCCTGTGGATCATCATGTCATCCACTTCCAAGTTGCATCCTGTCAGTGAACCTACATTAAGTGTAGCAATTCTCAGTTCATGTTTGGCAGGTTGGTTGGTTTTACATCGAGCTTTCTCTCAGCAGAGCTATCCCAGGTAACCCAGGCTGGGCAACTAGACACTGGCCAGCCAATAGCTTATTAACCCAGGGCTGCTGGGCTTTATGGTGGGCATACACTGGCCAATAGGGGCACATATACCCCTCCCACCATTAGTAAGGGTCCCTGGCGTGGGTCAGAGTAGGCTGGGTCTTCAACCCACTTATCACTGGTAACTACCCCTGCCCATTTTTGGAGACATTAGTCAACATGACCAAATCAAATATGTAAATGAACAACTGGTAAGCTAACAAGTCACTCAATAACCCATTAAAAAACTGGTTTGTTGGTTCCACTTTTTAATGAAAAAATAAAAATAAAAATCAGTAATACAACGACAATTTCTCCGTACTAAGCGCTTTCACCCACCATCGTGTAGGGCATCTTCAGAGTACAAGTTCTTTACAATTAAAGCCATCCTTAATATAGTCGGAATTAAATGACTAAATTAATTAATTGTGTAGTTATTTAAATTGTATAATTGCATAATTACTACTAAAGAAACACTAAAGAAACAGTAAAGAAACACTAAGATACTTCTGAGTCCCAAAACTATGTCCAATGCTGTGAACATTAAATAAAACATAACTTTGATTTTCTAATAATTATTTGATGAACACAAAATGGATAGAAAAGGTTGACCAAAGTTAATAGTGTTTAACAATGTTTAACAGATAAAAATGTTTAACAGATAAAAATGTTAAACAGCAGTCACAAAAGACAAAGTTATAATGTCAATATCACAAAGTATAGATCTCACAGAGTTTGAATATATTATACATGTACTTAAAATATAAATTTGGTATACATATACTTAAAATATAAATTAGATAGTGTGTGGTACTTCCACGATCCATCTACATCAGTACTTTCTTAATAAATTTATATTTATATTTAATTTATTTATTGAATGAATAAATACATAAATGTATAAATATATAACAATTCTTCAATAATGAACTTTTCCAGTACTAATCAATTATTCTAAAAAATTTATTACTTTTAAATAAGATAATATAATATAATAATAATAATATATAATGTTGTTATATTATTGTGTTGTATAAAAATATATACCAAAATATTAAAATGTTAAAAATGGTCATGAATCAATGTTTATAATATTTAAAATATTTAAAAATATTTAAATCCTACTTAAATAAAATATGATTTTAATTTAAGTACACTAGAAATAGAAATAGAAATAGAAACAAGTTTCTATCCACTTTGTGTTCATCAAATAATTATTAGAAAATCAAAGTTATGTTTTATTTAATGTTCACAGCATTAGACATACGTTTTGGGACTCAGAAGTATCTTAGTGTTTCTTTACTGTTTCTTTAGTGTTTCTTTAGTAGTAATTATGCAATTATACAATTTAAATAACTACACAATCAATTAATTAATTTATTCATTTAATTCCACCTATATTAAGGATGGCTTTAATTGTAAAGAACTTGTACTCTGAAGATGCCCTACACGATGGTGGGTGAAAGCGCTTAGTACGGAGAAATTGTCATCGTATTACTGATTTTTATTTTTATTTTTTCATTAAAAAGTGGAACCAACAAACCAGTTTTTTAACGGGTTAATGAGTGACTTGTTAACATGACCAAATCACCTAGAGATATACTTTACACCGCTGAGTGGCTAATCATGCTATGGCACACAGTCTGTGATCCATGTTCTCCTATCTTGCGGATACTGCGCACCACAGTAGATGCCCTAAGTGGTTGGTCTGTACAATGTATCCTCAGTATGGCAACCTTTTAAACTATAAAATAAAACTTGTAATAATTTTAAAATAAAAATATACAAGGAAACCAAGTTACCTTGGCACCTGTAATTCCAGTCATAGACCCCATTTAAGGAATTAACGTATGAAAAAAAAATAAAACAAATATAAACTTTAAATCACAAGAAAAATATGCTAAATCTAACCAAAAAATACACTACGCAGCTGTCAATCAGCAGAAACCTTAGTGGTTAACTATTAATAAAATGGTATTATATGAATCACATGAATGCAACACTGTAACAAAAGAAAAATATATGCTGCACTACATCTTAAAGATAAAAAGATTTTAAGGTATTTCTTCTAGACAGGCCTCCAAAGAATGAGTGAGGTATTTTCATAACATTCTACCACTTCATCCCCATAATTGTTCTGTGAGCATTTTCCTACATGGAATCCGATTGAAAATTTCCATACCGTTAGCCTGGGGGCATTTAGATTTGGGTGGACCAGCATTTTACTTTTGAAAGTCAAGACCATGCTGTGCCAAGGCAGAAACATAGATCTTTCTTGGATCATCGGGAAAAGGGTGGAAAACCATGCTTGACTGACCTAGAAGGGAGTGGTTATAAAAAGCTCTTTGCCATTTGACTTCACTTTTTGGAATTCTGATGGAGTGAGGGGTACAAGAAGAAAGGTGTATAGCAGGCCTCCTTTCCATATCATGCTGAAGGCATTAGCCATTCAGGCCTTTGAACTGGAGAAGCTGAAACAAAAACAACTGAGTTGGTGGTTCTTCTTCTTTGAGGTGAAAAGACCCACAGAAATGTGGATCTAGTCTCTTGAAAAAGCCCCTTAACAACTCATAATCCAGCTGCCATTTATGTCTCTTGATGGAGGAACAGCTTAGACTGTCCAGAAGCATGTTTTGGGACAAAGGAATGTAGAAGGCCTAAAGGTATAGCCCTAGTTGAGCTACAGCCTCCCAAACCATCACAGCAAGTCTCAAAAGTTAACAGGAGTGAGTGCCCCTACTTATTAATATACCCCAGCACCATGGTTTTCAGCCATTGCTTTCAAGTTGCCAAGTTTTTGTTTGTTTTGGAAGGTTTGGGGCCAGTAATAAAGATATGGTCATTATCTCCATGTTTATGTGCCTGCTTTGCTTATTTATTTATTTAATTTAACATTTATTTACTATGTAAGTGCACTGGTCTAAAGACCCTTTTCAGCCACCTGTTGGCAAGAACATAACATAAAATAACATATCTAAAAAAATACCTATTAAATCAGAATAAAGAACAGCAAAATTCAAACATATGTTATGTAACAGATCTTGAGTACTTCTACAAAAGTTTATAAGAGTTATACAATATTGATGACAAGCAGAGTAAAATATAATCAATAACAAGCAAGGTAACAGCTGCAGAAGCAACATAATGTCTAAGGTGCATTTAATAACTGTATAACAAACACAATTCCCTAGTTTGTAGATGATGGAAATGCTGTAGGAAGATGAGAATATGCTTTGCTGAGCTTCTTGCACTAATGTGTAGAGACATGTAGCAGAAAAACATAGCATTGTAGAATATACTAGGCAAATGAGCCATTTACAGCTCACCACTGGCCTCAGCAAGACCTTACCACCTCTTTAAAAAAGTGTCAGGCCAGTCATACCAGGGGTGAATTTATGAATGCCAATCCAATTGTTTATTTCCTTCTTAAAGGAAAATAATGTGTGACATTGCTTGATTCAGAGAAGTCTGAGATCAGGCAATGTGACATACTATCTTCTTTTAAGAAACAACTTTGCAAAAATAAAGTAAATTAGGTCCCTACCCTACATCCTACAACAGAATAATGGTTGTTACCAAGACTTATGTAGTGATACAAGCAAACCTGACCCACAGCTGACTGTAAGCAGCTTATCTACCCCTCCTCTCCAGAGGAATAAGTCAAATGGTGCTGTTTTTAGAAAGTTTCATTTAGTCTTCACAGCAATCCATCAGCTGTGGGTGAGATTTACTTGTGTCCCAATCAAAGTCTTCTTTTGTTTGCCCTGAAATCCAGGTCTCCAGATTACATGCATGATATCACAAGCTGCCTTCAATGAGTGGATCTTTGTTATTCTTACTACAAGAGAATAATGGAGGATGGATAGCAGATAGTAGCTAACTGGGCAGAAATCAGCCAGTGTTTCTAATACTGTACAGTTACATTTATCTTCTTTAGAAAGGTGCTGTTTGAGAGATTTATTGAAGTCTAGAAGTTTCTCAGAATTCCTGATGGTTTCTGGAATGTTATTCCTTGTAGATGGAAGGAAGGAGGTCTATTAAGACATGGGATAGTTATTTTGTAGCCACGAGCTCCTCAGATACGACTAAATCTTTCTAGTGTGAAGTCTGACTAGGTGGCCTAAAAATCTTAATTATCAGGAGGCACTGCCAGGCCTTTCCCTGTATTCAGTCTGTTACAGAGACTGGCTGCTGATGTGTCATGAATTATCTTTATCTTGGCCTGAAGGCCCTTAACTTGCACCAAGCCTGAGAGGCAGGACTTCAGTATCACTGCTCTGTCACTCTCTTTCTCTCTCTCTGTCTGGAGGAACAGTTAACCTCTCTCTGTGTCCAACAGCATCCCCCAAGAAGAACCTCTTGGTTTCTAGCACTATACTGGAAATGGGTAGAGTGAAGAAGAACCCCAGAATGGTAAGCATAGACAACACCAGGGCTACTGACCTTCACCATTTCCCTGTGACTAAGATATTTTAATAAGGGAATCATTCAAGTATGGATAAAGGTAGATCCCCTTTGTTCTCAAGTGAGCAAACGCTACAGCCAGGCATTTTGTCAAGAACCTCAGTGTGCTGAAGAGACCAAAATGAAGGAAAGGGAAGGAAATAGGAAATTATCTTTTCCAGTCCTAAGTCTAATGAATCAGGATTTGCAGGTATACGTGTTTCAAGTCCATGGTGGACAGCAGCGCACACATATAATAAGCCCTGAAAGGACTGCATTCTCATTTTCTTCACATCTAGGTACAACATGGAAAGACCCAGGACTGGTCTCCAACCCCCCCCCCCCCACACACACACACACGCATACACACACACAACTAAAGGAAATCATTCCACATCACTACAGTCAGAGTGTCATTTTGTCATTTCTTAAGCGAGATTTATCTGGTCTGAGAAAACAAGGGGCTTCCCCAAAAAGGGAAGTACTGAAGTACTAATGTACTCCAGTGATATTACAGCTCTTACTCATTAACTGGACTTTAGTCAGAACTAATTTTCTTTGAAGGATACTGATAGCTGTTCTGCTACCCAGCTGAAAAGGGAGAAAAATAGAATGGGAGTGGTGGAGGGAAGTGGATGAGGTAGTCATTAATGTCTGGGTGAGTCTTAAGGGGAAGAGAACTTCCTCCCCTTCAGATGTTGGCTTCCTTCATCTCTGTCTCCATGCTTGGATTGTTTTTGTCAAAAGCCCTTTTTGTTAATCTGGATCAGAACCACTTTGTACGTTCCCAGTCAGTGCTGTATTTTATATTTCAGAGGTGCCAAAATTAAACTGGTATAATACAGTAAAACCAGTGTTATATATGAAAAAGGTCTACTGAACATTATTGAATGTCATTTAATTGTTCATATGTGGCATAACAATACATTAGAAGTACTATACAATGCCAACAGCAACAAATAATTATAATACATTGCTAAGGCAAGAAATACAAGTTATGTTATTCAGAAACTAGGCTCACTGGTACCATGAATTTGTGAATGTTGCAATAACCAATAACTACTGTATTCAAACTCTTGCAACTCTGAAGCATATAAAGCTTGCTTGTAATAAGATATATATGGAAAGTACCTCTGTGAGACCAAGGGTGGTACTCAAAGACTTGTGTGCTATGCAGAGTCACCTTGTGTGGCCTTATGTACTACACAAAGGGGGAATAATTCTTAACAGCTCAGTGTTTTGCTGGCGTCATCTCACAAATAAGTGAAAGTTTTTGAAAGCTGCATGGAAATGAACCAATATAAAGTAGTCCTCTGCATTCAACAGACATCCTCACTTTTAAGGAATTTGGAATTTTGTAGTACAGTCATTCAAATGTGTATGCTGCACAACTTTTGTGGAAGATCCACATGACTTTTAGGTGTGCTATACCCTTTCACCTCAATAGGGAACACCAGTTGCCTAACTGAGCAGACTAGCTGTGTAGCTTAGTATTATGCAGCTTCAGTCTACTCATTAGGGCACCAATCCACAGACATTCAAACAGCAAGACAGCAGAAGTAAAAGCAATGTGTTTCAGCTTTTCCCAGCAGATCACCGGTATGCAGTTTGATCGGCAGTGGTGTTTTTATGGTGTTGAGTTGCCAACCTGGTGCCCAAACTTCACAGAAGGCACACACATATACACACGTACCTACATGCATGTCTTTAAAACTCACTCGACCACAGGGAGGACATGCAGACCCTGCATAGAAGGAGCTCCAGCTGAGAATCGAACCTGAGAACCTCTTGCTGTGAGGTGACGTTAACCGCTGCACCACTATAGCCAGCAAGATAGCAGAAGTAATCTGGACAAAGTCTAAAATAATGGGGGGGGGCAAAGGCCCCGAAAATAAGGACAGGTTTAAATATTGTTCTTATAAACTTAGAAAGTTGCTAAAAGGAAAGGATTTGTGTTACCATGCATTTTTTGCAGAATATGAAGCCTGAAACTCAAATGTATGTCAGTGACTTCAGTCCTCAGTGATTTGCCAGAAAACAATAAGTGTTCAGAGAGACAGAATGAAAATAAGAGGCAAAAATCTGGACACACTGTGAAAATCTGTACAGTTGAGAAGTATGAAGACTAGGGATTAGTAAATATTTGCATGTGGGCTTAACAGGATTTAGAGCCATGCTATTTATGCATTACAACTTAGACAGACTGAGCAGATAGTACTTCTCAGTGCTACAGCATCTCTGGAAACTGTCCCTACAAATAGGTTCATGGGTAAGTACTATGCAAACAGTCTGCAGACCATTTCAAGCTAAGCCAAATAAAAATATTCAAAATTTCCCTCTAACCTCAAGAAAAGCAAGGCAAGACAAACCAGGAGAAAATTTGAGCCTGCCCATTCAATTATTTAGGTTTATCTGGAAAGTGACAAGGGTGTTACTCCCCTTGATATGCAGTGGAAGAATGTTCCAGAAGTGAGGGATATGTTAGGATATGAATCGATCATGCCAACATGTCTTATGTATCTGCTGCTGAAGGTTCAGTTCCTTCAACCGAGTTTTTGATGTACCGTTAGTTCTGTGAAGGAATAGGAGATCAAAAAGGGCTGGATCATTCACGGTATGGAAGGTTAGACAAGAGTTCCACGGAGGAGTCTGTAAAAGACTGAATACAGAGAAAGGCCTGCCAGTCTTTCCTGATAATTAAGATTTTTTAGGCCACAAATATTTTTAGTTATGAATCTTTGTAGTCTCTCAAGTTGTGTGATAAGTTTAAAGACATGCCAAATGGTGCATTATATTCAGTAATGGGCCTGGAATTCAGACTTCTTTGGATCTAGTAAAGATGCCTTTCGAAATTAGATGGGCCAGATAAATGCTGTAGCTGGTTCATCTGGCTCTCCACTGCCAGTCCTTCAGATTGCTCCCCATCCCTCAGAAAAAAAAGACTTTGCACTGCAGAAGCCAAATGGTATTGTTAATACCATTCATCTTCCTACTATATCCTCTTCAGCTCAGAAAAAGAAAAAAAAAGACTTTGGCTTTTATATAGAAGCCAGTTGATGCATCCTTGCAGATACACCCCCCAGTTCTTGAACTGTGGAAGTGTCTTTCTGTACAAAAAGACAGAATGTAGGAACTTTCCATCATGCCCCTTAACACTTTCTGTACAGAATGACTACCCCCATAGCCCCACCCTTGCTAAGCTACTGCCAAAGTATAATGAAAATAAACAATATATTCTACTTTTCTTCTGTAGAAATGCTTTAAAAAACAAGCACTGATAGTTAATGTTAACCTACTACCTGTTTGTACAGATAATTTAGTTTATTTTTATTTTCTTTGATTTGATTTGCCTTCGATTACCAGTACAGTAGGTCTGACAAAGCACCTTTTCAGCTTAGGGTAAAAAGCTCCATAATGCATACATGTACAGAGTTAAAAGTAAAAATGTACTATACAATACTCAGGAATATATAACTTGACAGTCAACCACCATGTTACAGACACTATATAGTAATTACATGTTAAGCTCACATGCATATATAGAACACAGTATATATAGTATGTTAAGCTCACACATCAATAGAGCACTCAGCATTACTTTTCAGTGTGTGTACAGTAACACTGTAATTGTAGAGCACAGACAGCAAATAAGGCATACACATATTTTAATCCGCCATTGAAAACCCACTTAACACTTGTAGCCAGGATATTATTTAAGTAAAAGTGTGAAAATATTATATTTCGCAGATATGGGTGCATGAGGACAGCACTTAGTAATGGAGGGGTACAAGGGCAGGACTGCTTTATTGATAGGTATGGTTTCATTAAGATTTTCAAATGCAATCAGCAGAATATTTAGAATAAAAAAGGGGCTTAGAAGTTGGGCTGGTACAAATGCAGGACTATTATGTTGGGAGGTACATCTTTAATGAGATTTTAAATTGTAGATGAGATATCTTTGATTATCTGTTGTGATTGAGCTCCACAGTTTAGAAACATATACAGACTACAGACAGCCACTGTTATTTTTAGACTTCTGAATGAGTACTAGGTGTTGGTTTACTAAAAACAGATCTCTCTGGCGTTTGTACCAAATTAATAACTGGCTGGTGGGAGGGTGTCTGTTCTGGGGTATGGAGGGCATTTTGGGCAGTCTTAATGTGAGTATTGGCTGTTAGATTACATAGCTTCAGCCAATTAAGAGGCTAAAGTGTCAGGCAGTAAAGTGTTTAATTACTGTAGTTACTTGCAAACGTTGTAGTTTTATTATAAGATTGCACCAGTTTGGCTAACTGAGAAGAATTTAGATTACTGAAAATTACAAAGGCATACAAAAGAAAGTGGCAGATATGTCTGAGCTTTAATTGTTTAATGACCAGGGTAGTTTACTGATCCACAAATGAGACATTTCAGCTATATCCTGGGTTTACAACATACACAACACTAATAAAGGATAGCAAAATAATACAATATAGGATAGTAAAATAATGGAGGTCTAAAAGCATTCAATGAAAATAGGGAATATAAGCAGAGAGAGCTGTAAGCAAGTAAGACTTGCATATACATAACGTAAATAAGTAAACACTGAACACATTAATGTATGATTTAACACTGTATAACCAGATTGCAATAACGTTGAGACAGATGTATTAAAAGAGAGTGGAAATGAGTAGGGACATTAGATAGAGAAAAGTTGGTGATTGATAAGTGTGGCTACATAAAACATGGATGGGAGGGAGACTGGATTACACAGTTATATTAGTATACAGTTATCATGTTAGAACAGTGTTCTTGGCTGAAAGCCTAGGGCCAGATAAAGTGAGGAAGGCAGATGAATCATAGCAGTAATCAATTTAAGTTATGGTGGAGCTGAAGCATATGCATATGTACCTGTTCTGTAAAGTAGTAGGGGGTCTGAAGTTGGTGAAATCAGTGATGTTATGAATATCACCTGGAAGTGAATCCTACAGTTATGGTGCAAGGATGGAAAAGATGTAATATGTGGCAGAAAGCTAAGTTCTAGGTCTTGCTAGTACTGTCATTGTTAGCTTGTATTCAGTGCTGGTAAGGGGTCTCTCATATCCTCAGCATGCTACTAGGGGGGTGGTGGCAATTCACTGTATTAAGTTTTATGGATCAGGCAGAGAAATAGTATGCTAGTTCAGTCCTTGGAGCTAGTTGGCATGTCATAGTGTTTCACTGTAGTGTTCATTTGTAGGAGAGAGAAGCATGAAATGGCAAATTTTGTCTAAGAGGGTTTATAAGAACTTTTGATGTTTTTATTGGAAGCCAAGTATACGCTCACATAGCGTGTGGCCATAATGGGTCCAACCATGCTGCTAAAGGGCATCAAAGTCCATCCAGAAAGCCAAAAGAAAATATTATAAGTAGAGTAGATTTTATAAACTTTATTAAAATGACAAATGGTTAATCACTTTCATCCGTCTATACAGTGGACTTCTTCTTCATCTAATTAATTATTTAAATAACAGATTTAATAAACTGCATGACTAATGTGTTCATGCTTAAAGGAACATACACATTATCCAATAGCTGGGAATTAGTAGATAAATAAAACAGAAAAGTGTCAAAAACAGAAGGAAAACATTTTACTTAAAATCAAAACTATAATAGTGGCAGTAATGTATCAAATGAAAAACAGTGAATCTGGTCTAGTGTGGGATAAATCCCCTGAACAGGAAAATAAATAAATACAAATATATACATAAATGTACTATAATGTAAGCACTCTGCATTTTAATCAAGGGACTATGAAATATAATCATTCTGTCATGGGGTGTTGGAAGCATCCAGTCTCAATTGCCAGAATAACTCTCTGATTTCCAACCAGTTCTCCCAATTACCACCCCTTTTATTCATGGGAACCACTTCCAAAATACAGAAATTGAATTTTTTGTATAGGGCACAGATCTGAGTATGTTTAAAATAGGAAATTTTTGTGTCCTTTTTGGAAATATCATAATTGTGCTTGTAAAAATGCCTACATAGGGCTGTTTGGGTTTTACCAATATAGAAATTTTTACACCCTGCGCATATAGCCACGTAGACAACACCCTTGGTAAAACAGTTTCCTCTCTTCAGGGGTATTCTCTGATCTGCAAAGACAGCACCACTGTAATCTAATATGTAGGAACATTGCTTACATGAACCTTAAGAATAAGTACCCACTGCAAGCATCTGTGTTTGTAAGCTTTCTTGATGTTTAAAAATACTTTTTAAGTTTTTACTCATCTTATATGTAAAAACTGTTCTTTTTCTGCCACAACCTTATGGAGGTCCAAGTCTATTTTAAACAGATTCCAATTGTTAGTTGTTATTTTCTTGATCTCCTTCTCAAATGAGTTGTACTTTATAACAAAGTAAGTGTGGAAATCATTAGGTTGTTTGTTGATTAAAAAAGGTGTAGTCTGTCCAACAGCTGAACGTAAGAGTGGGTGGAACTTCACACACCGAACCCTGAATGATGTCATACTTGATTGTGTTCAAGAAAGCTAGTGGGTAACCCTGTTATAAGAACATCCCAATAATATTGCCCACTTCAGCAATACAAAGTTCAAAATCTGAACACATTCTACTTGCCCAAACTAACTCACCCGTCACGACACTCTTTTTAACTGCTAATGGGTGGCAACTAGTAAAATGTAAATAATTGTTTGAGAAGGTCTCTTTCCTAAAAAATCATTGAGTCAAAAGGTTAGTGTTTTTTTATGAAAGTAATATCTAAATACTTGGCATGCTTATATAAACTTTAAAAGGTAAACTTTAAAAACTCTGTAGTCTTATTCAGGTGATCTATAAATACCAAAATATCTTTCTCACTGCCTATCTACAAGAAGAACAAAACATTCAGGTATCTCACATATAAATTCCACTGGTTAGCATAAATGGAGTTAAAAATAGGTTTCCTTTCTCAAGCCACTCCTTGTATTTGGTTGTGATGTTCACCTTTGAAAAATATATTATTGTTGGATAAAATCAATTCCATATAATCCATTAAAAACTCGATGAATTTATAATCATAGCTAGTTAATTCTAATAAGGCAGTACAGAATAAGTCTAAACCTGCCTGATGGGGAATACTCGTAAATAAATCAGTAACATTCACTGTAAGAAAAATAGCATTGTGTGTATAAAGGTGTTGTTTAATTTTACACAAAATGTTCTAAGAATCCCTCAGGATGTTGATAGTGGAATGCATGGAATGGCAAATTTTGTCCGAGAGGGTTTATAAGAAATTTTGAGGTTTTTATTGGAAGCACAGGCATGCAGAGGTAAGATATACTTAATTTAGCATTGTGGGGCATTCTTACAGATGGCTTGGCTCCTGAAGAAAGTGGCAGACTGCAAGACTTAGGTGCACCTACAAAGTGTGCGACTGAATTTTGATTTTATGTAGTCAACATATCATTTCAAAACCTTATTTGGGCATGGATTGAGTGTTACCCCCAATGTACTTGAATGAGGGTACTCATGTAATCATTCAACTGGATGTGTATTGTAAGTGAGAGGGTGGGTAGAGAAGATATTGTGGAAATGTTTTTTTCGAGAGCCAAGTAACATGAATTTAGTTTTATTATGGTACATTCCTAGCTAGTTTTTAAGTAACTAGGACTCGATGATGCTTAGGGTGTTTTAGAGCTCAAGGAGAATGGTACTGGGACTGTTGGAGGAGTGGTAAAAGACAATGTCATTAACATACAGAATGAGGTCGGAAGATTTTGTGTCTACAGGGAGTAAGTTAATGAAAATGATAAAGAGGATTGGGCAAAGCTACATCCTTGAAGGATTCCATCAGTAATTTGCTGGGGAGGAGATATTGCATTTAGTAGAGGAAATTCTGCTGGAGCTTAGAATGTCTGAGTTCGAAGTCTCTAAATCAAAGCACCTTTTTCTTTTCTGGATATTTTTTGAGGAAGAATGGGGAGTTGCAAGGTTCAGGAGGTTCTGGGCTAGAATTGTTTGCCTCTTAGCAATGATATGGGAGCTGGTGAATTCAGCAACAAGCCTTGAAGCATATATATGTTGCAGTGTGTACTGAGATTTGTACAAATGGTAAAGTACAGTTGTGTAACTAAACTTACCATAACATGACACGTTCATCACTGCTGCAGTAGCCTTAACTGTAGGGGTTATATCCTGTGAAGGATATAACTAACAACTGGCCAACTTCCAAAGCTTCAGGGCACCTTCAACGTGCCCAAACCATCCCTCAGCTCAAGCTGAGATGACTAAAAAGAAAGGTCTGGGTGTCAACCCCTTCAGAGCTTTAATGCCAATAGGCAGAAAGAGAAGGTGAATGAGCCCTGAAAGGACAATGCTGGGAATAACAAAAAAAAAAAAAAACGAATGTCCACACTCAAGCATAAGTGACACAAGAAAAACAAGAAGACTGGAGGGAGCAGCTACTGCAGCAGGGATCATTCTAATATATGGTAAGTTTACTTACACAAATGCACTACCACTGCCACAGTAGCCTTAGCTATATGGCTAGATTACCCTAGATTACTACATTTAAGAGGTGGAAGATGAGAGTCCTGGAGCCCATGGAGAATGGTCCTACCAAAGCTTGATCTAGGCCCACAGAAGGAATCAAGCTTATAGTGATCTGTAAAAGTATATACAGAGGACCAAGTAGCAGCTTCTAGAATCCACCCCTTTCCAAAATGCCATAGATGAAGCCAAGGCACTGGTACAGTGGGCTATGACCCTGCATGGAATAGTTTTGTTGTGGCAAGTATAACAAAAGGTAAAAGCCTTAGACAACCATTTGGAAATAGTCTGTTTTGACACAGGTTGTCCCTTTTCTACCTCCACAAGAAATGAACAATTGATCCAAAGATCTGAAACCTAAAGTTACTTTTTAGTCGAATTTGATCGAAAGTTTGTTTGTTTAATTTAACTTTTGAGGCTGCCCACTAAAGTGTGCTAGCCTGTGTAACTGATTTATTACTGTTTCTGCATTTTCTGTGTGTTTCTATCTAAAAACAAAAAAAAAAAAATAATCCTTGTTTTCCCACCTCTCCTCGACTAGTTTAGACCAGTTTACAGGCATTGCTGTATTCTGGGCTGTGGTGTAGTTCCTGTGCTGTCCATTACCTTACTTGGATAGAAGTTTCTTTGCTCACCAGTGGGAGTGGGGAGCCTTGAGCAGCCTACCTGTCCCTGTAGGAAGCGACCTCAGCACAAGAGCTGTAGTAATTGGTTGTTTTGGACCATTTCTAGCTCTTTTGAAGTTCCCTGTTTAAAATCCGCGTTTGCATGGCTTTGCGCGGTTGTGCACATAGCGCAGTGCCGGTAAACAAGGTTAAACTTGTTCTGGCTCCGCCAAGTCTGCTCTTCAAATTTTCCCTTAAGGAAGCTCTACTCTTAGTATAATCAGACTACTCGCTATATTATAAGCGTAGCACTTGTTCTCAAAACTTCTCTACTAAGTAAGCACTCTCGTACTAAGTAAGCACTACATCCACCTACCACCCCTGTGAATATCCACTTCCCTTAAAGGCACAGCACTCCCTTATACTGTTCTAGCAGGTCAAGTGGTAGATTACTGGTGTCCTCTCCAGTTCAGCTGGTTAATCTGGGTATCTTGAGACAATGCTACAATTGTCTCATGTACACAGACATCCCTCTCCTCCTCCCAACAAACACAAATACATGTGAGAGATGCAACTATATAGCCAAACTGGAGGCTGAACTCTCTCAACTCAGGGCTGGCATGACCAGACAGGAGGAGATGGTAACCACACACACAACAAACCCAGTCCCACATAGACCTACCACAACTGCAAACCAAACACATAAAACACAAAGACATACTCGGAGGCTCTAATAAACAACTTACCAAAACAACAGAGGCTCCCAAAGCAGACATCCAAAAATCCACCACCTCAAAACAAAACATATGCAACACATACTTCAATAAATCAGTGTGTCAATCAATCACAGCCCTTAAGGCCAAACACCATGCCTGATACACTAGTAATAGGTGACTATAGTCAGACACACTGATGTCCCGCTTACCAGGCTGAACAAGGAGTGGGTGACTGTGAGCTGCCTATCGGAAGCTAGGATCTGCCACATAACACACGCACTCAGCTCACTCCAAAGCAAGTACAAATATGACTCCGTCATTGTCCATGCTGGCGTGAATGACCTGAGATGTACCTCACTGGACTACATGAAAAGAGACATAGAGGAGCTCTCTGATTATGTAGCCCAGGCTGGTATGACCCTGACCCTGAGCAGCATCTTGCCCTCACCAAGAATGATGCCACAATACAAAGACAAGATGATCAGCTTTAATAATTGGCTCAAGTGCTGGTGTCATTCTAAGGGGATCCAATGTCTGTCTGCCTGGGATGACATGTTGGACAAGCCACACTGCTTCACAAGGGATGGCTTGCATCTGTCACCACTGGGCTTCCGGATATTGGCTAAGGCTCTTGCCACCCCCATAGTGCCTTTTTTAGGCAAGGCTCAAAAGACAAACCCACCTCCTTAGAAAACAAAAATGGAAAAAAACTAAAGGTAATGCTGCTCAACGCCAGAAGTCTAAATCTCAAGATGCAGGCACTCGATGCACTCCTCAGTATGGAGAACATCAACGTCTGTGCAGTAACTGAAACCTGGTTCAAGGCTCCTGAGAGCACCCCAGTGCTACCAGGCTATACCTCATATCATGCTTTTTGGCCCCAAAACCCAGGCCGAACCACAAATGGAGGGGGAGTGTCCATATTCATCAAGGACACCCACACCTCCAGGTTAGTAGCAACACATGAAGCATCAGAGACCATACAGGTGCAACTAACCATAGGCAAAACTGCTATACAACTGGTAGCATGTTACAGACCACCCTCCCAATCTCAGGAACCCCACTCAGCCTTCCTGAAGACGTTGGAGGATATGAATGTATCACAAAATACCATCATACTGGGAGACTTCAACTACCCAAACATAGATTGGGTACATTATTCTAGCCCTAACAACCTAGCCCAAAGGTTCCTGGAATTCATAAATTCAAATGCACTGGAACAACTAGTCACCTCTCCCACTAGGGGAGATAATATACTAGACCTGATCATCACAAACATGGGGACAAAATGCTCCACATCGGAGGTATACCCCTCACTAGTGAGATCTGACCACAAACTAATCACCCTGGATATACATATCCCACCTCCACCCCCAGCACAAAAGACCATAGTGAAAAACTTCTCAAAAGCAGACTTCACTCTTCTTAAGACTGAGATGGTATCCTTTATGTCTACTGGGCCAGTTGATACCACATCCCACAATGCCGAATCCTTTACAAATGCTTTCTATGGACATCTCCAAGAATTCATGGATCATGCAATCCCAAATAAATCCAAGTCCCTCTCCACCAAAGGCAAGCATCCTGTCTGGTGGACCTCAGCCATTAACAAATTGTATAACAAAAGAAGGAAGCTACTGCATGACAGAGCAAAATTCCATAAAGGGAAGACATCTCTTTTCAACACTAGCAGAAAACTACGTTCTCTCATAAAAACATCCAAGGCCAACTTTGAGAGAAAAATCGCTATGGACACTAAAGATAACCACAAAGCCTTCTTCAGCTATGTTAGAAACCTGGGCGGAAACCCAATACACTGAACCCACAGATATTGCCAACATTCTGGCTGACAGGTTCAGTGCAAATTTCTCCCCTCCCTCACCCCCAAAAGAAGAAATACTTATCCCAGCTGAATGTAATCTCCCTGTCATCTCAGATGTCCAAGTGAGAACCGCCCTCAACAAAGCTAAAAACACAGCATCAATGGGACCTGACGGTATCCCGGGTTGCGTGCTATGTGAACTCCAAGAGCTAAACCAGCACATAAAAATGCTATTTAACCTTAGCCTTACTACAGGATATGTACCTGAACACTGGCGTACAGCAACAGTGGTGCCACTCCACAAAGGGAGTACCTCTACAGACCCTGGGAACTACCGCCCCATAAGCTTAACCAGCCTGGTCTGCAAAGCTATGGAAAGAATCATTATGGAACTCATAAACAGAGACATTGGGGACCTAAAGACACTTGACCCCACCCAGTTCGGCTTTGTAAAGGGCAGATCCTGCCTTTTGAACCTGGTTGACTTTTTCAAAACAGTCACTAGAGCCATTGATGAGGGCAAAGCAGTCCATACAGCCTACCTGGACTTGGCTAAGGCCTTCGACACAATACCCCACTCAGGCATCATAGATAAGCTCAACAGCTTAAATGTAAACCCTTATGTCACTAGATGGGTTGCAAACTGGCTAAAGGACAGAACCCATAAAGTTAAAATCGCTGGAGCAATGTCAGACTTAAAGCCAGTCACAAGTGGTGTCCCACAGGGATCTGTCCTGGGACCCCTCTTGTTCGGCATTTATTTCTCAGATGTTAAAGCAAACATGGGAGGGTTGTGGCTGACAAAGTTCGCAGATGACTGCAAACTAGGCGCCATAGTCAATACACCAGCAGACACATACATCCTACAAAAAGGCCTCACAGAAACGGACAACTGGTGCCGGAGTCTTGGCCTTAAACTAAATGCCAAAAAATGTATAGTCATCCCCTTTGGGAAAAACAAAGTACCCACAAATTATCACATAGACAGCAACCCACTGAGTACGGAAAAAGTAATCAGAGACCTAGGGACCCAAGTCGACAGCGACCTCTCATTTGACACCCATGTTGCCAAAGTGGTTAGAAAAACATTCTACCTTGCACACCTTATCATGAAGGGATTCACATCCAGATCCAAGGATGTCATTGTACCCCTATACTCCTCCCTCATCAGACCCATGATTGAGTACAATGCCCCATTTGGTATGTACCTCACCCGGCATTTGCAACAGCTGGAGAGACCACAAAAGTACCTCACCAAGAGGATCAAGGGTCTCCAACATATGTCTTATTCTGCCAGACTAAAGAAATTCCAGCTCTATTCAGTAGCATACCGCCTGCTCAGAGGTGATCTCTGCCTGACGTACAAGGCCATGTCCAATCAGGAACTGATGGACATGGTCCACCTCAAAAAATCCAAATCCATCAGGACCACGAGAGCTAAAGACTTAAACCTCGGCACAAGTATGAATAGGACATGCTGGAGGGATAGATTCATAACCCAGAGGCTTCCCATGCTCTGGAACAAGATCCCAGTTCATGTTAGGCAGAGCCCCTCACTGACTCTCTTCAAGAGAAATCTTGATGAGTGGATGGGAGATCATAAGTTTGCCCCAGGGGTCACATCTGTGTCACTACTAGACAGGGGCACAGTAAACTAATGCTATTATATAAGGGGACCTTCACTGTGTCACTACTAGACAGAGGCACAGTATTCTAAATCTATTCTGTGCATTTTTGTGCCATTTCATGGGGTGGCGAAAGCCACATCACTATGGCTAGGCTTACAAATGCCCCAGGGCAGATAGCCTAGTACTAAACTATGAAACTATGAAACTATAATTATTGAATATCTGTCAAAATAGTACCAGTGTTTTCTATGGACACCCAAGGTATTAATAATCCTTTCTCCCTCATTTTTAAGTTCAGGAAAGAAAATGGGGAGCTGAATAGTTTGGATTAAATTAAACTCAAATGCTACTTTAGGCATAAAAGAAGGTTTAGTTCTCAAAGAAAACATGTCTTTGTGGAAAATGAGATAAAGTCAACCAACCAAAAGAGTTTGAAACTTGGATACTTTTCTTGCAGAGGTCACAGCAATCAGTAAAACTGTCTTCCATGTTAAGAACTTCAAGTCAACCAAGTAAGTGGTTCAAATGGAAAACATGTTAGATTCTTGAACACAAAATTAAGATCCTATGGAGATGCTACTGGCTTTCTTTGACACCTCTTATGCAATAACCCTTTTAAAAACATTTTGACATGCAAATGCATTGAAA